>NC_143012.1:122275636-122592757 GCF_055824585.1 Amblyomma mixtum | reverse complement strand
GAAACTCAAAAATTTCAAAACTACAAAACTCTAAAACTCTAAAACTCTAAAACTCCAAAACTCCAACACTCCGAAACTCCGACACAGCAAAACTCCAAAACTACAAAACTACAAAATTCCGAAACTCCAAGACCCCGAATCTCCAAAACGCCGGAACTCCAAATCTCTGAAAGTCCAAAACTCCAAAAATCTGAAACTCCAAAAGTGCAAAAATCCAAAACTCCAAAACTCCAAAACTCCAAATATCCGAAACTCCAAAACTACAATATTCCGAAACTCCGAAACTCTAAAACTCCAAAATTCCGAAGCTCCACAACCCCGAATCTCCAAAACTCCGAAACTCCAAAACTCCGAAATTCCGAAAATCCAGAACTCCTAACCTCCAAAACTCCAAAGCTCTAAAACTCGAAAAGTCCAATAATCCGAAACTCCGAAAGTCCAAAACTCCAAAAATCCAAAACTCCAAAAATCCAGAACTGAAAATTCGAAACTCCAAAACTCCGAAACTGCAAAACTCCAAAATTCCGGAACTCCAAAACTCCGAAACTCCGATAATCCGGAAGTCTAAAACTCCAAAAATCCAAAACTCCAATCCTCCAAAACTCAAAAACTCCAAAACTCCAAAAATCCAAAACACCAAAACTCCAATGCTCCAAAAATCCAAAACTCCAAAAATCCGAAACTAAAATTTCAAAACTCCAAAACTCTAAAACTCTAAATCTCCAAAACTCCAACACCCCGAAACTCCAGAACTACAAAATTCTTAAACTCCAAGACCCCGAATCTCCAAAACGCCGAAACTCCAAATCTCCGAAACTCCAAAACTCCAAAAATCCGAAACTGAAAATCCGGAACTCCAAAACTCCAAAATTCCAAAGCTCTAAAACTCCAAAAGTCCAATAATCCGAAACTCCGAAGGTCCAAAACTACAATATTCCGAAACTCCGAAACTCCAAAACTCCAAAATTCCGAAGCTCCACAACCCCGAATCTCCAGAACTCCAAAACTCCAAAGCTCTAAAACTCGAAAAGTCCAATAATCCGAAACTCCGAAAGTCCGAAACTCAAAAACTCCAAAAGTGCAAAAATCCAAAACTCCAAAACTGAAAAACTCCAAATCTCAAAAATCCAAAAATCCAAAACTCAAAAATCCAAAACTTAAAAACTCCAAACTCCAATAATCCGAAACTCAAGAATTTCAAAACTACAAAACTCTAAAACTCTAAAACTCCAAAACTCCAACACTCCGAAACTCCGACACTCCAAAACTCCAAAACTACAAAACTACAAAATTCCGAAACTCCAAGACCCCGAATCTCCAAAACGCTGGAACTCCAAATCTCTGAAACTCCAAAACTCCAAAAATCTGAAACTCCAAAAGTGCAAAAATCCAAAACTCTAAAACTCCAAAACTCCGAAACTCCGAAACTCCAAAACTCCAAAACTCAAAAATTCCGAAACTCCACAGCCCTGAATCTCCAAAACTCCAAATCTCCAAAACTCCGAAACTTCAAAACTCCGAAATTCCGAAAATCCAGAACTCCAAACCTCCAAAACTCCAAAGCTCTAAAACTCGAAAAGTCCAATAATCCGAAACTCCGAAAGTCCAAAACTCCAAAAATCCAGAACTGAAAATTCGAAACTCCAAAACTCCGAAACTGCAAAACTCCAAAATTCCGAAACTCCAAAACTCCGAAACTCCGATAATCCGGAAGTCTAAAACTCCAAAAATCCAAAACTCCAAACCTCCAAAACTCAAAAACTCCAAAACTCCAAAAATCCAAAACACGAAAACTCCAATGCTCCAAAAATCCAAAACTCCAAAAATCCAAAACTCCGAAAATCGAAAAGTTAAAAACTCCAAAACTCCAAAAATCCGAAACTAAAATTTCAAAACTCCAAAACTCTAAAACTCTAAAACTCAAAAACTCCAACACCCCGAAACTCCAAAACTACAAAATTCTTAAACTCCAAGACCCCGAATCTCCAAAACGCCGAAACTCCAAATCTCCGAAACTCCAAAACTCCAAAAATCCGAAACTGAAAATCCGGAACTCCAAAACTATAAAACTCCAAAACTCCAGAAATCCGAAACTGAAAATCCGGAACTCCAAAACTCCAAAGCTCTAAAACTCCAAAAGTCCAATAATCCGAAACTCCGAAGGTCCAAAACTACAATATTCCGAAACTCCGAAACTCCAAAACTCCAAAATTCCGAAGCTCCACAACCCCGAATCTCCAAAACTCCGAAACTCCAAAACTCCGAAACTCCGAAAATCCAGAACTCCAAAACTCCAAAATTCCGAAGCTCCTCAACCCCGAATCTCCAAAACTCCGAAACTCCAAAAATCCAAAACTCCAAACCTCCAAAACTCAAAAACTCCAAAACTCCAAAAATCCAAAACTCCAAAAATCCAAAACTCCGAGAATCGAAAAGTTAAAAACTCCAAAACTCCAAAAATCCGAAACTAAAATTTCAAAACTCCAAAACTCTAAAACTCTAGAACTCCAAAACTCCAACACCCCGAAACTCCAAAACTACGAAATTCTTAAACTCCAAGACCCCGAATCTCTAAAACGCCGAAACTCCAAATCTCGAAACTCCAAAACTCCAAAAATCCGAAACTGAAAATCCGGAACTCCAAAACTATAAAACTCCAAAACTCCAGAAATCCGAAACTGAAAATCCGGAACTCCAAAACTCCAAAGCTCTAAAACTCCAAAAGTCCAATAATCCGAAACTCCGAAGGTCCAAAACTACAATATTCCGAAACTCCGAAACTCTAAAGCTCCAAAATTCCGAAGCTCCACAACCCCGAATCTCCAAAACTCCGAAACTCCAAAACTCCGAAATTCCGAAAATCCAGAACTCCAAACCTCCAAAACTCCAAAGCTCTAAAACTCGAAAAGTCCAATAATCCGAAACTCCGAAAGTCCAAAACTCCAAAAATCCAAAACTCCAAAAATCCAGAACTGAAAATTCGAAACTCCAAAACTCCGAAACTGCAAAACTCCAAAATTCCGGAACTCCGAAACTCCGATAATCCGGAAGTCTAAAACTCCAAAAATCCAAAACTCCAAACCTCCAAAACTCAAAAACTCCAAAACTCCAAAAATCCAAAACACCAAAACTCCAATGCTCCAAAAATCCAAAACTCCAAAAATCCGAAACTAAAATTTCAAAACTCCAAAACTCTAAAACTCTAAATCTCCAAAACTCCAACACCCCGAAACTCCAAAACTACAAAATTCTTTAACTCCAAGACCCCGAATCTCCAAAACGCCGAAACTCCAAATCTCCGAAACTCCAAAACTCCAAAAATCCGAAACTGAAAATCCGGAACTCCAAAACTCCAAAACTCCAAAACTCCAAAAATCCGAAACTGAAAATCCGGAACTCCAAAACTCCAAAATTCCAAAGCTCTAAAACTCCAAAAGTCCAATAATCCGAAACTCCGAAGGTCCAAAACTACAATATTCCGAAACTCCGAAACTCCAAAACTCCAAAATTCCGAAGCTCCACAACCCCGAATCTCCAAAACTCCAAAACTCCGAAACTCCGAAAATCCAGAACTCCAAAACTCCAAAATTCCGAAGCTCCTCAACCCCGAACCTGCAAAACTCCGAAACTCCAAAACTCCGAAACTCCGAAAATCCAGAACTCCAAAACTCCAAAACTCCAACACTCCGAAACTCCGACACTCCAAAACTCCAAAACTACAAAACTACAAAATTCCGAAACTCCAAGACCCCGAATCTCCAAAACGCCGGAACTCCAAATCTCTGAAACTCCAAAACTCCAAAAATCTGAAACTCCAAAAGTGCAAAAATCCAAAACTCCAAAACTCCAAAACTCCGAAACTCCAAAACTCCAAATATCCGAAACTCCAAAACTACAATATTCCGAAACTCCGAAACTCCAAAAATCCAAAAATCCGAAACTGAAAATCCGGAACTCCAAAACTCCAAAACTCCAAAGCTCTAAAACTCCAAAAGTCCAATAATCCGAAACTCCGAAGGTCCAAAACTACAATATTCCAAAACTCCTAAACTCCAAAACTCCAAAATTCCGAATCTCCACAACCCCGAATCTCCAAAACTCCGAAACTCCAAAACTCCGAAACTCCGAAAATCCAGAGCTCCAATACTCCAAAATTCCGAAGCTCCTCAACCCCGAATCACCAAAACTCCGAAACTCCAAAACTCCGAAACTCCGAAAATCCAGAACTCCAAAACTCCAAAGCTCTAAAACTCGAAAAGTCCAATAATCCGAAACTCCGAAAGTCCGAAACTCAAAAACTCCAAAAGTGCAAAAATCCAAAACTCCAAAACTCAAAAACTCCAAATCTCAAAAATCCAAAAATCCAAAACTCAAAAATCCAAAACTTAGAAACTCCAAACTCAAAAAATCCGAAACTCAAAAATTTCAAAACTACAAAACTCCAAAACTCCAACACTCCAAAAATCTGAAACTCCAAAAGTGCAAAAATCCAAAACTCCAAAACTCCAAATATCCGAAACTCCAAAACTACAATATTCCGAAACTCCGAAACTCTAAAACTCCAAAATTCCGAAGCTCCACAACCCCGAATCTCCAAAACTCCGAAACTCCAAAACTCCGAAATTCCGAAAATCCAGAACTCCAAACCTCCAAAACTCCAAAGCTCTAAAACTCGAAAAGTCCAATAATCCGAAACTACGAAAGTCCAAAACTCCAAAAATCCAAAACTCCAAAAATCCAGAACTGAAAATTCGAAACTCCAAAACTCCGAAACTGCAAAACTCCAAAATTCCGGAACTCCAAAACTCCGAAACTCCGATAATCCGGAAGTCTAAAACTCCAAAAATCCAAAACTCCAAACCTCCAAAACTCAAAAACTCCAAAACTCCAAAAATCCAAAACACCAAAACTCCAATGCTCCAAAAATCCAAAACTCCAAAAATCCGAAACTAAAATTTCAAAACTCCAAAACTCTAAAACTCTAAATCTCCAAAACTCCAACACCCCGAAACTCCAAAACTACAAAATTCTTAAACTCCAAGACCCCGAATCTCTAAAACGCCGAAACTCCAAATCTCCGAAACTCCAAAACTCCAAAAATCCGAAACTGAAAATCCGGAACTCCAAAACTCCAAAAATCCGAAACTGAAAATCCGGAACTCCAAAACTCCAAAATTCCAAAGCTCTAAAACTCCAAAAGTCCAATAATCTGAAACTCCGAAGGTCCAAAACTACAATATTCCGAAACTCCGAAACTCCAAAACTCCGAAACTGCAAAACTCCAAAATTCCGAAACTCCAAAACTCCGAAACTCCGATAATCCGGAAGTCTAAAACTCCAAAAATCCAAAACTCCAAACCTCCAAAACTCAAAAACTCCAAAACTCCAAAAATCCAAAACTCCAAAAATCCAAAACTCCGAGAATCGAAAAGTTAAAAACTCCAAAACTCCAAAAATCCGAAACTAAAATTTCAAAACTCCAAAACTCTAAAACTCTAGAACTCCAAAACTCCAACACCCCGAAACTCCAAAACTACAAAATTCTTAAACTCCAAGACCCCGAATCTCTAAAACGCCGAAACTCCAAATCTCCGAAACTCCAAAACTCCAAAAATCCGAAACTGAAAATCCGGAACTCCAAAACTATAAAACTCCAAAACTCCAAAAATCCAAAACTCCAAAAATCCAAAACTCCGAGAATCGAAAAGTTAAAAACTCCAAAACTCCAAAAATCCGAAACTAAAATTTCAAAACTCCAAAACTCTAAAACTCTAGAACTCCAAAACTCCAACACCCCGAAACTCCAAAACTACAAAATTCTTAAACTCCAAGACCCCGAATCTCTAAAACGCCGAAACTCCAAATCTCGAAACTCCAAAACTCCAAAAATCCGAAACTGAAAATCCGGAACTCCAAAACTATAAAACTCCAAAACTCCAGAAATCCGAAACTGAAAATCCGGAACTCCAAAACTCCAAAGCTCTAAAACTCCAAAAGTCCAATAATCCGAAACTCCGAAGGTCCAAAACTACAATATTCCGAAACTCCGAAACTCTAAAGCTCCAAAATTCCGAAGCTCCACAACCCCGAATCTCCAAAACTCCGAAACTCCAAAACTCCGAAATTCCGAAAATCCAGAACTCCAAACCTCCAAAACTCCAAAGCTCTAAAACTCGAAAAGTCCAATAATCCGAAACTCCGAAAGTCCAAAACTCCAAAAATCCAAAACTCCAAAAATCCAGAACTGAAAATTCGAAACTCCAAAACTCCGAAACTGCAAAACTCCAAAATTCCGGAACTCCGAAACTCCGATAATCCGGAAGTCTAAAACTCCAAAAATCCAAAACTCCAAACCTCCAAAACTCAAAAACTCCAAAACTCCAAAAATCCAAAACACCAAAACTCCAATGCTCCAAAAATCCAAAACTCCAAAAATCCGAAACTAAAATTTCAAAACTCCAAAACTCTAAAACTCTAAATCTCCAAAACTCCAACACCCCGAAACTCCAAAACTACAAAATTCTTTAACTCCAAGACCCCGAATCTCCAAAACGCCGAAACTCCAAATCTCCGAAACTCCAAAACTCCAAAAATCCGAAACTGAAAATCCGGAACTCCAAAACTCCAAAACTCCAAAACTCCAAAAATCCGAAACTGAAAATCCGGAACTCCAAAACTCCAAAATTCCAAAGCTCTAAAACTCCAAAAGTCCAATAATCCGAAACTCCGAAGGTCCAAAACTACAATATTCCGAAACTCCGAAACTCCAAAACTCCAAAATTCCGAAGCTCCACAACCCCGAATCTCCAAAACTCCAAAACTCCGAAACTCCGAAAATCCAGAACTCCAAAACTCCAAAATTCCGAAGCTCCTCAACCCCGAACCTGCAAAACTCCGAAACTCCAAAACTCCGAAACTCCGAAAATCCAGAACTCCAAAACTCCAAAACTCCAACACTCCGAAACTCCGACACTCCAAAACTCCAAAACTACAAAACTACAAAATTCCGAAACTCCAAGACCCCGAATCTCCAAAACGCCGGAACTCCAAATCTCTGAAACTCCAAAACTCCAAAAATCTGAAACTCCAAAAGTGCAAAAATCCAAAACTCCAAAACTCCAAAACTCCGAAACTCCAAAACTCCAAATATCCGAAACTCCAAAACTATAATATTCCGAAACTCCGAAACTCCAAAAATCCAAAAATCCGAAACTGAAAATCCGGAACTCCAAAACTCCAAAACTCCAAAGCTCTAAAACTCCAAAAGTCCAATAATCCGAAACTCCGAAGGTCCAAAACTACAATATTCCAAAACTCCTAAACTCCAAAACTCCAAAATTCCGAATCTCCACAACCCCGAATCTCCAAAACTCCGAAACTCCAAAACTCCGAAACTCCGAAAATCCAGAGCTCCAATACTCCAAAATTCCGAAGCTCCTCAACCCCGAATCACCAAAACTCCGAAACTCCAAAACTCCGAAACTCCGAAAATCCAGAACTCCAAAACTCCAAAGCTCTAAAACTCGAAAAGTCCAATAATCCGAAACTCCGAAAGTCCGAAACTCAAAAACTCCAAAAGTGCAAAAATCCAAAACTCCAAAACTCAAAAACTCCAAATCTCAAAAATCCAAAAATCCAAAACTCAAAAATCCAAAACTTAGAAACTCCAAACTCAAAAAATCCGAAACTCAAAAATTTCAAAACTACAAAACTCCAAAACTCCAACACTCCAAAAATCTGAAACTCCAAAAGTGCAAAAATCCAAAACTCCAAAACTCCAAATATCCGAAACTCCAAAACTACAATATTCCGAAACTCCGAAACTCTAAAACTCCAAAATTCCGAAGCTCCACAACCCCGAATCTCCAAAACTCCGAAACTCCAAAACTCCGAAATTCCGAAAATCCAGAACTCCAAACCTCCAAAACTCCAAAGCTCTAAAACTCGAAAAGTCCAATAATCCGAAACTACGAAAGTCCAAAACTCCAAAAATCCAAAACTCCAAAAATCCAGAACTGAAAATTCGAAACTCCAAAACTCCGAAACTGCAAAACTCCAAAATTCCGGAACTCCAAAACTCCGAAACTCCGATAATCCGGAAGTCTAAAACTCCAAAAATCCAAAACTCCAAACCTCCAAAACTCAAAAACTCCAAAACTCCAAAAATCCAAAACACCAAAACTCCAATGCTCCAAAAATCCAAAACTCCAAAAATCCGAAACTAAAATTTCAAAACTCCAAAACTCTAAAACTCTAAATCTCCAAAACTCCAACACCCCGAAACTCCAAAACTACAAAATTCTTAAACTCCAAGACCCCGAATCTCTAAAACGCCGAAACTCCAAATCTCCGAAACTCCAAAACTCCAAAAATCCGAAACTGAAAATCCGGAACTCCAAAACTCCAAAAATCCGAAACTGAAAATCCGGAACTCCAAAACTCCAAAATTCCAAAGCTCTAAAACTCCAAAAGTCCAATAATCTGAAACTCCGAAGGTCCAAAACTACAATATTCCGAAACTCCGAAACTCCAAAACTCCGAAACTGCAAAACTCCAAAATTCCGAAACTCCAAAACTCCGAAACTCCGATAATCCGGAAGTCTAAAACTCCAAAAATCCAAAACTCCAAACCTCCAAAACTCAAAAACTCCAAAACTCCAAAAATCCAAAACTCCAAAAATCCAAAACTCCGAGAATCGAAAAGTTAAAAACTCCAAAACTCCAAAAATCCGAAACTAAAATTTCAAAACTCCAAAACTCTAAAACTCTAGAACTCCAAAACTCCAACACCCCGAAACTCCAAAACTACAAAATTCTTAAACTCCAAGACCCCGAATCTCTAAAACGCCGAAACTCCAAATCTCCGAAACTCCAAAACTCCAAAAATCCGAAACTGAAAATCCGGAACTCCAAAACTATAAAACTCCAAAACTCCAGAAATCCGAAACTGAAAATCCGGAACTCCAAAACTCCAAAGCTCTAAAACTCCAAAAGTCCAATAATCCGAAACTCCGAAGGTCCAAAACTACAATATTCCGAAACTCCGAAACTCTAAAACTCCAAAACTCCGAAATTCCGAAAATCCAGAACTCCAAACCTCCAAAACTCCAAAGCTCTAAAACTCGAAAAGTCCAATAATCCGAAACTCCGAAAGTCCAAAACTCCAAAAATCCAAAACTCCAAAAATCCAGAACTGAAAATTCGAAACTCCAAAACTCCGAAACTGCAAAACTCCAAAATTCCGGAACTCCAAAACTCCGAAACTCCGATAATCCGGAAGTCTAAAACTCCAAAAATCCAAAACTCCAAACCTCCAAAACTCAAAAACTCCAAAACTCCAAAAATCCAAAACACCAAAACTCCAATGCTCCAAAAATCCAAAACTCCAAAAATCCGAAACTAAAATTTCAAAACTCCAAAACTCTAAAACTCTAAATCTCCAAAACTCCAACACCCCGAAACTCCAAAACTACAAAATTCTTTAACTCCAAGACCCCGAATCTCCAAAACGCCGAAACTCCAAATCTCTGAAAGTCCAAAACTCCAAAAATCCGAAACTGAAAATCCGGAACTCCAAAACTCCAAAATTCCAAAGCTCTAAAACTCCAAAAGTCCAATAATCCGAAACTCCGAAGGTCCAAAACTACAATATTCCGAAACTCCGAAACTCCAAAACTCCAAAATTCCGAAGCTCCACAACCCCGAATCTCCAAAACTCCAAAACTCCGAAACTCCGAAAATCCAGAACTCCAAAACTTCAAAATTCCGAAGCTCCTCAACCCCGAATCTGCAAAACTCCGAAACTCCAAAACTCCGAAACTCCGAAAATCCAGAACTCCAAAACTCCAAAACTCCAACACTCCGAAACTCCGACACTCCAAAACTCCAAAACTACAAAACTACAAAATTCCGAAACTCCAAGACCCCGAATCTCCAAAACGCCGGAACTCCAAATCTCTGAAACTCCAAAACTCCAAAAATCTGAAACTCCAAAAGTGCAAAAATCCAAAACTCCAAAACTCCAAAACTCCGAAACTCCAAAACTCCAAATATCCGAAACTCCAAAACTACAATATTCCGAAACTCCGAAACTCCAAAACTCCAAAAATCCGAAACTGAAAATCCGGAACTCCAAAACTCCAAAACTCCAAAGCTCTAAAACTCCAAAAGTCCAATAATCCGAAACTCCGAAGGTCCAAAACTACAATATTCCAAAACTCCTAAACTCCAAAACTCCAAAATTCCGAATCTCCACAACCCCGAATCTCCAAAACTCCGAAACTCCAAAACTCCGAAACTCCGAAAATCCAGAACTCCAATACTCCAAAATTCCGAAGCTCCTCAACCCCGAATAACCAAAACTCCGAAACTCCAAAACTCCGAAACTCCGAAAATCCAGAACTCCAAAACTCCAAAGCTCTAAAACTCGAAAAGTCCAATAATCCGAAACTCCGAAAGTCCGAAACTCAAAAACTCCAAAAGTGCAAAAATCCAAAACTCCAAAACTCAAAAACTCCAAATCTCAAAAATCCAAAAATCCAAAACTCAAAAATCCAAAACTTAGAAACTCCAAACTCAAAAAATCCGAAACTCAAAAATTTCAAAACTACAAAACTCCAAAACTCCAAAACTCCAAAAATCTGAAACTCCAAAAGTGCAAAAATCCAAAACTCCAAAACTCCAAATATCCGAAACTCCAAAACTACAATATTCCGAAACTCCGAAACTCTAAAACTCCAAAATTCCGAAGCTCCACAACCCCGAATCTCCAAAACTCCGAAACTCCAAAACTCCGAAACTCCGAAAATCCAGAACTCCAAACCTCCAAAACTCCAAAGCTCTAAAAGTCGAAAAGTCCAATAATCCGAAACTCCGAAAGTCCAAAACTCCAAAAATCCAAAACTCCAAAAATCCAGAACTGAAAATTCGAAACTCCAAAACTCCGAAACTGCAAAACTCCAAAATTCCGGAACTCCAAAACTCCGAAACTCCGATAATCCGGAAGTCTAAAACTCCAAAAATCCAAAACTCCAAACCTCCAAAACTCAAAAACTCCAAAACTCCAAAAATCCAAAACACCAAAACTCCAATGCTCCAAAAATCCAAAACTCCAAAAATTCAAAACTAAAATTTCAAAACTCCAAAACTCTAAAACTCTAAATCTCCAAAACTCCAACACCCTGAAACTCCAAAACTACAAAATTCTTAAACTCCAAGACCCCGAATCTCCAAAACGCCGAAACTCCAAATCTCCGAAACTCCAAAACTCCAAAAATCCGAAACTGAAAATCCGGAACTCCAAAACTCCAAAACTCCAAAACTCCAAAAATCCGAAACTGAAAATCCGGAACTCCAAAACTCCAAAATTCCAAAGCTCTAAAACTCCAAAAGTCCAATAATCCGAAACTCCGAAGGTCCAAAACTACAATATTCCGAAACTCCGAAACTCCAAAACTCCGAAACTGCAAAACTCCAAAATTCCGAAACTCCAAAACTCCGAAACTCCGATAATCCGGAAGTCTAAAACTCCAAAAATCCAAAACTCCAAACCTCCAAAACTCAGAAACTCCAAAACTCCTAAAATCCAAAACTCCAAAAATCCAAAACTCCGAAAATCGAAAAGTTAAAAACTCCAAAACTCCAAAAATCCGAAACTAAAATTTCAAAACTCCAAAACTCTAAAACTCTAAAACTCCAAAACTCCAACACCCCGAAACTCCAAAACTACAAAATTCTTAAACTCCAAGACCCCGAATCTCTAAAACGCCGAAACTCCAAATCTCCGAAACTCCAAAACTCCAAAAATCCGAAACTGAAAATCCGGAACTCCAAAACTATAAAACTCCAAAACTCCAGAAATCCGAAACTGAAAATCCGGAACTCCAAAACTCCAAAGCTCTAAAACTCCAAAAGTCCAATAATCCGAAACTCCGAAGGTCCAAAACTACAATATTCCGAAACTCCGAAACTCCAAAACTCCAAAATTCCGAAGCTCCACAACCCCGAATCTCCAAAACTCCGAAACTCCAAAACTCCGAAACTCCGAAAATCCAGAACTCCAAAACTCCAAAATTCCGAAGCTCCTCAACCCCGAATCTCCAAAACTCCGAAACTCCAAAACTCCGAAACTCCGAAAATCCAGATCTCCAAAACTCCAAAGCTCTAAAACTCGAAAAGTCCAATAATCCGAAACTCCGAAAGTCCGAAACTCAAAAACTCCAAAAGTGCAAAAATCCAAAACTCCAAAACTCAAAAAGTCCAAATCTCAAAAATCTAAAAATCCAAAACTCAAAAATCCAAAACTTAAAAACTCCAAACTCCAAAAATCCGAAACTCAAAAATTTCAAAACTACAAAACTCTAAAACTCTAAAACTCCAAAACTCCAACACTCCGAAACTCCGACACTCCAATACTCCAAAACTACAAAACTACAAAATTCCGAAACTCCAAGACCCCGAATCTCCAAAACGCTGGAACTCCAAATCTCTGAAACTCCAAAAATCTGAAACTCCAAAAGTGCAAAAATCCAAAACTCGAAAACTCCAAAACTCCGAAACTCCGAAACTCCAAAACTCCAAAACTCAAAAATTCCGAAACTCCACAGCCCTGAATCTCCAAAACTCCGAATCTCCAAAACTCCGAAACTTCAAAACTCCGAAATTCCGAAAATCCAGAACTCCAAACCTCCAAAACTCCAAAGCTCTAAAACTCGAAAAGTCCAATAATCCGAAACTCCGAAAGTCCAAAACTCCAAAAATCCAAAACTCCAAAAATCCAGAACTGAAAATTCGAAACTCCAAAACTCCGAAACTGCAAAACTCCAAAATTCCGAAACTCCAAAACTCCGAAACTCCGATAATCCGGAAGTCTAAAACTCCAAAAATCCAAAACTCCAAACCTCCAAAACTCAAAAACTCAAAACCTCCAAAAATCCAAAACACCAAAACTCCAATGCTCCAAAAATCCAAAACTCCAAAAATCCAAAACTCCGAAAATCGAAAAGTTAAAAACTCCAAAACTCCAAAAATCCGAAACTAAAATTTCAAACCTCCAAAACTCTAAAACTCTAAAACTCCAAAACTCCAACACCCCGAAACTCCAAAACTACAAAATTCTTAAACTCCAAGACCCCGAATCTCCAAAACGCCGAAACTCCAAATCTCCGAAACTCCAAAACTCCAAAAATCCGAAACTGAAAATCCGGAACTCCAAAACTATAAAACTCCAAAACTCCAGAAATCCGAAACTGAAAATCCGGAACTCCAAAACTCCAAAGCTCTAAAACTCCAAAAGTCCAATAATCCGAAACTCCGAAGGTCCAAAACTACAATATTCTGAAACTCCGAAACTCCAAAACTCCAAAATTCCGAAGCTCCTCAACCCCGAATCTCCAAAACTCCGAAACTCCAAAACTCCGAAACTCCGAAAATCCAGATCTCCAAAACTCCAAAGCTCTAAAACTCGAAAAGTCCAATAATCCGAAACTCCGAAAGTCCGAAACTCAAAACCTCCAAAAGTGCAAAAATCCAAAACTCCAAAACTCAAAAACTCCAAATCTCAAAAATCCAAAAATCCGAAACTCAAAAATTTCAAAACTACAAAACTCTAAAACTCTAAAACTCCAAAACTCCAACACTCCGAAACTCCGACACTCCAATACTCCAAAACTACAAAACTACAAAATTCCGAAACTCCAAGACCCCGAATCTCCAAAACGCCGAAACTCCAAATCTCCGAAACTCCAAAACTCCAAAAATCCGAAACTGAAAATCCGGAACTCCAAAACTCCAAAACTCCAAAACTCCAAAAATCCGAAACTGAAAATCCGGAACTCCAAAACTCCAAAATTCCAAAGCTCTAAAACTCCAAAAGTCCAATAATCCGAAACTCCGAAGGTCCAAAACTACAATATTCCGAAACTCCGAAACTCCAAAACTCCGAAACTGCAAAACTCCAAAATTCCGAAACTCCAAAACTCCGAAACTCCGATAATCCGGAAGTCTAAAACTCCAAAAATCCAAAACTCCAAACCTCCAAAACTCAAAAACTCCAAAACTCCTAAAATCCAAAACTCCAAAAATCCAAAACTCCGAAAATCGAAAAGTTAAAAACTCCAAAACTCCAAAAATCCGAAACTAAAATTTCAAAACTCCAAAACTCTAAAACTCTAAAACTCCAAAACTCCAACACCCCGAAACTCCAAAACTACAAAATTCTTAAACTCCAAGACCCCGAATCTCTAAAACGCCGAAACTCCAAATCTCCGAAACTCCAAAACTCCAAAAATCCGAAACTGAAAATCCGGAACTCCAAAACTATAAAACTCCAAAACTCCAGAAATCCGAAACTGAAAATCCGGAACTCCAAAACTCCAAAGCTCTAAAACTCCAAAAGTCCAATAATCCGAAACTCCGAAGGTCCAAAACTACAATATTCCGAAACTCCGAAACTCCAAAACTCCAAAATTCCGAAGCTCCACAACCCCGAATCTCCAAAACTCCGAAACTCCAAAACTCCGAAACTCCGAAAATCCAGAACTCCAAAACTCCAAAATTCCGAAGCTCCTCAACCCCGAATCTCCAAAACTCCGAAACTCCAAAACTCCGAAACTCCGAAAATCCAGATCTCCAAAACTCCAAAGCTCTAAAACTCGAAAAGTCCAATAATCCGAAACTCCGAAAGTCCGAAACTCAAAAACTCCAAAAGTGCAAAAATCCAAAACTCCAAAACTCAAAAAGTCCAAATCTCAAAAATCTAAAAATCCAAAACTCAAAAATCCAAAACTTAAAAACTCCAAACTCCAAAAATCCGAAACTCAAAAATTTCAAAACTACAAAACTCTAAAACTCTAAAACTCCAAAACTCCAACACTCCGAAACTCCGACACTCCAATACTCCAAAACTACAACACTACAAAATTCCGAAACTCCAAGACCCCGAATCTCCAAAACGCTGGAACTCCAAATCTCTGAAACTCCAAAACTCCAAAAATCTGAAACTCCAAAAGTGCAAAAATCCAAAACTCCAAAACTCCAAAACTCCGAAACTCCGAAACTCCAAAACTCCAAAACTCAAAAATTCCGAAACTCCACAGCCCTGAATCTCCAAAACTCCGAATCTCCAAAACTCCGAAACTTCAAAACTCCGAAATTCCGAAAATCCAGAACTCCAAACCTCCAAAACTCCAAAGCTCTAAAACTCGAAAAGTCCAATAATCCGAAACTCCGAAAGTCCAAAACTCCAAAAATCCAAAACTCCAAAAATCCAGAACTGAAAATTCGAAACTCCAAAACTCCGAAACTGCAAAACTCCAAAATTCCGAAACTCCAAAACTCCGAAACTCCGATAATCCGGAAGTCTAAAACTCCAAAAATCCAAAACTCCAAACCTCCAAAACTCAAAAACTCAAAACCTCCAAAAATCCAAAACACCAAAACTCCAATGCTCCAAAAATCCAAAACTCCAAAAATCCGAAACTAAAATTTCAAAACTCCAAAACTCTAAAACTCTAAATCTCCAAAACTCCAACACCCCGAAACTCCAAAACTACAAAATTCTTAAACTCCAAGACCCCGAATCTCTAAAACGCCGAAACTCCAAATCTCCGAAACTCCAAAACTCCAAAAATCCGAAACTGAAAATCCGGAACTCCAAAACTCCAAAAATCCGAAACTGAAAATCCGGAACTCCAAAACTCCAAAATTCCAAAGCTCTAAAACTCCAAAAGTCCAATAATCTGAAACTCCGAAGGTCCAAAACTACAATATTCCGAAACTCCGAAACTCCAAAACTCCGAAACTGCAAAACTCCAAAATTCCGAAACTCCAAAACTCCGAAACTCCGATAATCCGGAAGTCTAAAACTCCAAAAATCCAAAACTCCAAACCTCCAAAACTCAAAAACTCCAAAACTCCAAAAATCCAAAACTCCAAAAATCCAAAACTCCGAGAATCGAAAAGTTAAAAACTCCAAAACTCCAAAAATCCGAAACTAAAATTTCAAAACTCCAAAACTCTAAAACTCTAGAACTCCAAAACTCCAACACCCCGAAACTCCAAAACTACAAAATTCTTAAACTCCAAGACCCCGAATCTCTAAAACGCCGAAACTCCAAATCTCCGGAACTCCAAAACTATAAAACTCCAAAACTCCAGAAATCCGAAACTGAAAATCCGGAACTCCAAAACTCCAAAGCTCTAAAACTCCAAAAGTCCAATAATCCGAAACTCCGAAGGTCCAAAACTACAATATTCCGAAACTCCGAAACTCTAAAACTCCAAAACTCCGAAATTCCGAAAATCCAGAACTCCAAACCTCCAAAACTCCAAAGCTCTAAAACTCGAAAAGTCCAATAATCCGAAACTCCGAAAGTCCAAAACTCCAAAAATCCAAAACTCCAAAAATCCAGAACTGAAAATTCGAAACTCCAAAACTCCGAAACTGCAAAACTCCAAAATTCCGGAACTCCAAAACTCCGAAACTCCGATAATCCGGAAGTCTAAAACTCCAAAAATCCAAAACTCCAAACCTCCAAAACTCAAAAACTCCAAAACTCCAAAAATCCAAAACACCAAAACTCCAATGCTCCAAAAATCCAAAACTCCAAAAATCCGAAACTAAAATTTCAAAACTCCAAAACTCTAAAACTCTAAATCTCCAAAACTCCAACACCCCGAAACTCCAAAACTACAAAATTCTTTAACTCCAAGACCCCGAATCTCCAAAACGCCGAAACTCCAAATCTCTGAAAGTCCAAAACTCCAAAAATCCGAAACTGAAAATCCGGAACTCCAAAACTCCAAAATTCCAAAGCTCTAAAACTCCAAAAGTCCAATAATCCGAAACTCCGAAGGTCCAAAACTACAATATTCCGAAACTCCGAAACTCCAAAACTCCAAAATTCCGAAGCTCCACAACCCCGAATCTCCAAAACTCCAAAACTCCGAAACTCCGAAAATCCAGAACTCCAAAACTTCAAAATTCCGAAGCTCCTCAACCCCGAATCTGCAAAACTCCGAAACTCCAAAACTCCGAAACTCCGAAAATCCAGAACTCCAAAACTCCAAAACTCCAACACTCCGAAACTCCGACACTCCAAAACTCCAAAACTACAAAACTACAAAATTCCGAAACTCCAAGACCCCGAATCTCCAAAACGCCGGAACTCCAAATCTCTGAAACTCCAAAACTCCAAAAATCTGAAACTCCAAAAGTGCAAAAATCCAAAACTCCAAAACTCCAAAACTCCGAAACTCCAAAACTCCAAATATCCGAAACTCCAAAACTACAATATTCCGAAACTCCGAAACTCCAAAACTCCAAAAATCCGAAACTGAAAATCCGGAACTCCAAAACTCCAAAACTCCAAAGCTCTAAAACTCCAAAAGTCCAATAATCCGAAACTCCGAAGGTCCAAAACTACAATATTCCAAAACTCCTAAACTCCAAAACTCCAAAATTCCGAATCTCCACAACCCCGAATCTCCAAAACTCCGAAACTCCAAAACTCCGAAACTCCGAAAATCCAGAACTCCAATACTCCAAAATTCCGAAGCTCCTCAACCCCGAATAACCAAAACTCCGAAACTCCAAAACTCCGAAACTCCGAAAATCCAGAACTCCAAAACTCCAAAGCTCTAAAACTCGAAAAGTCCAATAATCCGAAACTCCGAAAGTCCGAAACTCAAAAACTCCAAAAGTGCAAAAATCCAAAACTCCAAAACTCAAAAACTCCAAATCTCAAAAATCCAAAAATCCAAAACTCAAAAATCCAAAACTTAGAAACTCCAAACTCAAAAAATCCGAAACTCAAAAATTTCAAAACTACAAAACTCCAAAACTCCAAAACTCCAAAAATCTGAAACTCCAAAAGTGCAAAAATCCAAAACTCCAAAACTCCAAATATCCGAAACTCCAAAACTACAATATTCCGAAACTCCGAAACTCTAAAACTCCAAAATTCCGAAGCTCCACAACCCCGAATCTCCAAAACTCCGAAACTCCAAAACTCCGAAACTCCGAAAATCCAGAACTCCAAACCTCCAAAACTCCAAAGCTCTAAAAGTCGAAAAGTCCAATAATCCGAAACTCCGAAAGTCCAAAACTCCAAAAATCCAAAACTCCAAAAATCCAGAACTGAAAATTCGAAACTCCAAAACTCCGAAACTGCAAAACTCCAAAATTCCGGAACTCCAAAACTCCGAAACTCCGATAATCCGGAAGTCTAAAACTCCAAAAATCCAAAACTCCAAACCTCCAAAACTCAAAAACTCCAAAACTCCAAAAATCCAAAACACCAAAACTCCAATGCTCCAAAAATCCAAAACTCCAAAAATTCAAAACTAAAATTTCAAAACTCCAAAACTCTAAAACTCTAAATCTCCAAAACTCCAACACCCTGAAACTCCAAAACTACAAAATTCTTAAACTCCAAGACCCCGAATCTCCAAAACGCCGAAACTCCAAATCTCCGAAACTCCAAAACTCCAAAAATCCGAAACTGAAAATCCGGAACTCCAAAACTCCAAAACTCCAAAACTCCAAAAATCCGAAACTGAAAATCCGGAACTCCAAAACTCCAAAATTCCAAAGCTCTAAAACTCCAAAAGTCCAATAATCCGAAACTCCGAAGGTCCAAAACTACAATATTCCGAAACTCCGAAACTCCAAAACTCCGAAACTGCAAAACTCCAAAATTCCGAAACTCCAAAACTCCGAAACTCCGATAATCCGGAAGTCTAAAACTCCAAAAATCCAAAACTCCAAACCTCCAAAACTCAAAAACTCCAAAACTCCTAAAATCCAAAACTCCAAAAATCCAAAACTCCGAAAATCGAAAAGTTAAAAACTCCAAAACTCCAAAAATCCGAAACTAAAATTTCAAAACTCCAAAACTCTAAAACTCTAAAACTCCAAAACTCCAACACCCCGAAACTCCAAAACTACAAAATTCTTAAACTCCAAGACCCCGAATCTCTAAAACGCCGAAACTCCAAATCTCCGAAACTCCAAAACTCCAAAAATCCGAAACTGAAAATCCGGAACTCCAAAACTATAAAACTCCAAAACTCCAGAAATCCGAAACTGAAAATCCGGAACTCCAAAACTCCAAAGCTCTAAAACTCCAAAAGTCCAATAATCCGAAACTCCGAAGGTCCAAAACTACAATATTCCGAAACTCCGAAACTCCAAAACTCCAAAATTCCGAAGCTCCACAACCCCGAATCTCCAAAACTCCGAAACTCCAAAACTCCGAAACTCCGAAAATCCAGAACTCCAAAACTCCAAAATTCCGAAGCTCCTCAACCCCGAATCTCCAAAACTCCGAAACTCCAAAACTCCGAAACTCCGAAAATCCAGATCTCCAAAACTCCAAAGCTCTAAAACTCGAAAAGTCCAATAATCCGAAACTCCGAAAGTCCGAAACTCAAAAACTCCAAAAGTGCAAAAATCCAAAACTCCAAAACTCAAAAAGTCCAAATCTCAAAAATCTAAAAATCCAAAACTCAAAAATCCAAAACTTAAAAACTCCAAACTCCAAAAATCCGAAACTCAAAAATTTCAAAACTACAAAACTCTAAAACTCTAAAACTCCAAAACTCCAACTCTCCGAAACTCCGACACTCCAATACTCCAAAACTACAAAACTACAAAATTCCGAAACTCCAAGACCCCGAATCTCCAAAACGCTGGAACTCCAAATCTCTGAAACTCCAAAACTCCAAAAATCTGAAACTCCAAAAGTGCAAAAATCCAAAACTCGAAAACTCCAAAACTCCGAAACTCCGAAACTCCAAAACTCCAAAACTCAAAAATTCCGAAACTCCACAGCCCTGAATCTCCAAAACTCCGAATCTCCAAAACTCCGAAACTTCAAAACTCCGAAATTCCGAAAATCCAGAACTCCAAACCTCCAAAACTCCAAAGCTCTAAAACTCGAAAAGTCCAATAATCCGAAACTCCGAAAGTCCAAAACTCCAAAAATCCAAAACTCCAAAAATCCAGAACTGAAAATTCGAAACTCCAAAACTCCGAAACTGCAAAACTCCAAAATTCCGAAACTCCAAAACTCCGAAACTCCGATAATCCGGAAGTCTAAAACTCCAAAAATCCAAAACTCCAAACCTCCAAAACTCAAAAACTCAAAACCTCCAAAAATCCAAAACACCAAAACTCCAATGCTCCAAAAATCCAAAACTCCAAAAATCCGAAACTAAAATTTCAAAACTCCAAAACTCTAAAACTCTAAATCTCCAAAACTCCAACACCCCGAAACTCCAAAACTACAAAATTCTTAAACTCCAAGACCCCGAATCTCTAAAACGCCGAAACTCCAAATCTCCGAAACTCCAAAACTCCAAAAATCCGAAACTGAAAATCCGGAACTCCAAAACTCCAAAAATCCGAAACTGAAAATCCGGAACTCCAAAACTCCAAAATTCCAAAGCTCTAAAACTCCAAAAGTCCAATAATCTGAAACTCCGAAGGTCCAAAACTACAATATTCCGAAACTCCGAAACTCCAAAACTCCGAAACTGCAAAACTCCAAAATTCCGAAACTCCAAAACTCCGAAACTCCGATAATCCGGAAGTCTAAAACTCCAAAAATCCAAAACTCCAAACCTCCAAAACTCAAAAACTCCAAAACTCCAAAAATCCAAAACTCCAAAAATCCAAAACTCCGAGAATCGAAAAGTTAAAAACTCCAAAACTCCAAAAATCCGAAACTAAAATTTCAAAACTCCAAAACTCTAAAACTCTAGAACTCCAAAACTCCAACACCCCGAAACTCCAAAACTACAAAATTCTTAAACTCCAAGACCCCGAATCTCTAAAACGCCGAAACTCCAAATCTCCGGAACTCCAAAACTATAAAACTCCAAAACTCCAGAAATCCGAAACTGAAAATCCGGAACTCCAAAACTCCAAAGCTCTAAAACTCCAAAAGTCCAATAATCCGAAACTCCGAAGGTCCAAAACTACAATATTCCGAAACTCCGAAACTCTAAAACTCCAAAACTCCGAAATTCCGAAAATCCAGAACTCCAAACCTCCAAAACTCCAAAGCTCTAAAACTCGAAAAGTCCAATAATCCGAAACTCCGAAAGTCCAAAACTCCAAAAATCCAAAACTCCAAAAATCCAGAACTGAAAATTCGAAACTCCAAAACTCCGAAACTGCAAAACTCCAAAATTCCGGAACTCCAAAACTCCGAAACTCCGATAATCCGGAAGTCTAAAACTCCAAAAATCCAAAACTCCAAACCTCCAAAACTCAAAAACTCCAAAACTCCAAAAATCCAAAACACCAAAACTCCAATGCTCCAAAAATCCAAAACTCCAAAAATCCGAAACTAAAATTTCAAAACTCCAAAACTCTAAAACTCTAAATCTCCAAAACTCCAACACCCCGAAACTCCAAAACTACAAAATTCTTTAACTCCAAGACCCCGAATCTCCAAAACGCCGAAACTCCAAATCTCTGAAAGTCCAAAACTCCAAAAATCCGAAACTGAAAATCCGGAACTCCAAAACTCCAAAATTCCAAAGCTCTAAAACTCCAAAAGTCCAATAATCCGAAACTCCGAAGGTCCAAAACTACAATATTCCGAAACTCCGAAACTCCAAAACTCCAAAATTCCGAAGCTCCACAACCCCGAATCTCCAAAACTCCAAAACTCCGAAACTCCGAAAATCCAGAACTCCAAAACTTCAAAATTCCGAAGCTCCTCAACCCCGAATCTGCAAAACTCCGAAACTCCAAAACTCCGAAACTCCGAAAATCCAGAACTCCAAAACTCCAAAACTCCAACACTCCGAAACTCCGACACTCCAAAACTCCAAAACTACAAAACTACAAAATTCCGAAACTCCAAGACCCCGAATCTCCAAAACGCCGGAACTCCAAATCTCTGAAACTCCAAAACTCCAAAAATCTGAAACTCCAAAAGTGCAAAAATCCAAAACTCCAAAACTCCAAAACTCCGAAACTCCAAAACTCCAAATATCCGAAACTCCAAAACTACAATATTCCGAAACTCCGAAACTCCAAAACTCCAAAAATCCGAAACTGAAAATCCGGAACTCCAAAACTCCAAAACTCCAAAGCTCTAAAACTCCAAAAGTCCAATAATCCGAAACTCCGAAGGTCCAAAACTACAATATTCCAAAACTCCTAAACTCCAAAACTCCAAAATTCCGAATCTCCACAACCCCGAATCTCCAAAACTCCGAAACTCCAAAACTCCGAAACTCCGAAAATCCAGAACTCCAATACTCCAAAATTCCGAAGCTCCTCAACCCCGAATAACCAAAACTCCGAAACTCCAAAACTCCGAAACTCCGAAAATCCAGAACTCCAAAACTCCAAAGCTCTAAAACTCGAAAAGTCCAATAATCCGAAACTCCGAAAGTCCGAAACTCAAAAACTCCAAAAGTGCAAAAATCCAAAACTCCAAAACTCAAAAACTCCAAATCTCAAAAATCCAAAAATCCAAAACTCAAAAATCCAAAACTTAGAAACTCCAAACTCAAAAAATCCGAAACTCAAAAATTTCAAAACTACAAAACTCCAAAACTCCAAAACTCCAAAAATCTGAAACTCCAAAAGTGCAAAAATCCAAAACTCCAAAACTCCAAATATCCGAAACTCCAAAACTACAATATTCCGAAACTCCGAAACTCTAAAACTCCAAAATTCCGAAGCTCCACAACCCCGAATCTCCAAAACTCCGAAACTCCAAAACTCCGAAACTCCGAAAATCCAGAACTCCAAACCTCCAAAACTCCAAAGCTCTAAAAGTCGAAAAGTCCAATAATCCGAAACTCCGAAAGTCCAAAACTCCAAAAATCCAAAACTCCAAAAATCCAGAACTGAAAATTCGAAACTCCAAAACTCCGAAACTGCAAAACTCCAAAATTCCGGAACTCCAAAACTCCGAAACTCCGATAATCCGGAAGTCTAAAACTCCAAAAATCCAAAACTCCAAACCTCCAAAACTCAAAAACTCCAAAACTCCAAAAATCCAAAACACCAAAACTCCAATGCTCCAAAAATCCAAAACTCCAAAAATTCAAAACTAAAATTTCAAAACTCCAAAACTCTAAAACTCTAAATCTCCAAAACTCCAACACCCTGAAACTCCAAAACTACAAAATTCTTAAACTCCAAGACCCCGAATCTCCAAAACGCCGAAACTCCAAATCTCCGAAACTCCAAAACTCCAAAAATCCGAAACTGAAAATCCGGAACTCCAAAACTCCAAAACTCCAAAACTCCAAAAATCCGAAACTGAAAATCCGGAACTCCAAAACTCCAAAATTCCAAAGCTCTAAAACTCCAAAAGTCCAATAATCCGAAACTCCGAAGGTCCAAAACTACAATATTCCGAAACTCCGAAACTCCAAAACTCCGAAACTGCAAAACTCCAAAATTCCGAAACTCCAAAACTCCGAAACTCCGATAATCCGGAAGTCTAAAACTCCAAAAATCCAAAACTCCAAACCTCCAAAACTCAGAAACTCCAAAACTCCTAAAATCCAAAACTCCAAAAATCCAAAACTCCGAAAATCGAAAAGTTAAAAAC
Source organism: Amblyomma mixtum (assembly GCF_055824585.1). NCBI lineage: Eukaryota > Metazoa > Arthropoda > Arachnida > Ixodida > Ixodidae > Amblyomma > Amblyomma mixtum. The sequence goes on along the minus strand of NC_143012.1, from coordinate 122,569,172 downwards.
TCCAAAACTCCAAAAATCCGAAACTAAAATTTCAAAACTCCAAAACTCTAAAACTCTAAAACTCCAAAACTCCAACACCCCGAAACTCCAAATCTCCGAAACTCCAAAACTCCAAAAATCCGAAACTGAAAATCCGGAACTCCAAAACTATAAAACTCCAAAACTCCAGAAATCCGAAACTGAAAATCCGGAACTCCAAAACTCCAAAGCTCTAAAACTCCAAAAGTCCAATAATCCGAAACTCCGAAGGTCCAAAACTACAATATTCCGAAACTCCGAAACTCCAAAACTCCAAAATTCCGAAGCTCCACAACCCCGAATCTCCAAAACTCCGAAACTCCAAAACTCCGAAACTCCGAAAATCCAGAACTCCAAAACTCCAAAATTCCGAAGCTCCTCAACCCCGAATCTCCAAAACTCCGAAACTCCAAAACTCCGAAACTCCGAAAATCCAGATCTCCAAAACTCCAAAGCTCTAAAACTCGAAAAGTCCAATAATCCGAAACTCCGAAAGTCCGAAACTCAAAAACTCCAAAAGTGCAAAAATCCAAAACTCCAAAACTCAAAAAGTCCAAATCTCAAAAATCTAAAAATCCAAAACTCAAAAATCCAAAACTTAAAAACTCCAAACTCCAAAAATCCGAAACTCAAAAATTTCAAAACTACAAAACTCTAAAACTCTAAAACTCCAAAACTCCAACTCTCCGAAACTCCGACACTCCAATACTCCAAAACTACAAAACTACAAAATTCCGAAACTCCAAGACCCCGAATCTCCAAAACGCTGGAACTCCAAATCTCTGAAACTCCAAAACTCCAAAAATCTGAAACTCCAAAAGTGCAAAAATCCAAAACTCGAAAACTCCAAAACTCCGAAACTCCGAAACTCCAAAACTCCAAAACTCAAAAATTCCGAAACTCCACAGCCCTGAATCTCCAAAACTCCGAATCTCCAAAACTCCGAAACTTCAAAACTCCGAAATTCCGAAAATCCAGAACTCCAAACCTCCAAAACTCCAAAGCTCTAAAACTCGAAAAGTCCAATAATCCGAAACTCCGAAAGTCCAAAACTCCAAAAATCCAAAACTCCAAAAATCCAGAACTGAAAATTCGAAACTCCAAAACTCCGAAACTGCAAAACTCCAAAATTCCGAAACTCCAAAACTCCGAAACTCCGATAATCCGGAAGTCTAAAACTCCAAAAATCCAAAACTCCAAACCTCCAAAACTCAAAAACTCAAAACCTCCAAAAATCCAAAACACCAAAACTCCAATGCTCCAAAAATCCAAAACTCCAAAAATCCAAAACTCCGAAAATCGAAAAGTTAAAAACTCCAAAACTCCAAAAATCCGAAACTAAAATTTCAAACCTCCAAAACTCTAAAACTCTAAAACTCCAAAACTCCAACACCCCGAAACTCCAAAACTACAAAATTCTTAAACTCCAAGACCCCGAATCTCCAAAACGCCGAAACTCCAAATCTCCGAAACTCCAAAACTCCAAAAATCCGAAACTGAAAATCCGGAACTCCAAAACTATAAAACTCCAAAACTCCAGAAATCCGAAACTGAAAATCCGGAACTCCAAAACTCCAAAGCTCTAAAACTCCAAAAGTCCAATAATCCGAAACTCCGAAGGTCCAAAACTACAATATTCTGAAACTCCGAAACTCCAAAACTCCAAAATTCCGAAGCTCCTCAACCCCGAATCTCCAAAACTCCGAAACTCCGAAAATCCAGATCTCCAAAACTCCAAAGCTCTAAAACTCGAAAAGTCCAATAATCCGAAACTCCGAAAGTCCGAAACTCAAAACCTCCAAAAGTGCAAAAATCCAAAACTCCAAAACTCAAAAACTCCAAATCTCAAAAATCCAAAAATCCGAAACTCAAAAATTTCAAAACTACAAAACTCTAAAACTCTAAAACTCCAAAACTCCAACACTCCGAAACTCCGACACTCCAATACTCCAAAACTACAAAACTACAAAATTCCGAAACTCCAAGACCCCGAATCTCCAAAACGCCGCCACTCCAAATCTCTAAAAGTCCAAAACTCCAAAAATTCGAAACTGAAAATCCAGAACTCCAAAACTCCAAAGCTCTAAAACTCCAAAACTCCAATAATCCGAAACTCCAAAGGTCCAAAACTGCAATATTCCGAAACTCCAAACTCCGAAACTCCAAAGGTCCAAAACTACAATATTCCGAAACTCAAAAATTTCAATCTACAAAACTCTAAAAATCTAAAACTCCAAAACTCCAAAACTCCAAAGCTCTAAAACTCCAAAAGTCCAATAATCCAAAACTCCAAAGGTCCAAAACTACAAAATTCCGAAACTCCAAGACCCCGAATCTCCAAAACGCCGGAACTCCAAATCTCTGAAACTCCAAAACTCCAAAAATCTGAAACTCCAAAAGTGCAAAAATCCAAAACTCCAAAACTCCAAAACTCCGAAACTCCAATACTCCAAATATCCGAAACTCCAAAACTACAATAATCCGAAACTCCGAAACTCCAAAACTCCAAAATTCCGAAGCTCCACAACCCCGAATCTCCAAAACTCCGAAACTCCAAAACTCCAAAGCTCTAAAACTCGAAAAGTCCAATAATCCGAAACTCCGAAAGTCCGAAACTCAAAAACTCCAAAAGTGCAAAAATCCGAAACTCCAAAACTCAAAAACTCCAAATCTCAAAAATCCAAAAATCCAAAACTTAAAAATCCAAAACTTAAAAACTCCAAACTCCAAAAATCCGAAACTCAAAAATTTCAATCTACAAAACTCTAAAAATCTAAAACTCCAAAACTCCAACACTCCGAAACTCCGAAACTGCAAAACTCCAAAATTCCGAAACTCCAAAACTCCGAAACTCCGATAATCCGGAAGTCTAAAACTCCAAAAATCCAAAACTCCAAACCTCCAAAACTCAAAAACTCCAAAACTCCTAAAATCCAAAACTCCAAAAATCCAAAACTCCGAAAATCGAAAAGTTAAAAACTCCAAAACTCCAAAAATCCGAAACTAAAATTTCAAAACTCCAAAACTCTAAAACTCTAAAACTCCAAAACTCCAACACCCCGAAACTCCAAAACTACAAAATTCTTAAACTCCAAGACCCCGAATCTCTAAAACGCCGAAACTCCAAATCTCCGAAACTCCAAAACTCCAAAAATCCGAAACTGAAAATCCGGAACTCCAAAACTATAAAACTCCAAAACTCCAGAAATCCGAAACTGAAAATCCGGAACTCCAAAACTCCAAAGCTCTAAAACTCCAAAAGTCCAATAATCCGAAACTCCGAAGGTCCAAAACTACAATATTCCGAAACTCCGAAACTCCAAAACTCCAAAATTCCGAAGCTCCACAACCCCGAATCTCCAAAACTCCGAAACTCCAAAACTCCGAAACTCCGAAAATCCAGAACTCCAAAACTCCAAAATTCCGAAGCTCCTCAACCCCGAATCTCCAAAACTCCGAAACTCCAAAACTCCGAAACTCCGAAAATCCAGATCTCCAAAACTCCAAAGCTCTAAAACTCGAAAAGTCCAATAATCCGAAACTCCGAAAGTCCGAAACTCAAAAACTCCAAAAGTGCAAAAATCCAAAACTCCAAAACTCAAAAAGTCCAAATCTCAAAAATCTAAAAATCCAAAACTCAAAAATCCAAAACTTAAAAACTCCAAACTCCAAAAATCCGAAACTCAAAAATTTCAAAACTACAAAACTCTAAAACTCTAAAACTCCAAAACTCCAACACTCCGAAACTCCGACACTCCAATACTCCAAAACTACAAAACTACAAAATTCCGAAACTCCAAGACCCCGAATCTCCAAAACGCTGGAACTCCAAATCTCTGAAACTCCAAAACTCCAAAAATCTGAAACTCCAAAAGTGCAAAAATCCAAAACTCCAAAACTCCAAAACTCCGAAACTCCGAAACTCCAAAACTCCACAACTCAAAAATTCCGAAACTCCACAGCCCTGAATCTCCAAAACTCCGAATCTCCAAAACTCCGAAACTTCAAAACTCCGAAATTCCGAAAATCCAGAACTCCAAACCTCCAAAACTCCAAAGCTCTAAAACTCGAAAAGTCCAATAATCCGAAACTCCGAAAGTCCAAAACTCCAAAAATCCAAAACTCCAAAAATCCAGGACTGAAAATTCGAAACTCCAAAACTCCGGAACTGCAAAACTCCAAAATTCCGAAACTCCAAAACTCCGAAACTCCGATAATCCGGAAGTCTAAAACTCCAAAAATCCAAAACTCCAAACCTCCAAAACTCAAAAACTCAAAACCTCCAAAAATCCAAAACACCAAAACTCCAATGCTCCAAAAATCCAAAACTCCAAAAATCCAAAACTCCGAAAATCGAAAAGTTAAAAACTCCAAAACTCCAAAAATCCGAAACTAAAATTTCAAACCTCCAAAACTCTAAAACTCTAAAACTCCAAAACTCCAACACCCCGAAACTCCAAAACTACAAAATTCTTAAACTCCAAGACCCCGAATCTCCAAAACGCCGAAACTCCAAATCTCCGAAACTCCAAAACTCCAAAAATCCGAAACTGAAAATCCGGAACTCCAAAACTATAAAACTCCAAAACTCCAGAAATCCGAAACTGAAAATCCGGAACTCCAAAACTCCAAAGCTCTAAAACTCCAAAAGTCCAATAATCCGAAACTCCGAAGGTCCAAAACTACAATATTCTGAAACTCCGAAACTCCAAAACTCCAAAATTCCGAAGCTCCTCAACCCCGAATCTCCAAAACTCCGAAACTCCAAAACTCCGAAACTCCGAAAATCCAGATCTCCAAAACTCCAAAGCTCTAAAACTCGAAAAGTCCAATAATCCGAAACTCCGAAAGTCCGAAACTCAAAACCTCCAAAAGTGCAAAAATCCAAAACTCCAAAACTCAAAAACTCCAAATCTCAAAAATCCAAAAATCCGAAACTCAAAAATTTCAAAACTACAAAACTCTAAAACTCTAAAACTCCAAAACTCCAACACTCCGAAACTCCGACACTCCAATACTCCAAAACTACAAAACTACAAAATTCCGAAACTCCAAGACCCCGAATCTCCAAAACGCCGCCACTCCAAATCTCTAAAAGTCCAAAACTCCAAAAATCCGAAACTGAAAATCCAGAACTCCAAAACTCCAAAGCTCTAAAACTCCAAAAGTCCAATAATCCGAAACTCCAAAGGTCCAAAACTGCAATATTCCGAAACTCCAAACTCCGAAACTCCAAAGGTCCAAAACTACAATATTCCGAAACTCAAAAATTTCAATCTACAAAACTCTAAAAATCTAAAACTCCAAAACTCCAAAACTCCAAAGCTCTAAAACTCCAAAAGTCCAATAATCCAAAACTCCAAAGGTCCAAAACTACAAAATTCCGAAACTCCAAGACCCCGAATCTCCAAAACGCCGGAACTCCAAATCTCTGAAACTCCAAAACTCCAAAAATCTGAAACTCCAAAAGTGCAAAAATCCAAAACTCCAAAACTCCAAAACTCCGAAACTCCAATACTCCAAATATCCGAAACTCCAAAACTACAATAATCCGAAACTCCGAAACTCCAAAACTCCAAAATTCCGAAGCTCCACAACCCCGAATCTCCAAAACTCCGAAACTCCAAAACTCCAAAGCTCTAAAACTCGAAAAGTCCAATAATCCGAAACTCCGAAAGTCCGAAACTCAAAAACTCCAAAAGTGCAAAAATCCGAAACTCCAAAACTCCAAATCTCAAAAATCCAAAAATCCAAAACTTAAAAATCCAAAACTTAAAAACTCCAAACTCCAAAAATCCGAAACTCAAAAATTTCAATCTACAAAACTCTAAAAATCTAAAACTCCAAAACTCCAACACTCCGAAACTCCGACACTCCAAAACTACAAAACTACAAAATTCCGAAACTCCAAGACCGCGAATCTCCAAAACGCCGGAACTCCAAAACTCCGAAACTCCGAAAATCCAGAACTCCAAAACTCCAAAATTCCGAAGCTCCTCAACCCCGAATCTCCAAAACTCCGAAACTCCAAAACTCCGAAACTCCGAAAATCCAGAACTTGTGGGTTTCTGCGTGGACACAGGCCACCACTCACCGCGGGTTCGAGCTTCGCGCGAGCCAAGGGCCCCGATCAGCCGTCACCACACACACACTGGGACACCGCTGCAGCGCACTCAACCTCCGCTGGGAGGAGAGCGATTCGCCGCAAAGAAATAGGCCTCCAAGTTCACAAAAGAGACGTTTATTCACGTCGTCCTTCAGCAGTACACACACACTCAATAGTCACCCCGTCCCGGGGGCGCGCGAGGAGCAAGGCTCCGCTGCGCGCACGAAGCGACTCGAGCAATGCGCGACGCTAGCACGCCGCTGCAGGAGAATGTCCCCGCGGCAGTGCTGTGATCTCTCTCTCGTGTCGACCGTTGGGCCGGTTGCGAGAGAGAGTGGGCATTCAACGCAAGGTACGCCTGTCAGAGGTCGCTGGACCCCGCTGGACAGGCTCGAGCCGCTGCAGGTCAGAGGACACGTGCGGGCGAGCTCGAGTAAGCACTGGTCCGAACGGCAAAGGCCGGCACGGACAAACAGTAACGTACGCACCTTACGCTGTCTCGGAGGGATCTCTCTCTCTCTGGGCCCCGCTCGGACGGTCGCGCGGCGCGCGGCTGCCCAAAGCGGGGTCCCGAATTCCCGCCAAAAGGCGCCAATGGCAAAGGCCCTTGGGGAGCCGGGGCGGAGCTGTGGCTAAATGACAGTGATTAGTCACCCAGCCGCCTCTCCACCGCCTGAGGCGGGAGCAAGGGAAAGAGGAGAAACAACGCGGGCGGCCGGCACAGCCGCGCAAAGGCGACGGCGGAAAGCCAGATTCCCACAAACTCCAAAACTCCAAAGCTCTAAAACTCGAAAAGTCCAATAATCCGAAACTCTGAAAATCCGAAACTCAAAAACTCCAAAAGTGCAAAAATCCAAAACTCCAAAACTGAAAAACTCCAAATCTCAAAAATCCAAAAATCCAAATTTCAAAAATCCAAAACTTAAAAACTCCAAACTCCAAAAATCCGAAACTCCAAAACTCCGAAATTCCGAAAATCCAGAACTCCAAACCTCCAAAACTCCAAAGCTCTAAAACTCGAAAAGTCCAATAATCCGAAACTCCGAAAGTCCAAAACTCCAAAAATCCAAAACTCCAAAAATCCAGAACTGAAAATTCGAAACTCCAAAACTCCGAAACTGCAAAACTCCAAAATTCTGGAACTCCAAAACTCCGAAACTCCGATAATCCGGAAGTCTAAAACTCCAACAATCCAAAACTCCAAACCTCCAAAACTCAAAAACTCCAAAACTCCAAAAATCCAAAACACCAAAACTCCAATGCTCCAAAAATCCAAAACTCCAAAAATCCGAAAATAAAATTTCAAAACTCCAAAACTCTAAAACTCTAAATCTCCAAAACTCCAACACCCCGAAACTCCAAAACTACAAAATTCTTTAACTCCAAGACCCCGAATCTCCAAAACGCCGAAACTCCAAATCTCCGAAACTCCAAAACTCCAAAAATCCGAAACTGAAAATCCGGAACTCCAAAACTCCAAAACTCCAAAACTCCAAAAATCCGAAACTGAAAATCCGGAACTCCAAAACTCCAAAATTCCAAAGCTCTAAAACTCCAAAAGTCCAATAATCCGAAACTCCGAAGGTCCAAAACTACAATATTCCGAAACTCCGAAACTCCAAAACTCCAAAATTCCGAAGCTCCACAACCCCGAATCTCCAAAACTCCGAAACTTCAAAACTCCGAAACTCCGAAAATCCAGAACTCCAAAACTCCAAAATTCCGAAGCTCCTCAACCCCGAATCTCCAAAACTCCGAAACTCCAAAACTCCGAAACTCCGAAAATCCAGAACTCCAAAACTCCAAAGCTCTAAAACTCGAAAAGTCCAATAATCCGAAACTCCGAAAGTCCGAAACTCAAAAACTCCAAAAGTGCAAAAATCCCAAACTCCAAAACTGAAAAACTCCAAATCTCAAAAATCCAAAAATCCAAAACTCAAAAATCCAAAACTTAAAAACTCCAAACTCCAAAAATCCGAAACTCAAAAATTTCAAAACTACAAAACTCTAAAACTTTAAAACTCCAAAACTCCAACACTCCGAAACTCCGACACTCCAAAACTCCAAAACTACAAAACTACAAAATTCCGAAACTCCAAGACCCCGAATCTCCAAAACGCCGGAACTCCAAATCTGAAACTCCAAAACTCCAAAAATCTGAAACTCCAAAAGTGCAAAAATCCAAAACTCCAAAACTCCGAAACTCCAAAACTCCAAATATCCGAAACTCCAAAACTACAATATTCCGAAACTCCGAAACTCCAAAACTCCAAAAATCCGAAACTGAAAATCCGGAACTCCAAAACTCCAAAACTCCAAAGCTCTAAAACTCCAAAAGTCCAATAATCCGAAACTCCGAAGGTCCAAAACTACAATATTCCAAAACTCCTAAACTCCAAAACTCCAAAATTCCGAATCTCCACAACTCCGAATCTCCAAAACTCCGAAACTCCAAAACTCCGAAACTCCGAAAATCCAGAACTCCAATACTCCAAAATTCCGAAGCTCCTCAACCCCGAATCACCAAAACTCCGAAACTCCAAAACTCCGAAACTCCGAAAATCCAGAACTCCAAAACTCCAAAGCTCTAAAACTCGAAAAGTCCTATAATCCGAAACTCCGAAATTCCGAAACTCAAAAACTCCAAAAGTGCAAAAATCCAAAACTCCAAAACTCAAAAACTCCAAATCTCAAAAATCCAAAAATCCAAAACTCAAAAATCCAAAACTTAAAAACTCCAAACTCAAAAAATCCGAAACTCAAAAATTTCAAAACTACAAAACTCTAAAACTCTAAAACTCCAAAACTCCAACACTCCGAAACTCCGACACAGCAAAACTCCAAAACTACAAAACTACAAAATTCCGAAACTCCAAGACCCCGAATCTCCAAAACGCCGGAACTCCAAATCTCTGAAAGTCCAAAACTCCAAAAATCTGAAACTCCAAAAGTGCAAAAATCCAAAACTCCAAAACTCCAAAACTCCAAAACTCCAAATATCCGAAACTCCAAAACTACAATATTCCGAAACTCCGAAACTCTAAAACTCCAAAATTCCGAAGCTCCACAACCCCGAATCTCCAAAACTCCGAAACTCCAAAACTCCGAAATTCCGAAAATCCAGAACTCCTAACCTCCAAAACTCCAAAGCTCTAAAACTCGAAAAGTCCAATAATCCGAAACTCCGAAAGTCCAAAACTCCAAAAATCCAAAACTCCAAAAATCCAAAACTCCAAAACTGAAAAACTCCAAATCTCAAAAATCCAAAAATCCAAAACTCCGAAACTGCAAAACTCCAAAATTCCGGAACTCCAAAACTCCGAAACTCCGATAATCCGGAAGTCTAAAACTCCAAAAATCCAAAACTCCAATCCTCCAAAACTCAAAAACTCCAAAACTCCAAAAATCCAAAACACCAAAACTCCAATGCTCCAAAAATCCAAAACTCCAAAAATCCGAAACTAAAATTTCAAAACTCCAAAACTCTAAAACTCTAAATCTCCAAAACTCCAACACCCCGAAACTCCAAAACTACAAAATTCTTAAACTCCAAGACCCCGAATCTCCAAAACGCCGAAACTCCAAATCTCCGAAACTCCAAAACTCCAAAAATCCGAAACTGAAAATCCGGAACTCCAAAACTCCAAAATTCCAAAGCTCTAAAACTCCAAAAGTCCAATAATCCGAAACTCCGAAGGTCCAAAACTACAATATTCCGAAACTCCGAAACTCCAAAACTCCAAAATTCCGAAGCTCCACAACCCCGAATCTCCAGAACTCCAAAACTCCAAAGCTCTAAAACTCGAAAAGTCCAATAATCCGAAACTCCGAAAGTCCGAAACTCAAAAACTCCAAAAGTGCAAAAATCCAAAACTCCAAAACTGAAAAACTCCAAATCTCAAAAATCCAAAAATCCAAAACTCAAAAATCCAAAACTTAAAAACTCCAAACTCCAATAATCCGAAACTCAAGAATTTCAAAACTACAAAACTCTAAAACTCTAAAACTCCAAAACTCCAACACTCCGAAACTCCGACACTCCAAAACTCCAAAACTACAAAACTACAAAATTCCGAAACTCCAAGACCCCGAATCTCCAAAACGCTGGAACTCCAAATCTCTGAAACTCCAAAACTCCAAAAATCTGAAACTCCAAAAGTGCAAAAATCCAAAACTGTAAAACTCCAAAACTCCGAAACTCCGAAACTCCAAAACTCCAAAACTCAAAAATTCCGGAACTCCACAGCCCTGAATCTCCAAAACTCCAAATCTCCAAAACTCCGAAACTTCAAAACTCCGAAATTCCGAAAATCCAGAACTCCAAACCTCCAAAACTCCAAAGCTCTAAAACTCGAAAAGTCCAATAATCCGAAACTCCGAAAGTCCAAAACTCCAAAAATCCAGAACTGAAAATTCGAAACTCCAAAACTCCGAAACTGCAAAACTCCAAAATTCCGAAACTCCAAAACTCCGAAACTCCGATAATCCGGAAGTCTAAAACTCCAAAAATCCAAAACTCCAAACCTCCAAAACTCAAAAACTCCAAAACTCCAAAAATCCAAAACACGAAAACTCCAATGCTCCAAAAATCCAAAACTCCAAAAATCCAAAACTCCGAAAATCGAAAAGTTAAAAACTCCAAAACTCCAAAAATCCGAAACTAAAATTTCAAAACTCCAAAACTCTAAAACTCTAAAACTCAAAAACTCCAACACCCCGAAACTCCAAAACTACAAAATTCTTAAACTCCAAGACCCCGAATCTCCAAAACGCCGAAACTCCAAATCTCCGAAACTCCAAAACTCCAAAAATCCGAAACTGAAAATCCGGAACTCCAAAACTATAAAACTCCAAAACTCCAGAAATCCGAAACTGAAAATCCGGAACTCCAAAACTCCAAAGCTCTAAAACTCCAAAAGTCCAATAATCCGAAACTCCGAAGGTCCAAAACTACAATATTCCGAAACTCCGAAACTCCAAAACTCCAAAATTCCGAAGCTCCACAACCCCGAATCTCCAAAACTCCGAAACTCCAAAACTCCGAAACTCCGAAAATCCAGAACTCCAAAACTCCAAAATTCCGAAGCTCCTCAACCCCGAATCTCCAAAACTCCGAAACTCCAAAACTCCGAAACTCCGAAAATCCAGATCTCCAAAACTCCAAAGCTCTAAAACTCGAAAAGTCCAATAATCCGAAACTCCGAAAGTCCGAAACTCAAAAACTCCAAAAGTGCAAAAATCCAAAACTCCAAAACTCAAAAACTCCAAATCTCAAAAATCCAAAAATCCAAAACTCAAAAATCCGAAACTTAAAAACTCCAAACTCCAAAAATCCGAAACTCAAAGATTTCAAAACTACAAAACTCTAAAACTCTAAAACTCTAAAACTCCAAAACTCCAACACTCCGAAACTCCGACACTCCAATACTCCAAAACTACAAAACTACAAAATTCCGAAACTCCAAGACCCCGAATCTCCAAAACGCCGCAACTCCAAATCTCTAAAAGTCCAAAACTCCAAAAATCCGAAACTGAAAATCTAGAACTCCAAATCTTCAAAGCTCTAAAACTCCAAAAGTCCAATAATCCGAAACTCCAAAGGTCCAAAACTGCAATATTCCGAAACTCCAAACTCCGAAACTCCAAAGGTCCAAAACTACAATATTCCGAAACTCAAAAATTTCAATCTACAAAACTCTAAAAATCTAAAACTCCAAAACTCCAAAACTCCAAAGCTCTAAAACTCCAAAAGTCCAATAATCCGAAACTCCAAAGGTCCAAAACTACAAAATTCCGAAACTCCAAGACCCCGAATCTCCAAAACGCCGGAACTCCAAATCTCTGAAACTCCAAAACTCCAAAAATCTGAAACTCCAAAAGTGAAAAAATCCAGAACTCCAAAACTCCAAAACTCTGAAACTCCAATACTCCAAATATCCGAAACTCCAAAACTACAATAATCCGAAACTCCGAAACTCCAAAACTCCAAAATTCCGAAGCTCCACAACCCCGAATCTCCAAAACTCCGAAACTCCAAAACTCCAAAGCTCTAAAACTCGAAAAGTCCAATAATCCGAAACTCCGAAAGTCCGAAACTCAAAAACTTCAAAAGTGCAAAAATCCGAAACTCCAAAACTCAAAAACTCCAAATCTCAAAAATCCAAAAATCCAAAACTTAAAAATCCAAAACTTAAAAACTCCAAACTCGAAAAATCCGAAACTGAAAAATTTCAATCTACAAAACTCTAAAAATCTAAAACTCCAAAACTCCAACACTCCGAAACTCCGACACTCCAAAACTACAAAACTACAAAATTCCGAAACTCCAAGACCCCGAATCTCCAAAACGCCGGAACTCCAAAACTCCGAAACTCTGAAAATCCAGAACTCCAAAACTCCAAAATTCCGAAGCTCCTCAACCCCGAATCTCCAAAACTCCGAAACTCCAAAACTCCGAAACTCCGAAAATCCAGAACTCCAAAACTCCAAAGCTCTAAAACTCGAAAAGTCCAATAATCCGAAACTCCGAAAATCCGAAACTCAAAAACTCCAAAAGTGCAAAAATCCAAAACTCCAAAACTGAAAAACTCCAAATCTCAAAAATCCAAAAATCCAAAACTCAAAAATCCAAAACTTAAAAACTCCAAACTCCAATAATCCGAAACTCAAGAATTTCAAAACTACAAAACTCTAAAACTCTAAAACTCCAAAACTCCAACACTCCGAAACTCCGACACTCCAAAACTCCAAAACTACAAAACTACAAAATTCCGAAACTCCAAGACCCCGAATCTCCAAAACGCTGGAACTCCAAATCTCTGAAACTCCAAAACTCCAAAAATCTGAAACTCCAAAAGTGCAAAAATCCAAAACTGTAAAACTCCAAAACTCCGAAACTCCGAAACTCCAAAACTCCAAAACTCAAAAATTCCGGAACTCCACAGCCCTGAATCTCCAAAACTCCAAATCTCCAAAACTCCGAAACTTCAAAACTCCGAAATTCCGAAAATCCAGAACTCCAAACCTCCAAAACTCCAAAGCTCTAAAACTCGAAAAGTCCAATAATCCGAAACTCCGAAAGTCCAAAACTCCAAAAATCCAGAACTGAAAATTCGAAACTCCAAAACTCCGAAACTGCAAAACTCCAAAATTCCGAAACTCCAAAACTCCGAAACTCCGATAATCCGGAAGTCTAAAACTCCAAAAATCCAAAACTCCAAACCTCCAAAACTCAAAAACTCCAAAACTCCAAAAATCCAAAACACGAAAACTCCAATGCTCCAAAAATCCAAAACTCCAAAAATCCAAAACTCCGAAAATCGAAAAGTTAAAAACTCCAAAACTCCAAAAATCCGAAACTAAAATTTCAAAACTCCAAAACTCTAAAACTCTAAAACTCAAAAACTCCAACACCCCGAAACTCCAAAACTACAAAATTCTTAAACTCCAAGACCCCGAATCTCCAAAACGCCGAAACTCCAAATCTCCGAAACTCCAAAACTCCAAAAATCCGAAACTGAAAATCCGGAACTCCAAAACTATAAAACTCCAAAACTCCAGAAATCCGAAACTGAAAATCCGGAACTCCAAAACTCCAAAGCTCTAAAACTCCAAAAGTCCAATAATCCGAAACTCCGAAGGTCCAAAACTACAATATTCCGAAACTCCGAAACTCCAAAACTCCAAAATTCCGAAGCTCCACAACCCCGAATCTCCAAAACTCCGAAACTCCAAAACTCCGAAACTCCGAAAATCCAGAACTCCAAAACTCCAAAATTCCGAAGCTCCTCAACCCCGAATCTCCAAAACTCCGAAACTCCAAAACTCCGAAACTCCGAAAATCCAGATCTCCAAAACTCCAAAGCTCTAAAACTCGAAAAGTCCAATAATCCGAAACTCCGAAAGTCCGAAACTCAAAAACTCCAAAAGTGCAAAAATCCAAAACTCCAAAACTCAAAAACTCCAAATCTCAAAAATCCAAAAATCCAAAACTCAAAAATCCGAAACTTAAAAACTCCAAACTCCAAAAATCCGAAACTCAAAGATTTCAAAACTACAAAACTCTAAAACTCTAAAACTCTAAAACTCCAAAACTCCAACACTCCGAAACTCCGACACTCCAATACTCCAAAACTACAAAACTACAAAATTCCGAAACTCCAAGACCCCGAATCTCCAAAACGCCGCAACTCCAAATCTCTAAAAGTCCAAAACTCCAAAAATCCGAAACTGAAAATCTAGAACTCCAAATCTTCAAAGCTCTAAAACTCCAAAAGTCCAATAATCCGAAACTCCAAAGGTCCAAAACTGCAATATTCCGAAACTCCAAACTCCGAAACTCCAAAGGTCCAAAACTACAATATTCCGAAACTCAAAAATTTCAATCTACAAAACTCTAAAAATCTAAAACTCCAAAACTCCAAAACTCCAAAGCTCTAAAACTCCAAAAGTCCAATAATCCGAAACTCCAAAGGTCCAAAACTACAAAATTCCGAAACTCCAAGACCCCGAATCTCCAAAACGCCGGAACTCCAAATCTCTGAAACTCCAAAACTCCAAAAATCTGAAACTCCAAAAGTGAAAAAATCCAGAACTCCAAAACTCCAAAACTCTGAAACTCCAATACTCCAAATATCCGAAACTCCAAAACTACAATAATCCGAAACTCCGAAACTCCAAAACTCCAAAATTCCGAAGCTCCACAACCCCGAATCTCCAAAACTCCGAAACTCCAAAACTCCAAAGCTCTAAAACTCGAAAAGTCCAATAATCCGAAACTCCGAAAGTCCGAAACTCAAAAACTTCAAAAGTGCAAAAATCCGAAACTCCAAAACTCAAAAACTCCAAATCTCAAAAATCCAAAAATCCAAAACTTAAAAATCCAAAACTTAAAAACTCCAAACTCGAAAAATCCGAAACTGAAAAATTTCAATCTACAAAACTCTAAAAATCTAAAACTCCAAAACTCCAACACTCCGAAACTCCGACACTCCAAAACTACAAAACTACAAAATTCCGAAACTCCAAGACCCCGAATCTCCAAAACGCCGGAACTCCAAAACTCCGAAACTCCGAAAATCCAGAACTCCAAAACTCCAAAATTCCGAAGCTCCTCAACCCCGAATCTCCAAAACTCCGAAACTCCAAAACTCCGAAACTCCGAAAATCCAGAACTCCAAAACTCCAAAGCTCTAAAACTCGAAAAGTCCAATAATCCGAAACTCCGAAAATCCGAAACTCAAAAACTCCAAAAGTGCAAAAATCCAAAACTCCAAAACTGAAAAACTCCAAATCTCAAAAATCCAAAAATCCAAAACTCAAAAATCCAAAACTTAAAAACTCCAAACTCCAACACGCCGAAACTCCGACACTCCAAAACTCCAAAACTACAAAACTACAAAATTCCGAAACTCCAAGACCCCGAATCTCCAAAACGCCGGAACTCCAAATCTCTGAAAGTCCAAAACTCCAAAAATCTGAAACTCCAAAAGTGCAAAAATCCAAAACTCCAAAACTCCAAAACTCCAAATATCCGAAACTCCAAAACTACAATATTCCGAAACTCCGAAACTCTAAAACTCCAAAATTCCGAAGCTCCACAACCCCGAATCTCCAAAACTCCGAAACTCCAAAACTCCGAAATTCCGAAAATCCAGAACTCCTAACCTCCAAAACTCCAAAGCTCTAAAACTCGAAAAGTCCAATAATCCGAAACTCCGAAAGTCCAAAACTCCAAAAATCCAAAACTCCAAAAATCCAGAACTGAAAATTCGAAACTCCAAAACTCCGAAACTGCAAAACTCCAAAATTCCGGAACTCCAAAACTCCGAAACTCCAATAATCCGGAAGTCTAAAACTCCAAAAATCCAAAACTCCAAACCTCCAAATCTCAAAAACTCCAAAACTCCAAAAATCCAAAACACCAAAACTCCAATGCTCCAAAAATCCAAAACTCCAAAAATCCGAAACTAAAATTTCAAAACTCCAAAACTCTAAAACTCTAAATCTCCAAAACTCCAACACCCCGAAACTCCAAAACTACAAAATTCTTAAACTCCAAGACCCCGAATCTCCAAAACGCCGAAACTCCAAATCTCCGAAACTCCAAAACTCCAAAAATCCGAAACTGAAAATCCGGAACTCCAAAACTCCAAAATTCCAAAGCTCTAAAACTCCAAAAGTCCAATAATCCGAAACTCCGAAGGTCCAAAACTACAATATTCCGAAACTCCGAAACTCCAAAACTCCAAAATTCCGAAGCTCCACAACCCCGAATCTCCAAAACTCCGAAACTCCAAAACTCCGAAACTCCGAAAATCCAGAACTCCAAAACTCCAAAGCTCTAAAACTCGAAAAGTCCAATAATCCGAAACTCCGAAAGTCCGAAACTCAAAAACTCCAAAAGTGCAAAAATCCAAAACTCCAAAACTGAAAAACTCCAAATCTCAAAAATCCAAAAATCCAAAACTCAAAAATCCAAAACTTAAAAACTCCAAACTCCAACACTCCGAAACTCCGACACTCCAAAACTCCAAAACTACAAAACTACAAAATTCCGAAACTCCAAGACCCCGAATCTCCAAAACGCCGGAACTCCAAATCTCTGAAAGTCCAAAACTCCAAAAATCTGAAACTCCAAAAGTGCAAAAATCCAAAACTCCAAAACTCCAAAACTCCAAAACTCCAAATATCCGAAACTCCAAAACTACAATATTCCGAAACTCCGAAACTCTAAAACTCCAAAATTCCGAAGCTCCACAACCCCGAATCTCGAAAACTCCGAAACTCCAAAACTCCGAAATTCCGAAAATCCAGAACTCCTAACCTCCAAAACTCCAAAGCTCTAAAACTCGAAAAGTCCGATAATCCGAAACTCCGAAAGTCCAAAACTCCAAAAATCCAAAACTCCAAAAATCCAGAACTGAAAATTCGAAACTCCAAAACTCCGAAACTGCAAAACTCCAAAATTCCGGAACTCCAAAACTCCGAAACTCCGATAATCCGGAAGTCTAAAACTCCAAAAATCCAAAACTCCAAACCTCCAAAACTCAAAAACTCCAAAACTCCAAAAATCCAAAACACCAAAACTCCAATGCTCCAAAAATCCAAAACTCCAAAAATCCGAAACTAAAATTTCAAAACTCCAAAACTCTAAAACTCTAAATCTCCAAAACTCCAACACCCCGAAACTCCAAAACTACAAAATTTTTAAACTCCAAGACCCCGAATCTCCAAAAATCCGAAACTGAAAATCCGGAACTCCAAAACTCCAAAACTCCAAAGCTCTAAAACTCGAAAAGTCCAATAATCCGAAACTCCGAAAGTCCGAAACTCAAAAACTCCAAAAGTGCAAAAATCCAAAACTCCAAAACTGAAAAACTCCAAATCTCAAAAATCCAAAAATCCAAAACTCAAAAATTAAAAACTTAAAAACTCCAAACTCCAAAAATCCGAAACTCAAAAATTTCAAAACTACAAAACTCTAAAACTCTAAAACTCCAAAACTCCAACACTCCGAAACTCTGACACTCCAAAACTCCAAAACTACAAAACTACAAAATTCCGAAACTCCAAGACCCCGAATCTCCAAAACGCTGGAACTCCAAATCTCTGAAACTCCAAAACTCCAAAAATCTGAAACTCCAAAAGTGCAAAAATCCAAAACTCCAAAACTCCAAAACTCCAAAACTCCAAATATCCGAAACTCCAAAACTACAATATTCCGAAACTCCGAAACTCTAAAACTCCAAAATTCCGAAGCTCCACAACCCCGAATCTCCAAAACTCCGAAACTCCAAAACTCCGAAATTCCGAAAATCCAGAACTCCTAACCTCCAAAACTCCAAAGCTCTAAAACTCGAAAAGTCCAATAATCCGAAACTCCGAAAGTCCAAAACTCCAAAAATCCAAAACTCCAAAAATCCAGAACTGAAAATTCGAAACTCCAAAACACCGAAACTGCAAAACTCCAAAATTCCGGAACTCCAAAACTCCGAAACTCCGATAATCCGGAAGTCTAAAACTCCAAAAATCCAAAACTCCAAACCTCCAAATCTCAAAAACTCCAAAACTCCAAAAATCCAAAACACCAAAACTCCAATGCTCCAAAAATCCAAAACTCCAAAAATCCGAAACTAAAATTTCAAAACTCCAAAACTCTAAAACTCTAAATCTCCAAAACTCCAACACCCCGAAACTCCAAAACTACAAAATTCTTAAACTCCAAGACCCCGAATCTCCAAAACGCCGAAACTCCAAATCTCCGAAACTCCAAAACTCCAAAAATCCGAAACTGAAAATCCGGAACTCCAAAACTCCAAAATTCCAAAGCTCTAAAACTCCAAAAGTCCAATAATCCGAAACTCCGAAGGTCCAAAACTACAATATTCCGAAACTCCGAAACTCCAAAACTCCAAAATTCCGAAGCTCCACAACCCCGAATCTCCAAAACTCCGAAACTCCAAAACTCCGAAACTCCGAAAATCCAGAACTCCAAAACTCCAAAGCTCTAAAACTCGAAAAGTCCAATAATCCGAAACTCCGAAAGTCCGAAACTCAAAAACTCCAAAAGTGCAAAAATCCAAAACTCCAAAACTGAAAAACTCCAAATCTCAAAAATCCAAAAATCCAAAACTCAAAAATTAAAAACTTAAAAACTCCAAACTCCAAAAATCCGAAACTCAAAAATTTCAAAACTACAAAACTCTAAAACTCTAAAACTCCAAAACTCCAACACTCCAACACTCCAACACTCCGAAACTCCGACACTCCAAAACTCCAAAACTACAAAACTACAAAATTCCGAAACTCCAAGACCCCGAATCTCCAAAACGCTGGAACTCCAAATCTCTGAAACTCCAAAACTCCAAAAATCTGAAACTCCAAAAGTGCAAAAATCCAAAACTCCAAAACTCCAAAACTCCGAAACTCCGAAACTCCAAAACTCCAAAACTCAAAAATTCCGAAACTCCACAGCCCTGAATCTCCAAAACTCCGAATCTCCAAAACTCCGAAACTTCAAAACTCCGAAATTCCGAAAATCCAGAACTCCAAACCTCCAAAACTCCAAAGCTCTAAAACTCGAAAAGTCCAATAATCCGAAAATCCGAAAGTCCAAAACTCCAAAAATCCAAAACTCCAAAAATCCAGAACTGAAAATTCGAAACTCCAAAACTCCGAAACTGCAAAACTCCAAAATTCCGAAACTCCAAAACTCCGAAACTCCCATAATCCGGAAGTCTAAAACTCCAAAAATCCAAAACTCCAAACCTCCAAAACTCAAAAACTCCAAAACTCCAAAAATCCAAAACACCAAAACTCCAATGCTCCAAAAATCCAAAACTCCAAAAATCCAAAACTCCGAAAATCGAAAAGTTAAAAACTCCAAAACTCCAAAAATCCGAAACTAAAATTTCAAAACTCCAAAACTCTAAAACTCTAAAACTCCAAAACTCCAACACCCCGAAACTCCAAAACTACAAAATTCTTAAACTCCAAGACCCCGAATCTCCAAAACGCCGAAACTCCAAATCTCTAAAAGTCCAAAACTCCAAAAATCCGAAACTGAAAATCCAGAACTCCAAATCTCCAAAGCTCTAAAACTCCAAAAGTCCAATAATCCGAAACTCCAAAGGTCCAAAACTGCAATATTCCGAAACTCCAAGACCCCGAATCTCCAAAACGCCGGAACTCCAAATCTCTGAAACTCCAAAACTCCAAAAATCTGAAACTCCAAAAGTGCAAAAATCCAGAACTCCAAAACTCCAAAACTCCGAAACTCCAATACTCCAAATATCCGAAACTCCAAAACTACAATAATCCGAAACTCCGAAACTCCAAAACTCCAAAATTCCGAAGCTCCAGAACCCCGAATCTCCAAAACTCCGAAACTCCAAAACTCCAAAGCTCTAAAACTCGAAAAGTCCAATAATCCGAAACTCCGAAAGTCCGAAACTCAAAAACTTCAAAAGTGCAAAAATCCGAAACTCCAAAACTCAAAAACTCCAAATCTCAAAAATCCAAAAATCCAAAACTTAAAAATCCAAAACTTAAAAACTCCAAACTCCAAAAATCCGAAACTGAAAAATTTCAATCTACAAAACTCTAAAAATCTAAAACTCCAAAACTCCAACACTCCGAAACTCCGACACTCCAAAACTACAAAACTACAAAATTCCGAAACTCCAAGACCCCGAATCTCCAAAACGCCGGAACTCCAAAACTCCGAAACTCCGAAAATCCAGAACTCCACAACTCCAAAATTCCGAAGCTCCTCAACCCCGAATCTCCAAAACTCCGAAACTCCAAAACTCCGAAACTCCGAAAATCCAGAACTCCAAAACTCCAAAGCTCTAAAACTCGAAAAGTCCAATAATCCGAAACTCCGAAAATCCGAAACTCAAAAACTCCAAAAGTGCAAAAATCCAAAACTCCAAAACTGAAAAACTCCAAATCTCAAAAATCCAAAAATCCAAAACTCAAAAATCCAAAACTTAAAAACTCCAAACTCCAACACTCCGAAACTCCGACACTCCAAAACTCCAAAACTACAAAACTGCAAAATTCCGAAACTCCAAGACCCCGAATCTCCAAAACGCCGGAACTCCAAATCTCTGAAACTCCAAAACTCCAAAAATCTGAAACTCCAAAAGTGCAAAAATCCAAAACTCCAAAACTCCAAAACTCCGAAACTCCAAAACTACAATATTCCGAAACTCCGAAACTCCAAAACTCCAAAAATCCGAAAATGAAAATCCGGAACTCCAAAACTCCAAAACTCCAAAACTCCAAAGCTCTAAAACTCCAAAAGTCCAATAATCCAAAACTCCAAAGGTGCAAAACTACAAAATTCCGAAACTCCAAGACCCCGAATCTCCAAAACGCCGGAACTCCAAATCTCTGAAACTCCAAAACTCCAAAAATCTGAAACTCCAAAAGTGCAAAAATCCAAAACTCCAAAACTCCGAAACTCCAATACTCCAAATATCCGAAACTCCAAAACTACAATAATCCGAAACTCCGAAACTCCAAAACTCCAAAATTCCGAAGCTCCACAACCCCGAGTCTCCAAAACTCCGAAACTCCAAAACTCCAAAGCTCTAAAACTCGAAAAGTCCAATAATCCGAAACTCCGAAAGTCCGAAACTCAAAAACTCCAAAAGTGCAAAAATCCGAAACTCCAAAACTCAAAAACTCCAAATCTCAAAAATCCAAAAATCCAAAACTTAAAAATCCAAAACTTAAAAACTCCAAACTCCAAAAATCCGAAACTCAAAAATTTCAATCTACAAAACTCTCAAAATCTAAAACTCCAAAACTCCAACACTCCGAAACTCCGACACTCCAAAACTACAAAACTACAAAATTCCGAAACTCCAAGACCGCGAATCTCCAAAACGCCGGAACTCCAAAACTCCGAAACTCCGAAAATCCAGAACTCCAAAACTCCAAAATTCCGAAGCTCCTCAACCCCGAATCTCCAAAACTCCGAAACTCCAAAACTCCGAAACTCCGAAAATCCAGAACTTGTGGGTTTCTACGTGGACACAGGCCACCTCTCACCGCGGGTTCGAGCTTCGCGCGAGCCAAGGGCCCCGATCAGCCGTCACCACACACACACTGGGACACCGCTGCAGCGCACTCAACCTCCGCTGGGAGGAGAGCGATTCGCCGCAAAGAAATAGGCCTCCAAGTTCACAAAGGAGACGTTTATTCACGTCGTCCTTCAGCAGTACACACACACTCAATAGTCACCCCGTCCCGGGGGCGCGCGAGGAGCAAGGCTCCGCTGCGCGCACGAAGCGACTCGAGCAATGCGCGACGCTAGCACGCCGCTGCAGGAGAATGTCCCCGCGGCAGTGCTGTGATCTCTCTCTCGTGTCGACCGTTGGGCCGGTTGCGAGAGAGAGTGGGCATTCAACGCAAGGTACGCCTGTCAGAGGTCGCTGGACCCCGCTGGACAGGCTCGAGCCGCTGCAGGTCAGAGGACACGTGCGGGCGAGCTCGAGTAAGCACTGGTCCGAACGGCAAAGGCCGGCACGGACAAACAGTAACGTACGCACCTTACGCTGTCTCGGAGGGATCTCTCTCTCTCTGGGCCCCGCTCGGACGGTCGCGCGGCGCGCGGCCGCCCAAAGCGGGGTCCCGAATTCCCGCCAAAAGGCGCCAATGGCAAAGGCCCTTGGGGAGCCGGGGCGGAGCTGTGGCTAAATGACAGTGATTAGTCACCCAGCCGCCTCTCCACCGCCTGAGGCGGGAGCAAGGGAAAGAGGAGAAACAACGCGGGCGGCCGGCACAGCCGCGCAAAGGCGACGGCGGAAAGCCAGATTCCCACAAACTCCAAAACTCCAAAGCTCTAAAACTCGAAAAGTCCAATAATCCGAAACTCTGAAAATCCGAAACTCAAAAACTCCAAAAGTGCAAAAATCCAAAACTCCAAAACTGAAAAACTCCAAATCTCAAAAATCCAAAAATCCAAATTTCAAAAATCCAAAACTTAAAAACTCCAAACTCCAAAAATCCGAAACTCCAAAAGTGCAAAAATCCAAAACTCCAAAACTCCAAAACTCCGAAACTTCGAAATTCCAAAACTCCAAAACTCAAAAATTCCGAAACTCCACAGCCCTGAATCTCCAAAACTCCGAATCTCCAAAACTCCGAAACTCCAAAACTCCGAAATTCCGAAAATCCAGAACTCCAAACCTCCAAAACTCCAAAGCTCTAAAACTCGAAAAGTCCAATAATCCGAAACTCCGAAAGTCCAAAACTCCAAAAATCCAAAACTCCAAAAATCCAGAACTGAAAATTCGAAACTCAAAAACTCCGAAACTGCAATACTCCAAAACTCCAAAACTCAAAAACTCCAAATCTCAAAAATCCAAAAATCCAAAACTCAAAAATCCAAAACTTAAAAACTCCAAACTCCAAAAATCCGAAACTCAAAAATTTCAAAACTACAAAACTCTAAAACTCTAAAACTCTAAAACTCCAAAACTCCAACACTCCGAAACTCCGACACTCCAAAACTCCAAAACTACAAAACTACAAAATTCCGAAACTCCAAGACCCCGAATCTCCAAAACGCCGGAACTCCAAATCTCTGAAACTCCAAAACTCCAAAAATCTGAAACTCCAAAACTCCAAAAATCTGAAACTCCAAAAGTGCAAAAATCCAAAACTCCAAAACTCCGAAACTCCAAAACTCCAAATATCCGAAACTCCAAAACTACAATATTCCGAAACTCCGAAACTCCAAAACTCCAAAAATCCGAAACTGAAAATCCGGAACTCCAAAACTCCAAAACTCCAAAGCTCTAAAACTCCAAAAGTCCAATAATCCGAAACTCCGAAGGTCCAAAACTACAATATTCCAAAACTCCTAAACTCCAAAACTCCAAAATTCCGAATCTCCACAACCCCGAATCTCCAAAACTCCGAAACTCCAAAACTCCGAAACTCCGAAAATCCAGAACGCCAATACTCCAAAATTCCGAAGCTCCTCAACCCCGAATCACCAAAACTCCGAAACTCCAAAACTCCGAAACTCCGAAAATCCAGAACTCCAAAACTCCAAAGCTCTAAAACTCGAAAAGTCCAATAATCCGAAACTCCGAAAATCCGAAACTCAAAAACTCCAAAAGTGCAAAAATCCAAAACTCCAAAACTCAAAAACTCCAAATCTCAAAAATCCAAAAATCCAAAACTCAAAAATCCAAAACTTAAAAACTCCAAACTCAAAAAATCCGAAACTCAAAAATTTCAAAACTACAAAACTCTAAAACTCTAAAACTCCAAAACTCCAACACTCCGAAACTCCGACACTGCAAAACTCCAAAACTACAAAACTACAAAATTCCGAAACTCCAAGACCCCGAATCTCCAAAACGCCGGAACTCCAAATCTCTGAAAGTCCGAAACTCCAAAAATCTGAAACTCCAAAAGTGCAAAAATCCAAAACTCCAAAACTCCAAATATCCAAAACTCCAAAACTACAAGATTCCGAAACTCCGAAACTCTAAAACTCCAAAATTCCGAAGCTCCACAACCCCGAATCTCCAAAACTCCGAAACTCCAAAACTCCGAAATTCCGAAAATCCAGAACTCCAAACCTCCAAAACTCCAAAGCTCTAAAACTCGAAAAGTCCAATAATCCGAAACTCCGAAAGTCCAAAACTCCAAAAATCCAAAACTCCAAAAATCCAGAACTGAAAATTCGAAACTCCAAAACTCCGAAACTGCAAAACTCCAAAATTCCGGAACTCCAAAACTCCGAAACTCCGATAATCCGGAAGTCTAAAACTCCAAAAATCCAAAACTCCAAACCTCCAAAACTCAAAAACTCCAAAACTCCAAAAATCCAAAACACCAAAACTCCAATGCTCCAAAAATCCAAAACTCCAAAAATCCGAAACTAAAATTCCAAAACTCCAAAACTCTAAAACTCTAAATCTCCAAAACTCCAACACCCCGAAACTCCAAAACTACAAAATTCTTTAACTCCAAGACCCCGAATCTCCAAAACGCCGAAACTCCAAATCTCCGAAACTCCAAAACTCCAAAAATCCGAAACTGAAAATCCGGAACTCCAAAACTCCAAAACTCCAAAAATCCGAAACTGAAAATCCGGAACTCCAAAACTCCAAAATTCCAAAGCTCTAAAACTCCAAAAGTCCAATAATCCGAAACTCCGAAGGTCCAAAACTACAATATTCCGAAACTCCGAAACTCCAAAACTCCAAAATTCCGAAGCTCCACAACCCCGAATCTCCAAAACTCCGAAACTCCGAAAATCCGGAAATCCAAAACTCCAAAATTCCGAAGCTCCTCAACCCCGAATCTCCAAAACTCCGAAACTCCAAAACTCCGAAACTCCGAAAATCCAGAACTCCAAAACTCCAAAGCTCTAAAACTCGAAAAGTCCAATAATCCGAAACTCCGAAAGTCCGAAACTCAAAAACTCCAAAAGTGCAAAAATCCGAAACTCCAAAACTCAAAAACTCCAAATCTCAAAAATCCAAAAATCCAAAACTCAAAAATCCAAAACTTAAAAACTCCAAACTCCAAAAATCCGAAACTCAAAAATTTCAATCTACAAAACTCTAAAAATCTAAAACTCCAAAACTCCAACACTCCGAAACTCCGACACTCCAAAACTCCAAAACTCCAAAACTACAAAACTACAAAATTCCGAAACTCCAAGACCCCGAATCTCCAAAACGCCGGAACTCCAAATCTCTGAAACTCCAAAACTCCAAAAATCTGAAACTCCAAAAGTGCAAAAATCCAAAACTTTAAAACTCCAAAACTCCGAAACTCCGAAACTCCAAAACTCCAAAACTCAAAAATTCCGAAACTCCACAGCCCTGAATCTCCAAAACTCCGAATCTCCAAAACTCCGAAACTCCAAAACTCCGAAATTCCGAAAATCCAGAACTCCAAACCTCCAAAACTCCAAAGCTCTAAAACTCGAAAAGTCCAATAATCCGAAACTCCGAAAGTCCAAAACTCCAAAAATCCAGAACTGAAAATTCGAAACTCCAAAACTCCGAAACTGCAAAACTCCAAAATTCCGAAACTCCAAAACTCCGAAACTCCGATAATCCGGAAGTCTAAAACACCAAAAATCCAAAACTCCAAACCTCCAAAACTCAAAAACTCCAAAACTCCAAAAATCCAAAACACCAAAACTCCAATGCTCCAAAAATCCAAAACTCCAAAAATCCAAAACTCCGAAAATCGAAAAGTTAAAAACTCCAAAACTCCAAAAATCCGAAACTAAAATTTCAAAACTCCAAAACTCTAAAACTCTAAAACTCCAAAACTCCAACACCCCGAAACTCCAAAACTACAAAATTCTTAAACTCCAAGACCCCGAATCTCCAAAATGCCGAAACTCCAAATCTCCGAAACTCCAAAACTCCAAAAATCCGAAACTGAAAATCCGGAACTCCAAATCTCCGAAACTCCAAAACTCCAAAAATCCGAAACTGAAAATCTGGAACTCCAAAACTCCAAAACTCCAAAGCTCTAAAGCTCCAAAAGTCCAATAATCCGAAACTCCGAAGGTCCAAAACTACAATATTCCGAAACTCCGACACTCCAAAATTCCGAAGCTCCACAACCCCGAATCTCCAAAACTCCAAAACTCCAAAACTCCGAAACTCCGAAACTCCGAAAATCCAGAACTCCAAAACTCCAAAATTCCGAAGCTCCTCAACCCCGAATCTCCAAAACTCCGAAACTCCAAAACTCCGAAACTCCGAAAATCCAGAACTCCAAAACTCCAAAGCTCTAAAACTCGAAAAGTCCAATAATCCGAAACTCCGAAAGTCCGAAACTCAAAAACTCCAAAAGTGCAAAAATCCAAAACTCCAAAACTCAAAAACTCCAAATCTCAAAAATCCAAAAATCCAAAACTCAAAAATCCAAAACTTAAAAACTCCAAACTCCAAAAATCCGAAACTCAAAAATTTCAAAACTACAAAACTAAAAACTCTAAAACTCCAAAACTCCCAAACTCCGAAACTCCGACACTCCAAAACTACAAAACTACAAAATTCCGAAACTCCAAGACCCCGAATCTCCGAAACGCCGGAACTCCAAATCTCTGAAACTCCAAAACTCCAAAAATCTGAAACTCCAAAAGTGCAAAAATCCAAAACTCTAAAACTCCAAAACTCCGAAACTCCAAAACTCCAAATATCCGAAACTCCAAAACTACAATATTCCGAAACTCCAAAACTCCAAAATTCCGAAGCTCCACTACCCCGAATCTCCAAAACTCCGAAACTCCAAAACTCCAAAATTCCGAAAATCCAGAACTCCAAACCTCCAAAACTCCAAAGCTCTAAAACTCGAAAAGTCCAATAATCCGAAACTCCGAAAGTCCAAAACTCCGAAAATCCAAAACTCCAAAAATCCAGAACTGAAAATTCGAAACTCCAAAACTCCGAAACTGCAAAACTCCAAAATTCCGAAACTCCAAAACTCCGAAACTCCGATAATCCGGAAGTCTAAAACTCCAAAAATCCAAAACTCCAAACCTCCAAAACTCAAAAACTCCAAAACTGCAAAAATCCAAAACACCAAAACTCCAATGCTCCAAAAATCCAAAACTCCAAAAATCCAAAACTCCGAAAAACGAAAAGTTAAAAACTCCAAAACTCCAAAAATCCGAAACTAAAATTTCAAAACTCCAAAACTCTAAAACACTAAAGCTCCAAAACTCCAACACCCCGAAACTCCAAAACTACAAAATTCTTAAACTCCAAGACCCCGAATCTCCAAAACGCCGAAACTCCAAATCTCCGAAACTCCAAAACTCCAAAAATCCGAAACTGAAAATCTGGAACTCCAAAACTGCAAAACTCCAAAGCTCTAAAACTCGAAAAGTCCAATAATCCGAAACTCCGAAAGTCCGAAACTCAAAAACTCCAAAAGTGCAAAAATCCGAAACTCCAAAACTCAAAAACTCCAAATCTCAAAAATCCAAAAATCCAAAACTCAAAAATCCAAAACTTAAAAACTCCAAACTCCAAAAATCCGAAACTCAAAAATTTCAATCTACAAAACTCTAAAAATCTAAAACTCCAAAACTCCAACACTCCAAAACTCCGACACTCCAAAACTCCAAAACTACAAAACTACAAAATTCCGAAACTCCAAGACCCCGAATCTCCAAAACGCCGGAACTCCAAATCTCTGAAACTCCAAAACTCCAAAAATCTGAAACTCCAAAAGTGCAAAAATCCAAAACTTTAAAACTCCAAAACTCCGAAACTCCAAAACTCCAAAACTCAAAAATTCCGAAACTCCACAGCCCTGAATCTCCAAAACTCCGAATCTCCAAAACTCCGAAACTCCAAAACTCCGAAATTCCGAAAATCCAGAACTCCAAACCTCCAAAACTCCAAAGCTCTAAAACTCGAAAAGTCCAATAATCCGAAACTCCGAAAGTCCAAAAGTCCAAAAATCCAGAACTGAAAATTCGAAACTCCAAAACTCCGAAACTGCAAAACTCCAAAATTCCGAAACTCCAAAACTCCGAAACTCCGATAATCCGGAAGTCTAAAACTCCAAAAATCCAAAACTCCAAACCTCCAAAACTCAAAAACTCCAAAACTCCAAAAATCCAAAACACCAAAACTCCAATGCTCCAAAAATCCAAAACTCCAAAAATCCAAACCTCCGAAAATCGAAAAGTTAAAAACTCCAAAACTCCAAAAATCCGAAACTAAAATTTCAAAACTCCAAAACTCTAAAACTCTAAAACTCCAAAACTCCAAATCTCGGAAACTCCAAAACTCCAAAAATCCGAAACTGAAAATCCGGAACTCCAAATCTCCGAAACTCCAAAACTCCAAAAATCCGAAACTGAAAATCTGGAACTCCAAAACTCCAAAACTCCAAAGCTCTAAAACTCCAAAAGTCCAATAATCCGAAACTCCGAAGGTCCAAAACTACAATATTCCGAAACTCCGAAACTCCAAAATTCCGAAGCTCCACAACCCCGAATCTCCAAAACTCCGAAACTCCAAAACTCCGAAACTCCGAAAATCCAGAACTCCAAAACTCCAAAATTCCGAAGCTCCTCAACCCCGAATCTCCAAAACTCCGAAACTCCAAAACTCCGAAAATCCAGAACTCCAAAACTCCAAAGCTCTAAAACTCGAAAAGTCCAATAATCCGAAACTCCGAGAGTCCGAAACTCAAAAACTCCAAAAGTGCAAAAATCCAAAACTCCAAAACTCAAAAACTCCAAATCTCAAAAATCCAAAAATCCAAAACTCAAAAATCCAAAACTTAAAAACTCCAAACTCCAAAAATCCGAAACTCAAAAATTTCAAAACTACAAAACTAAAAACTCTAAAACTCCAAAACTCCCAAACTCCGAAACTCCGACACTCCAAAACTACAAAACTACAAAATTCCGAAACTCCAAGACCCCGAATCTCCAAAACGCCGAAACTCCAAATCTCCGAAACTCCAAAACTCCAAAAATCCGAAACTGAAAATCCGGAACTCCAAAACTCCAAAACTCCAAAACTCAAAAATCCGAAACTTAAAAACTCCAAACTCCAAAAATCCGAAACTCAAAGATTTCAAAACTACAAAACTCTAAAACTCTAAAACTCCAAAACTCCAACACTCCGAAACTCCGACACTCCAATACTCCAAAACTACAAAACTACAAAATTCCGAAACTCCAAGACCCCGAATCTCCAAAACGCCGCAACTCCAAATCTCTAAAAGTCCAAAACTCCAAAAATCCGAAACTGAAAATCTAGAACTCCAAATCTTCAAAGCTCTAAAACTCCAAAAGTCCAATAATCCGAAACTCCAAAGGTCCAAAACTGCAATATTCCGAAACTCCAAACTCCGAAACTCCAAAGGTCCAAAACTACAATATTCCGAAACTCAAAAATTTCAATCTACAAAACTCTAAAAATCTAAAACTCCAAAACTCCAAAACTCCAAAGCTCTAAAACTCCAAAAGTCCAATAATCCGAAACTCCAAAGGTCCAAAACTACAAAATTCCGAAACTCCAAGACCCCGAATCTCCAAAACGCCGGAACTCCAAATCTCTGAAACTCCAAAACTCCAAAAATCTGAAACTCCAAAAGTGCAAAAATCCAGAACTCCAAAACTCCAAAACTCTGAAACTCCAATACTCCAAATATCCGAAACTCCAAAACTACAATAATCCGAAACTCCGAAACTCCAAAACTCCAAAATTCCGAAGCTCCACAACCCCGAATCTCCAAAACTCCGAAACTCCAAAACTCCAAAGCTCTAAAACTCGAAAAGTCCAATAATCCGAAACTCCGAAAGTCCGAAACTCAAAAACTTCAAAAGTGCAAAAATCCGAAACTCCAAAACTCAAAAACTCCAAATCTCAAAAATCCAAAAATCCAAAACTTAAAAATCCAAAACTTAAAAACTCCAAACTCGAAAAATCCGAAACTGAAAAATTTCAATCTACAAAACTCTAAAAATCTAAAACTCCAAAACTCCAACACTCCGAAACTCCGACACTCCAAAACTACAAAACTACAAAATTCCGAAACTCCAAGACCCCGAATCTCCAAAACGCCGGAACTCCAAAACTCCGAAACTCCGAAAATCCAGAACTCCAAAACTCCAAAATTCCGAAGCTCCTCAACCCCGAATCTCCAAAACTCCTAAACTCCAAAACTCCGAAACTCCGAAAATCCAGAACTCCAAAACTCCAAAGCTCTAAAACTCGAAAAGTCCAATAATCCGAAACTCCGAAAATCCGAAACTCAAAAACTCCAAAAGTGCAAAAATCCAAAACTCCAAAACTGAAAAACTCCAAATCTCAAAAATCCAAAAATCCAAAACTCAAAAATCCAAAACTTAAAAACTCCAAACTCCAACACTCCGAAACTCCGACACTCCAAAACTCCAAAGCTACAAAACTACAAAATTCCGAAACTCCAAGACCCCGAATCTCCAAAACGCCGGAACTCCAAATCTCTGAAAGTCCAAAACTCCAAAAATCTGAAACTCCAAAAGTGCAAAAATCCAAAACTCCAAAACTCCAAAACTCCAAAACTCCAAATATCCGAAACTCCAAAACTACAATATTCCGAAACTCCGAAACTCTAAAACTCCAAAATTCCGAAAATCCAGAACTCCTAACCTCCAAAACTCCAAAGCTCTAAAACTCGAAAAGTCCAATAATCCGAAACTCCGAAAGTCCAAAACTCCAAAAATCCAAACTCCAAAAATCCAGAACTGAAAATTCGAAACTCCAAAACTCCGAAACTGCAAAACTCCAAAATTCCGGAACTCCAAAACTCCGAAACTCCGATAATCCGGAAGTCTAAAACTCCAAAAATCCAAAACTCCAAACCTCCAAAACTCAAAAACTCCAAAACTCCAAAAATCCAAAACACCAAAACTCCAATGCTCCAAAAATCCAAAACTCCAAAAATCCGAAACTAAAATTTCAAAACTCCAAAACTCTAAAACTCTAAATCTCCAAAACTCCAACACCCCGAAACTCCAAAACTACAAAATTTTTAAACTCCAAGACCCCGAATCTCCAAAAATCCGAAACTGAAAATCCGGAACTCCAAAACTCCAAAACTCCAAAGCTCTAAAACTCGAAAAGTCCAATAATCCGAAACTCCGAAAGTCCGAAACTCAAAAACTCCAAAAGTGCAAAAATCCAAAACTCCAAAACTGAAAAACTCCAAATCTCAAAAATCCAAAAATCCAAAACTCAAAAATTAAAAACTTAAAAACTCCAAACTCCAAAAATCCGAAACTCAAAAATTTCAAAACTACAAAACTCTAAAACTCTAAAACTCCAAAACTCCAACACTCCGAAACTCTGACACTCCAAAACTCCAAAACTACAAAACTACAAAATTCCGAAACTCCAAGACCCCGAATCTCCAAAACGCTGGAACTCCAAATCTCTGAAACTCCAAAACTCCAAAAATCTGAAACTCCAAAAGTGCAAAAATCCAAAACTCCAAAACTCCAAAACTCCAAAACTCCAAATATCCGAAACTCCAAAACTACAATATTCCGAAACTCCGAAACTCTAAAACTCCAAAATTCCGAAGCTCCACAACCCCGAATCTCCAAAACTCCGAAACTCCAAAACTCCGAAATTCCGAAAATCCAGAACTCCTAACCTCCAAAACTCCAAAGCTCTAAAACTCGAAAAGTCCAATAATCCGAAACTCCGAAAGTCCAAAACTCCAAAAATCCAAAACTCCAAAAATCCAGAACTGAAAATTCGAAACTCCAAAACTCCGAAACTGCAAAACTCCAAAATTCCGGAACTCCAAAACTCCGAAACTCCGATAATCCGGAAGTCTAAAACTCCAAAAATCCAAAACTCCAAACCTCCAAATCTCAAAAACTCCAAAACTCCAAAAATCCAAAACACCAAAACTCCAATGCTCCAAAAATCCAAAACTCCAAAAATCCGAAACTAAAATTTCAAAACTCCAAAACTCTAAAACTCTAAATCTCCAAAACTCCAACACCCCGAAACTCCAAAACTACAAAATTCTTAAACTCCAAGACCCCGAATCTCCAAAACGCCGAAACTCCAAATCTCCGAAACTCCAAAACTCCAAAAATCCGAAACTGAAAATCCGGAACTCCAAAACTCCAAAATTCCAAAGCTCTAAAACTCCAAAAGTCCAATAATCCGAAACTCCGAAGGTCCAAAACTACAATATTCCGAAACTCCGAAACTCCAAAACTCCAAAATTCCGAAGCTCCACAACCCCGAATCTCCAAAACTCCGAAACTCCAAAACTCCGAAACTCCGAAAATCCAGAACTCCAAAACTCCAAAGCTCTAAAACTCGAAAAGTCCAATAATCCGAAACTCCGAAAGTCCGAAACTCAAAAACTCCAAAAGTGCAAAAATCCAAAACTCCAAAACTGAAAAACTCCAAATCTCAAAAATCCAAAAATCCAAAACTCAAAAATTAAAAACTTAAAAACTCCAAACTCCAAAAATCCGAAACTCAAAAATTTCAAAACTACAAAACTCTAAAACTCTAAAACTCCAAAACTCCAACACTCCAACACTCCAACACTCCGAAACTCCGACACTCCAAAACTCCAAAACTACAAAACTACAAAATTCCGAAACTCCAAGACCCCGAATCTCCAAAACGCTGGAACTCCAAATCTCTGAAACTCCAAAACTCCAAAAATCTGAAACTCCAAAAGTGCAAAAATCCAAAACTCCAAAACTCCAAAACTCCGAAACTCCGAAACTCCAAAACTCCAAAACTCAAAAATTCCGAAACTCCACAGCCCTGAATCTCCAAAACTCCGAATCTCCAAAACTCCAAAACTTCAAAACTCCGAAATTCCGAAAATCCAGAACTCCAAACCTCCAAAACTCCAAAGCTCTAAAACTCGAAAAGTCCAATAATCCGAAACTCCGAAAGTCCAAAACTCCAAAAATCCAAAACTCCAAAAATCCAGAACTGAAAATTCGAAACTCCAAAACTCCGAAACTGCAAAACTCCAAAATTCCGAAACTCCAAAACTCCGAAACTCCCATAATCCGGAAGTCTAAAACTCCAAAAATCCAAAACTCCAAACCTCCAAAACTCAAAAACTCCAAAACTCCAAAAATCCAAAACACCAAAACTCCAATGCTCCAAAAATCCAAAACTCCAAAAATCCAAAACTCCGAAAATCGAAAAGTTAAAAACTCCAAAACTCCAAAAATCCGAAACTAAAATTTCAAAACTCCAAAACTCTAAAACTCTAAAACTCCAAAACTCCAACACCCCGAAACTCCAAAACTACAAAATTCTTAAACTCCAAGACCCCGAATCTCCAAAACGCCGAAACTCCAAATCTCCGAAACTCCAGAACTCCAAAAATCCGAAACTGAAAATCCGGAACTCCAAAACTATAAAACTCCAAAACTCCAGAAATCCGAAACTGAAAATCCGGAACTTCAAAACTCCAACGCTCTAAAACTCCAAAAGTCCAATAATCCGAAACTCCGAAGGTCCAAAACTACAATATTCCGAAACTCCGAAACTCCAAAACTCCAAAATTCCGAAGCTCCACAACCCCGAATCTCCAAAACTCCGAAACTCCAAAACTCCGAAACTCCGAAAATCCAGAACTCCAAAACTCCAAAATTCCGAAGCTCCTCAACCCCGAATCTCCAAAACTCCGAAACTCCAAAACTCCGAAACTCCGAAAATCCAGATCTCCAAAACTCCAAAGCTCTAAAACTCGAAAAGTCCAATAATCCGAAACTCCGAAAGTCCGAAACTCAAAAACTCCAAAAGTGCAAAAATCCAAAACTCCAAAACTCAAAAACTCCAAATCTCAAAAATCCAAAAATCCAAAACTCAAAAATCCAAAACTTAAAAACTCCAAACTCCAAAAATCCGAAACTCAAAAATTTCAGAACTACAAAACTCTAAAACTCTAAAACTCCAAAACTCCAACACTCCGAAACTCCGACACTCCAATACTCCAAAACTACAAAACTACAAAATTCCGAAACTCCAAGACCCCGAATCTCCAAAACGCCGCAACTCCAAATCTCTAAAAGTCCAAAACTCCAAAAATCCGAAACTGAAAATCCAGAACTCCAAATCTCCAAAGCTCTAAAACTCCAAAAGTCCAATAATCCGAAACTCCAAAGGTCCAAAACTGCAATATTCCGAAACTCCAAGACCCCGAATCTCCAAAACGCCGGAACTCCAAATCTCTGAAACTCCAAAACTCCAAAAATCTGAAACTCCAAAAGTGCAAAAATCCAGAACTCCAAAACTCCAAAACTCCGAAACTCCAATACTCCAAATATCCGAAACTCCAAAACTACAATAATCCGAAACTCCGAAACTCCAAAACTCCAAAATTCCGAAGCTCCAGAACCCCGAATCTCCAAAACTCCGAAACTCCAAAACTCCAAAGCTCTAAAACTCGAAAAGTCCAATAATCCGAAACTCCGAAAGTCCGAAACTCAAAAACTTCAAAAGTGCAAAAATCCGAAACTCCAAAACTCAAAAACTCCAAATCTCAAAAATCCAAAAATCCAAAACTTAAAAATCCAAAACTTAAAAACTCCAAACTCCAAAAATCCGAAACTGAAAAATTTCAATCTACAAAACTCTAAAAATCTAAAACTCCAAAACTCCAACACTCCGAAACTCCGACACTCCAAAACTACAAAACTACAAAATTCCGAAACTCCAAGACCCCGAATCTCCAAAACGCCGGAACTCCAAAACTCCGAAACTCCGAAAATCCAGAACTCCACAACTCCAAAATTCCGAAGCTCCTCAACCCCGAATCTCCAAAACTCCGAAACTCCAAAACTCCGAAACTCCGAAAATCCAGAACTCCAAAACTCCAAAGCTCTAAAACTCGAAAAGTCCAATAATCCGAAACTCCGAAAATCCGAAACTCAAAAACTCCAAAAGTGCAAAAATCCAAAACTCCAAAACTGAAAAACTCCAAATCTCAAAAATCCAAAAATCCAAAACTCAAAAATCCAAAACTTAAAAACTCCAAACTCCAACACTCCGAAACTCCGACACTCCAAAACTCCAAAACTACAAAACTACAAAATTCCGAAACTCCAAGACCCCGAATCTCCAAAACGCCGGAACTCCAAATCTCTGAAACTCCAAAACTCCAAAAATCTGAAACTCCAAAAGTGCAAAAATCCAAAACTCCAAAACTCCAAAACTCCGAAACTCCAAAACTCCGAATATCCGAAACTCCAAAACTACAATATTCCGAAACTCCGAAACTCCAAAACTCCAAAAATCCGAAACTGAAAATCCGGAACTCCAAAACTCCAAAACTCCAAAATTCCAAAGCTCTAAAACTCCAAAAGTCCAATAATCCAAAACTCCAAAGGTGCAAAACTACAAAATTCCGAAACTCCAAGACCCCGAATCTCCAAAACGCCGGAACTCCAAATCTCTGAAACTCCAAAACTCCAAAAATCTGAAACTCCAAAAGTGCAAAAATCCAAAACTCCAAAACTCCGAAACTCCAATACTCCAAATATCCGAAACTCCAAAACTACAATAATCCGAAACTCCGAAACTCCAAAACTCCAAAATTCCGAAGCTCCACAACCCCGAGTCTCCAAAACTCCGAAACTCCAAAACTCCAAAGCTCTAAAACTCGAAAAGTCCAATAATCCGAAACTCCGAAAGTCCGAAACTCAAAAACTCCAAAAGTGCAAAAATCCGAAACTCCAAAACTCAAAAACTCCAAATCTCAAAAATCCAAAAATCCAAAACTTAAAAATCCAAAACTTAAAAACTCCAAACTCCAAAAATCCGAAACTCAAAAATTTCAATCTACAAAACTCTCAAAATCTAAAACTCCAAAACTCCAACACTCCGAAACTCCGACACTCCAAAACTACAAAACTACAAAATTCCGAAACTCCAAGACCGCGAATCTCCAAAACGCCGGAACTCCAAAACTCCGAAACTCCGAAAATCCAGAACTCCAAAACTCCAAAATTCCGAAGCTCCTCAACCCCGAATCTCCAAAACTCCGAAACTCCAAAACTCCGAAACTCCGAAAATCCAGAACTTGTGGGTTTCTACGTGGACACAGGCCACCTCTCACCGCGGGTTCGAGCTTCGCGCGAGCCAAGGGCCCCGATCAGCCGTCACCACACACACACTGGGACACCGCTGCAGCGCACTCAACCTCCGCTGGGAGGAGAGCGATTCGCCGCAAAGAAATAGGCCTCCAAGTTCACAAAGGAGACGTTTATTCACGTCGTCCTTCAGCAGTACACACACACTCAATAGTCACCCCGTCCCGGGGGCGCGCGAGGAGCAAGGCTCCGCTGCGCGCACGAAGCGACTCGAGCAATGCGCGACGCTAGCACGCCGCTGCAGGAGAATGTCCCCGCGGCAGTGCTGTGATCTCTCTCTCGTGTCGACCGTTGGGCCGGTTGCGAGAGAGAGTGGGCATTCAACGCAAGGTACGCCTGTCAGAGGTCGCTGGACCCCGCTGGACAGGCTCGAGCCGCTGCAGGTCAGAGGACACGTGCGGGCGAGCTCGAGTAAGCACTGGTCCGAACGGCAAAGGCCGGCACGGACAAACAGTAACGTACGCACCTTACGCTGTCTCGGAGGGATCTCTCTCTCTCTGGGCCCCGCTCGGACGGTCGCGCGGCGCGCGGCCGCCCAAAGCGGGGTCCCGAATTCCCGCCAAAAGGCGCCAATGGCAAAGGCCCTTGGGGAGCCGGGGCGGAGCTGTGGCTAAATGACAGTGATTAGTCACCCAGCCGCCTCTCCACCGCCTGAGGCGGGAGCAAGGGAAAGAGGAGAAACAACGCGGGCGGCCGGCACAGCCGCGCAAAGGCGACGGCGGAAAGCCAGATTCCCACAAACTCCAAAACTCCAAAGCTCTAAAACTCGAAAAGTCCAATAATCCGAAACTCTGAAAATCCGAAACTCAAAAACTCCAAAAGTGCAAAAATCCAAAACTCCAAAACTGAAAAACTCCAAATCTCAAAAATCCAAAAATCCAAATTTCAAAAATCCAAAACTTAAAAACTCCAAACTCCAAAAATCCGAAACTCCAAAAGTGCAAAAATCCAAAACTCCAAAACTCCAAAACTCCGAAACTTCGAAATTCCAAAACTCCAAAACTCAAAAATTCCGAAACTCCACAGCCCTGAATCTCCAAAACTCCGAATCTCCAAAACTCCGAAACTCCAAAACTCCGAAATTCCGAAAATCCAGAACTCCAAACCTCCAAAACTCCAAAGCTCTAAAACTCGAAAAGTCCAATAATCCGAAACTCCGAAAGTCCAAAACTCCAAAAATCCAAAACTCCAAAAATCCAGAACTGAAAATTCGAAACTCCAAAACTCCGAAACTGCAATACTCCAAAACTCCAAAACTCAAAAACTCCAAATCTCAAAAATCCAAAAATCCAAAACTCAAAAATCCAAAACTTAAAAACTCCAAACTCCAAAAATCCGAAACTCAAAAATTTCAAAACTACAAAACTCTAAAACTCTAAAACTCTAAAACTCCAAAACTCCAACACTCCGAAACTCCGACACTCCAAAACTCCAAAACTACAAAACTACAAAATTCCGAAACTCCAAGACCCCGAATCTCCAAAACGCCGGAACTCCAAATCTCTGAAACTCCAAAACTCCAAAAATCTGAAACTCCAAAACTCCAAAAATCTGAAACTCCAAAAGTGCAAAAATCCAAAACTCCAAAACTCCGAAACTCCAAAACTCCAAATATCCGAAACTCCAAAACTACAATATTCCGAAACTCCGAAACTCCAAAACTCCAAAAATCCGAAACTGAAAATCCGGAACTCCAAAACTCCAAAACTCCAAAGCTCTAAAACTCCAAAAGTCCAATAATCCGAAACTCCGAAGGTCCAAAACTACAATATTCCAAAACTCCTAAACGCCAATACTCCAAAATTCCGAAGCTCCTCAACCCCGAATCACCAAAACTCCGAAACTCCAAAACTCCGAAACTCCGAAAATCCAGAACTCCAAAACTCCAAAGCTCTAAAACTCGAAAAGTCCAATAATCCGAAACTCCGAAAATCCGAAACTCAAAAACTCCAAAAGTGCAAAAATCCAAAACTCCAAAACTCAAAAACTCCAAATCTCAAAAATCCAAAAATCCAAAACTCAAAAATCCAAAACTTAAAAACTCCAAACTCAAAAAATCCGAAACTCAGAAATTTCAAAACTACAAAACTCTAAAACTCTAAAACTCCAAAACTCCAACACTCCGAAACTCCGACACTGCAAAACTCCAAAACTACAAAACTACAAAATTCCGAAACTCCAAGACCCCGAATCTCCAAAACGCCGGAACTCCAAATCTCTGAAAGTCCGAAACTCCAAAAATCTGAAACTCCAAAAGTGCAAAAATCCAAAACTCCAAAACTCCAAATATCCAAAACTCCAAAACTACAAGATTCCGAAACTCCGAAACTCTAAAACTCCAAAATTCCGAAGCTCCACAACCCCGAATCTCCAAAACTCCGAAACTCCAAAACTCCGAAATTCCGAAAATCCAGAACTCCAAACCTCCAAAACTCCAAAGCTCTAAAACTCGAAAAGTCCAATAATCCGAAACTCCGAAAGTCCAAAACTCCAAAAATCCAAAACTCCAAAAATCCAGAACTGAAAATTCGAAACTCCAAAACTCCGAAACTGCAAAACTCCAAAATTCCGGAACTCCAAAACTCCGAAACTCCGATAATCCGGAAGTCTAAAACTCCAAAAATCCAAAACTCCAAACCTCCAAAACTCAAAAACTCCAAAACTCCAAAAATCCAAAACACCAAAACTCCAATGCTCCAAAAATCCAAAACTCCAAAAATCCGAAACTAAAATTCCAAAACTCCAAAACTCTAAAACTCTAAATCTCCAAAACTCCAACACCCCGAAACTCCAAAACTACAAAATTCTTTAACTCCAAGACCCCGAATCTCCAAAACGCCGAAACTCCAAATCTCCGAAACTCCAAAACTCCAAAAATCCGAAACTGAAAATCCGGAACTCCAAAACTCCAAAACTCCAAAAATCCGAAACTGAAAATCCGGAACTCCAAAACTCCAAAATTCCAAAGCTCTAAAACTCCAAAAGTCCAATAATCCGAAACTCCGAAGGTCCAAAACTACAATATTCCGAAACTCCGAAACTCCAAAACTCCAAAATTCCGAAGCTCCACAACCCCGAATCTCCAAAACTCCGAAACTCCGAAAATCCGGAAATCCAAAACTCCAAAATTCCGAAGCTCCTCAACCCCGAATCTCCAAAACTCCGAAACTCCAAAACTCCGAAACTCCGAAAATCCAGAACTCCAAAACTCCAAAGCTCTAAAACTCGAAAAGTCCAATAATCCGAACCTCCGAAAGTCCGAAACTCAAAAACTCCAAAAGTGCAAAAATCCGAAACTCCAAAACTCAAAAACTCCAAATCTCAAAAATCCAAAAATCCAAAACTCAAAAATCCAAAACTTAAAAACTCCAAACTCCAAAAATCCGAAACTCAAAAATTTCAATCTACAAAACTCTAAAAATCTAAAACTCCAAAACTCCAACACTCCGAAACTCCGACACTCCAAAACTCCAAAACTCCAAAACTACAAAACTACAAAATTCCGAAACTCCAAGACCCCGAATCTCCAAAACGCCGGAACTCCAAATCTCTGAAACTCCAAAACTCCAAAAATCTGAAACTCCAAAAGTGCAAAAATCCAAAACTTTAAAACTCCAAAACTCCGAAACTCCGAAACTCCAAAACTCCAAAACTCAAAAATTCCGAAACTCCACAGCCCTGAATCTCCAAAACTCCGAATCTCCAAAACTCCGAAACTCCAAAACTCCGAAATTCCGAAAATCCAGAACTCCAAACCTCCAAAACTCCAAAGCTCTAAAACTCGAAAAGTCCAATAATCCGAAACTCCGAAAGTCCAAAACTCCAAAAATCCAGAACTGAAAATTCGAAACTCCAAAACTCCGAAACTGCAAAACTCCAAAATTCCGAAACTCCAAAACTCCGAAACTCCGATAATCCGGAAGTCTAAAACACCAAAAATCCAAAACTCCAAACCTCCAAAACTCAAAAACTCCAAAACTCCAAAAATCCAAAACACCAAAACTCCAATGCTCCAAAAATCCAAAACTCCAAAAATCCAAAACTCCGAAAATCGAAAAGTTAAAAACTCCAAAACTCCAAAAATCCGAAACTAAAATTTCAAAACTCCAAAACTCTAAAACTCTAAAACTCCAAAACTCCAACACCCCGAAACTCCAAAACTACAAAATTCTTAAACTCCAAGACCCCGAATCTCCAAAATGCCGAAACTCCAAATCTCCGAAACTCCAAAACTCCAAAAATCCGAAACTGAAAATCCGGAACTCCAAATCTCCGAAACTCCAAAACTCCAAAAATCCGAAACTGAAAATCTGGAACTCCAAAACTCCAAAACTCCAAAGCTCTAAAGCTCCAAAAGTCCAATAATCCGAAACTCCGAAGGTCCAAAACTACAATATTCCGAAACTCCGACACTCCAAAATTCCGAAGCTCCACAACCCCGAATCTCCAAAACTCCCAAAACTCCAAAACTCCGAAACTCCGAAACTCCGAAAATCCAGAACTCCAAAACTCCAAAATTCCGAAGCTCCTCAACCCCGAATCTCCAAAACTCCGAAACTCCAAAACTCCGAAACTCCGAAAATCCAGAACTCCAAAACTCCAAAGCTCTAAAACTCGAAAAGTCCAATAATCCGAAACTCCGAAAGTCCGAAACTCAAAAACTCCAAAAGTGCAAAAATCCAAAACTCCAAAACTCAAAAACTCCAAATCTCAAAAATCCAAAAATCCAAAACTCAAAAATCCAAAACTTAAAAACTCCAAACTCCAAAAATCCGAAACTCAAAAATTTCAAAACTACAAAACTAAAAACTCTAAAACTCCAAAACTCCCAAACTCCGAAACTCCGACACTCCAAAACTACAAAACTACAAAATTCCGAAACTCCAAGACCCCGAATCTCCGAAACGCCGGAACTCCAAATCTCTGAAACTCCAAAACTCCAAAAATCTGAAACTCCAAAAGTGCAAAAATCCAAAACTCTAAAACTCCAAAACTCCGAAACTCCAAAACTCCAAATATCCGAAACTCCAAAACTACAATATTCCGAAACTCCAAAACTCCAAAATTCCGAAGCTCCACTACCCCGAATCTCCAAAACTCCGAAACTCCAAAACTCCAAAATTCCGAAAATCCAGAACTCCAAACCTCCAAAACTCCAAAGCTCTAAAACTCGAAAAGTCCAATAATCCGAAACTCCGAAAGTCCAAAACTCCGAAAATCCAAAACTCCAAAAATCCAGAACTGAAAATTCGAAACTCCAAAACTCCGAAACTGCAAAACTCCAAAATTCCGAAACTCCAAAACTCCGAAACTCCGATAATCCGGAAGTCTAAAACTCCAAAAATCCAAAACTCCAAACCTCCAAAACTCAAAAACTCCAAAACTGCAAAAATCCAAAACACCAAAACTCCAATGCTCCAAAAATCCAAAACTCCAAAAATCCAAAACTCCGAAAAACGAAAAGTTAAAAACTCCAAAACTCCAAAAATCCGAAACTAAAATTTCAAAACTCCAAAACTCTAAAACACTAAAGCTCCAAAACTCCAACACCCCGAAACTCCAAAACTACAAAATTCTTAAACTCCAAGACCCCGAATCTCCAAAACGCCGAAACTCCAAATCTCCGAAACTCCAAAACTCCAAAAATCCGAAACTGAAAATCTGGAACTCCAAAACTGCAAAACTCCAAAGCTCTAAAACTCGAAAAGTCCAATAATCCGAAACTCCGAAAGTCCGAAACTCAAAAACTCCAAAAGTGCAAAAATCCGAAACTCCAAAACTCAAAAACTCCAAATCTCAAAAATCCAAAAATCCAAAACTCAAAAATCCAAAACTTAAAAACTCCAAACTCCAAAAATCCGAAACTCAAAAATTTCAATCTACAAAACTCTAAAAATCTAAAACTCCAAAACTCCAACACTCCAAAACTCCGACACTCCAAAACTCCAAAACTACAAAACTACAAAATTCCGAAACTCCAAGACCCCGAATCTCCAAAACGCCGGAACTCCAAATCTCTGAAACTCCAAAACTCCAAAAATCTGAAACTCCAAAAGTGCAAAAATCCAAAACTTTAAAACTCCAAAACTCCGAAACTCCAAAACTCCAAAACTCAAAAATTCCGAAACTCCACAGCCCTGAATCTCCAAAACTCCGAATCTCCAAAACTCCGAAACTCCAAAACTCCGAAATTCCGAAAATCCAGAACTCCAAACCTCCAAAACTCCAAAGCTCTAAAACTCGAAAAGTCCAATAATCCGAAACTCCGAAAGTCCAAAAGTCCAAAAATCCAGAACTGAAAATTCGAAACTCCAAAACTCCGAAACTGCAAAACTCCAAAATTCCGAAACTCCAAAACTCCGAAACTCCGATAATCCGGAAGTCTAAAACTCCAAAAATCCAAAACTCCAAACTCCAAAACTCAAAAACTCCAAAACTCCAAAAATCCAAAACACCAAAACTCCAATGCTCCAAAAATCCAAAACTCCAAAAATCCAAACCTCCGAAAATCGAAAAGTTAAAAACTCCAAAACTCCAAAAATCCGAAACTAAAATTTCAAAACTCCAAAACTCTAAAACTCTAAAACTCCAAAACTCCAAATCTCGGAAACTCCAAAACTCCAAAAATCCGAAACTGAAAATCCGGAACTCCAAATCTCCGAAACTCCAAAACTCCAAAAATCCGAAACTGAAAATCTGGAACTCCAAAACTCCAAAACTCCAAAGCTCTAAAACTCCAAAAGTCCAATAATCCGAAACTCCGAAGGTCCAAAACTACAATATTCCGAAACTCCGAAACTCCAAAATTCCGAAGCTCCACAACCCCGAATCTCCAAAACTCCGAAACTCCAAAACTCCGAAACTCCGAAAATCCAGAACTCCAAAACTCCAAAATTCCGAAGCTC
The DNA here is from genome assembly GCF_055824585.1 of Amblyomma mixtum. Taxonomy (NCBI): domain Eukaryota; kingdom Metazoa; phylum Arthropoda; class Arachnida; order Ixodida; family Ixodidae; genus Amblyomma; species Amblyomma mixtum. The sequence goes on along the minus strand of NC_143012.1, from coordinate 122,525,983 downwards.
CTCAACCCCGAATCTCCAAAACTCCGAAACTCCAAAACTCCGAAAATCCAGAACTCCAAAACTCCAAAGCTCTAAAACTCGAAAAGTCCAATAATCCGAAACTCCGAGAGTCCGAAACTCAAAAACTCCAAAAGTGCAAAAATCCAAAACTCCAAAACTCAAAAACTCCAAATCTCAAAAATCCAAAAATCCAAAACTCAAAAATCCAAAACTTAAAAACTCCAAACTCCAAAAATCCGAAACTCAAAAATTTCAAAACTACAAAACTAAAAACTCTAAAACTCCAAAACTCCCAAACTCCGAAACTCCGACACTCCAAAACTACAAAACTACAAAATTCCGAAACTCCAAGACCCCGAATCTCCAAAACGCCGAAACTCCAAATCTCCGAAACTCCAAAACTCCAAAAATCCGAAACTGAAAATCCGGAACTCAGAAATTTCAAAACTACAAAACTCTAAAACTCTAAAACTCCAAAACTCCAACACTCCGAAACTCCGACACTGCAAAACTCCAAAACTACAAAACTACAAAATTCCGAAACTCCAAGACCCCGAATCTCCAAAACGCCGGAACTCCAAATCTCTGAAAGTCCGAAACTCCAAAAATCTGAAACTCCAAAAGTGCAAAAATCCAAAACTCCAAAACTCCAAATATCCAAAACTCCAAAACTACAAGATTCCGAAACTCCGAAACTCTAAAACTCCAAAATTCCGAAGCTCCACAACCCCGAATCTCCAAAACTCCGAAACTCCAAAACTCCGAAATTCCGAAAATCCAGAACTCCAAACCTCCAAAACTCCAAAGCTCTAAAACTCGAAAAGTCCAATAATCCGAAACTCCGAAAGTCCAAAACTCCAAAAATCCAAAACTCCAAAAATCCAGAACTGAAAATTCGAAACTCCAAAACTCCGAAACTGCAAAACTCCAAAATTCCGGAACTCCAAAACTCCGAAACTCCGATAATCCGGAAGTCTAAAACTCCAAAAATCCAAAACTCCAAACCTCCAAAACTCAAAAACTCCAAAACTCCAAAAATCCAAAACACCAAAACTCCAATGCTCCAAAAATCCAAAACTCCAAAAATCCGAAACTAAAATTCCAAAACTCCAAAACTCTAAAACTCTAAATCTCCAAAACTCCAACACCCCGAAACTCCAAAACTACAAAATTCTTTAACTCCAAGACCCCGAATCTCCAAAACGCCGAAACTCCAAATCTCCGAAACTCCAAAACTCCAAAAATCCGAAACTGAAAATCCGGAACTCCAAAACTCCAAAACTCCAAAAATCCGAAACTGAAAATCCGGAACTCCAAAACTCCAAAATTCCAAAGCTCTAAAACTCCAAAAGTCCAATAATCCGAAACTCCGAAGGTCCAAAACTACAATATTCCGAAACTCCGAAACTCCAAAACTCCAAAATTCCGAAGCTCCACAACCCCGAATCTCCAAAACTCCGAAACTCCGAAAATCCGGAAATCCAAAACTCCAAAATTCCGAAGCTCCTCAACCCCGAATCTCCAAAACTCCGAAACTCCAAAACTCCGAAACTCCGAAAATCCAGAACTCCAAAACTCCAAAGCTCTAAAACTCGAAAAGTCCAATAATCCGAACCTCCGAAAGTCCGAAACTCAAAAACTCCAAAAGTGCAAAAATCCGAAACTCCAAAACTCAAAAACTCCAAATCTCAAAAATCCAAAAATCCAAAACTCAAAAATCCAAAACTTAAAAACTCCAAACTCCAAAAATCCGAAACTCAAAAATTTCAATCTACAAAACTCTAAAAATCTAAAACTCCAAAACTCCAACACTCCGAAACTCCGACACTCCAAAACTCCAAAACTCCAAAACTACAAAACTACAAAATTCCGAAACTCCAAGACCCCGAATCTCCAAAACGCCGGAACTCCAAATCTCTGAAACTCCAAAACTCCAAAAATCTGAAACTCCAAAAGTGCAAAAATCCAAAACTTTAAAACTCCAAAACTCCGAAACTCCGAAACTCCAAAACTCCAAAACTCAAAAATTCCGAAACTCCACAGCCCTGAATCTCCAAAACTCCGAATCTCCAAAACTCCGAAACTCCAAAACTCCGAAATTCCGAAAATCCAGAACTCCAAACCTCCAAAACTCCAAAGCTCTAAAACTCGAAAAGTCCAATAATCCGAAACTCCGAAAGTCCAAAACTCCAAAAATCCAGAACTGAAAATTCGAAACTCCAAAACTCCGAAACTGCAAAACTCCAAAATTCCGAAACTCCAAAACTCCGAAACTCCGATAATCCGGAAGTCTAAAACACCAAAAATCCAAAACTCCAAACCTCCAAAACTCAAAAACTCCAAAACTCCAAAAATCCAAAACACCAAAACTCCAATGCTCCAAAAATCCAAAACTCCAAAAATCCAAAACTCCGAAAATCGAAAAGTTAAAAACTCCAAAACTCCAAAAATCCGAAACTAAAATTTCAAAACTCCAAAACTCTAAAACTCTAAAACTCCAAAACTCCAACACCCCGAAACTCCAAAACTACAAAATTCTTAAACTCCAAGACCCCGAATCTCCAAAATGCCGAAACTCCAAATCTCCGAAACTCCAAAACTCCAAAAATCCGAAACTGAAAATCCGGAACTCCAAATCTCCGAAACTCCAAAACTCCAAAAATCCGAAACTGAAAATCTGGAACTCCAAAACTCCAAAACTCCAAAGCTCTAAAGCTCCAAAAGTCCAATAATCCGAAACTCCGAAGGTCCAAAACTACAATATTCCGAAACTCCGACACTCCAAAATTCCGAAGCTCCACAACCCCGAATCTCCAAAACTCCCAAAACTCCAAAACTCCGAAACTCCGAAACTCCGAAAATCCAGAACTCCAAAACTCCAAAATTCCGAAGCTCCTCAACCCCGAATCTCCAAAACTCCGAAACTCCAAAACTCCGAAACTCCGAAAATCCAGAACTCCAAAACTCCAAAGCTCTAAAACTCGAAAAGTCCAATAATCCGAAACTCCGAAAGTCCGAAACTCAAAAACTCCAAAAGTGCAAAAATCCAAAACTCCAAAACTCAAAAACTCCAAATCTCAAAAATCCAAAAATCCAAAACTCAAAAATCCAAAACTTAAAAACTCCAAACTCCAAAAATCCGAAACTCAAAAATTTCAAAACTACAAAACTAAAAACTCTAAAACTCCAAAACTCCCAAACTCCGAAACTCCGACACTCCAAAACTACAAAACTACAAAATTCCGAAACTCCAAGACCCCGAATCTCCGAAACGCCGGAACTCCAAATCTCTGAAACTCCAAAACTCCAAAAATCTGAAACTCCAAAAGTGCAAAAATCCAAAACTCTAAAACTCCAAAACTCCGAAACTCCAAAACTCCAAATATCCGAAACTCCAAAACTACAATATTCCGAAACTCCAAAACTCCAAAATTCCGAAGCTCCACTACCCCGAATCTCCAAAACTCCGAAACTCCAAAACTCCAAAATTCCGAAAATCCAGAACTCCAAACCTCCAAAACTCCAAAGCTCTAAAACTCGAAAAGTCCAATAATCCGAAACTCCGAAAGTCCAAAACTCCGAAAATCCAAAACTCCAAAAATCCAGAACTGAAAATTCGAAACTCCAAAACTCCGAAACTGCAAAACTCCAAAATTCCGAAACTCCAAAACTCCGAAACTCCGATAATCCGGAAGTCTAAAACTCCAAAAATCCAAAACTCCAAACCTCCAAAACTCAAAAACTCCAAAACTGCAAAAATCCAAAACACCAAAACTCCAATGCTCCAAAAATCCAAAACTCCAAAAATCCAAAACTCCGAAAAACGAAAAGTTAAAAACTCCAAAACTCCAAAAATCCGAAACTAAAATTTCAAAACTCCAAAACTCTAAAACACTAAAGCTCCAAAACTCCAACACCCCGAAACTCCAAAACTACAAAATTCTTAAACTCCAAGACCCCGAATCTCCAAAACGCCGAAACTCCAAATCTCCGAAACTCCAAAACTCCAAAAATCCGAAACTGAAAATCTGGAACTCCAAAACTGCAAAACTCCAAAGCTCTAAAACTCGAAAAGTCCAATAATCCGAAACTCCGAAAGTCCGAAACTCAAAAACTCCAAAAGTGCAAAAATCCGAAACTCCAAAACTCAAAAACTCCAAATCTCAAAAATCCAAAAATCCAAAACTCAAAAATCCAAAACTTAAAAACTCCAAACTCCAAAAATCCGAAACTCAAAAATTTCAATCTACAAAACTCTAAAAATCTAAGACTCCAAAACTCCAACACTCCAAAACTCCGACACTCCAAAACTCCAAAACTACAAAACTACAAAATTCCGAAACTCCAAGACCCCGAATCTCCAAAACGCCGGAACTCCAAATCTCTGAAACTCCAAAACTCCAAAAATCTGAAACTCCAAAAGTGCAAAAATCCAAAACTTTAAAACTCCAAAACTCCGAAACTCCAAAACTCCAAAACTCAAAAATTCCGAAACTCCACAGCCCTGAATCTCCAAAACTCCGAATCTCCAAAACTCCGAAACTCCAAAACTCCGAAATTCCGAAAATCCAGAACTCCAAACCTCCAAAACTCCAAAGCTCTAAAACTCGAAAAGTCCAATAATCCGAAACTCCGAAAGTCCAAAAGTCCAAAAATCCAGAACTGAAAATTCGAAACTCCAAAACTCCGAAACTGCAAAACTCCAAAATTCCGAAACTCCAAAACTCCGAAACTCCGATAATCCGGAAGTCTAAAACTCCAAAAATCCAAAACTCCAAACCTCCAAAACTCAAAAACTCCAAAACTCCAAAAATCCAAAACACCAAAACTCCAATGCTCCAAAAATCCAAAACTCCAAAAATCCAAACCTCCGAAAATCGAAAAGTTAAAAACTCCAAAACTCCAAAAATCCGAAACTAAAATTTCAAAACTCCAAAACTCTAAAACTCTAAAACTCCAAAACTCCAAATCTCGGAAACTCCAAAACTCCAAAAATCCGAAACTGAAAATCCGGAACTCCAAATCTCCGAAACTCCAAAACTCCAAAAATCCGAAACTGAAAATCTGGAACTCCAAAACTCCAAAACTCCAAAGCTCTAAAACTCCAAAAGTCCAATAATCCGAAACTCCGAAGGTCCAAAACTACAATATTCCGAAACTCCGAAACTCCAAAATTCCGAAGCTCCACAACCCCGAATCTCCAAAACTCCGAAACTCCAAAACTCCGAAACTCCGAAAATCCAGAACTCCAAAACTCCAAAATTCCGAAGCTCCTCAACCCCGAATCTCCAAAACTCCGAAACTCCAAAACTCCGAAAATCCAGAACTCCAAAACTCCAAAGCTCTAAAACTCGAAAAGTCCAATAATCCGAAACTCCGAGAGTCCGAAACTCAAAAACTCCAAAAGTGCAAAAATCCAAAACTCCAAAACTCAAAAACTCCAAATCTCAAAAATCCAAAAATCCAAAACTCAAAAATCCAAAACTTAAAAACTCCAAACTCCAAAAATCCGAAACTCAAAAATTTCAAAACTACAAAACTAAAAACTCTAAAACTCCAAAACTCCCAAACTCCGAAACTCCGACACTCCAAAACTACAAAACTACAAAATTCCGAAACTCCAAGACCCCGAATCTCCAAAACGCCGAAACTCCAAATCTCCGAAACTCCAAAACTCCAAAAATCCGAAACTGAAAATCCGGAACTCCAAAACTCCAAAACTCCAAAACTCAAAAATCCGAAACTTAAAAACTCCAAACTCCAAAAATCCGAAACTCAAAGATTTCAAAACTACAAAACTCTAAAACTCTAAAACTCTAAAACTCCAAAACTCCAACACTCCGAAACTCCGACACTCCAATACTCCAAAACTACAAAACTACAAAATTCCGAAACTCCAAGACCCCGAATCTCCAAAACGCCGCAACTCCAAATCTCTAAAAGTCCAAAACTCCAAAAATCCGAAACTGAAAATCTAGAACTCCAAATCTTCAAAGCTCTAAAACTCCAAAAGTCCAATAATCCGAAACTCCAAAGGTCCAAAACTGCAATATTCCGAAACTCCAAACTCCGAAACTCCAAAGGTCCAAAACTACAATATTCCGAAACTCAAAAATTTCAATCTACAAAACTCTAAAAATCTAAAACTCCAAAACTCCAAAACTCCAAAGCTCTAAAACTCCAAAAGTCCAATAATCCGAAACTCCAAAGGTCCAAAACTACAAAATTCCGAAACTCCAAGACCCCGAATCTCCAAAACGCCGGAACTCCAAATCTCTGAAACTCCAAAACTCCAAAAATCTGAAACTCCAAAAGTGCAAAAATCCAGAACTCCAAAACTCCAAAACTCTGAAACTCCAATACTCCAAATATCCGAAACTCCAAAACTACAATAATCCGAAACTCCGAAACTCCAAAACTCCAAAATTCCGAAGCTCCACAACCCCGAATCTCCAAAACTCCGAAACTCCAAAACTCCAAAGCTCTAAAACTCGAAAAGTCCAATAATCCGAAACTCCGAAAGTCCGAAACTCAAAAACTTCAAAAGTGCAAAAATCCGAAACTCCAAAACTCAAAAACTCCAAATCTCAAAAATCCAAAAATCCAAAACTTAAAAATCCAAAACTTAAAAACTCCAAACTCGAAAAATCCGAAACTGAAAAATTTCAATCTACAAAACTCTAAAAATCTAAAACTCCAAAACTCCAACACTCCGAAACTCCGACACTCCAAAACTACAAAACTACAAAATTCCGAAACTCCAAGACCCCGAATCTCCAAAACGCCGGAACTCCAAAACTCCGAAACTCCGAAAATCCAGAACTCCAAAACTCCAAAATTCCGAAGCTCCTCAACCCCGAATCTCCAAAACTCCTAAACTCCAAAACTCCGAAACTCCGAAAATCCAGAACTCCAAAACTCCAAAGCTCTAAAACTCGAAAAGTCCAATAATCCGAAACTCCGAAAATCCGAAACTCAAAAACTCCAAAAGTGCAAAAATCCAAAACTCCAAAACTGAAAAACTCCAAATCTCAAAAATCCAAAAATCCAAAACTCAAAAATCCAAAACTTAAAAACTCCAAACTCCAACACTCCGAAACTCCGACACTCCAAAACTCCAAAACTACAAAACTACAAAATTCCGAAACTCCAAGACCCCGAATCTCCAAAACGCCGGAACTCCAAATCTCTGAAAGTCCAAAACTCCAAAAATCTGAAACTCCAAAAGTGCAAAAATCCAAAACTCCAAAACTCCAAAACTCCAAAACTCCAAATATCCGAAACTCCAAAACTACAATATTCCGAAACTCCGAAACTCTAAAACTCCAAAATTCCGAAAATCCAGAACTCCTAACCTCCAAAACTCCAAAGCTCTAAAACTCGAAAAGTCCAATAATCCGAAACTCCGAAAGTCCAAAACTCCAAAAATCCAAACTCCAAAAATCCAGAACTGAAAATTCGAAACTCCAAAACTCCGAAACTGCAAAACTCCAAAATTCCGGAACTCCAAAACTCCGAAACTCCGATAATCCGGAAGTCTAAAACTCCAAAAATCCAAAACTCCAAACCTCCAAAACTCAAAAACTCCAAAACTCCAAAAATCCAAAACACCAAAACTCCAATGCTCCAAAAATCCAAAACTCCAAAAATCCGAAACTAAAATTTCAAAACTCCAAAACTCTAAAACTCTAAATCTCCAAAACTCCAACACCCCGAAACTCCAAAACTACAAAATTTTTAAACTCCAAGACCCCGAATCTCCAAAAATCCGAAACTGAAAATCCGGAACTCCAAAACTCCAAAACTCCAAAGCTCTAAAACTCGAAAAGTCCAATAATCCGAAACTCCGAAAGTCCGAAACTCAAAAACTCCAAAAGTGCAAAAATCCAAAACTCCAAAACTGAAAAACTCCAAATCTCAAAAATCCAAAAATCCAAAACTCAAAAATTAAAAACTTAAAAACTCCAAACTCCAAAAATCCGAAACTCAAAAATTTCAAAACTACAAAACTCTAAAACTCTAAAACTCCAAAACTCCAACACTCCGAAACTCTGACACTCCAAAACTCCAAAACTACAAAACTACAAAATTCCGAAACTCCAAGACCCCGAATCTCCAAAACGCTGGAACTCCAAATCTCTGAAACTCCAAAACTCCAAAAATCTGAAACTCCAAAAGTGCAAAAATCCAAAACTCCAAAACTCCAAAACTCCAAAACTCCAAATATCCGAAACTCCAAAACTACAATATTCCGAAACTCCGAAACTCTAAAACTCCAAAATTCCGAAGCTCCACAACCCCGAATCTCCAAAACTCCGAAACTCCAAAACTCCGAAATTCCGAAAATCCAGAACTCCTAACCTCCAAAACTCCAAAGCTCTAAAACTCGAAAAGTCCAATAATCCGAAACTCCGAAAGTCCAAAACTCCAAAAATCCAAAACTCCAAAAATCCAGAACTGAAAATTCGAAACTCCAAAACTCCGAAACTGCAAAACTCCAAAATTCCGGAACTCCAAAACTCCGAAACTCCGATAATCCGGAAGTCTAAAACTCCAAAAATCCAAAACTCCAAACCTCCAAATCTCAAAAACTCCAAAACTCCAAAAATCCAAAACACCAAAACTCCAATGCTCCAAAAATCCAAAACTCCAAAAATCCGAAACTAAAATTTCAAAACTCCAAAACTCTAAAACTCTAAATCTCCAAAACTCCAACACCCCGAAACTCCAAAACTACAAAATTCTTAAACTCCAAGACCCCGAATCTCCAAAACGCCGAAACTCCAAATCTCCGAAACTCCAAAACTCCAAAAATCCGAAACTGAAAATCCGGAACTCCAAAACTCCAAAATTCCAAAGCTCTAAAACTCCAAAAGTCCAATAATCCGAAACTCCGAAGGTCCAAAACTACAATATTCCGAAACTCCGAAACTCCAAAACTCCAAAATTCCGAAGCTCCACAACCCCGAATCTCCAAAACTCCGAAACTCCAAAACTCCGAAACTCCGAAAATCCAGAACTCCAAAACTCCAAAGCTCTAAAACTCGAAAAGTCCAATAATCCGAAACTCCGAAAGTCCGAAACTCAAAAACTCCAAAAGTGCAAAAATCCAAAACTCCAAAACTGAAAAACTCCAAATCTCAAAAATCCAACAATCCAAAACTCAAAAATTAAAAACTTAAAAACTCCAAACTCCAAAAATCCGAAACTCAAAAATTTCAAAACTACAAAACTCTAAAACTCTAAAACTCCAAAACTCCAACACTCCAACACTCCAACACTCCGAAACTCCGACACTCCAAAACTCCAAAACTACAAAACTACAAAATTCCGAAACTCCAAGACCCCGAATCTCCAAAACGCTGGAACTCCAAATCTCTGAAACTCCAAAACTCCAAAAATCTGAAACTCCAAAAGTGCAAAAATCCAAAACTCCAAAACTCCAAAACTCCGAAACTCCGAAACTCCAAAACTCCAAAACTCAAAAATTCCGAAACTCCACAGCCCTGAATCTCCAAAACTCCGAATCTCCAAAACTCCAAAACTTCAAAACTCCGAAATTCCGAAAATCCAGAACTCCAAACCTCCAAAACTCCAAAGCTCTAAAACTCGAAAAGTCCAATAATCCGAAACTCCGAAAGTCCAAAACTCCAAAAATCCAAAACTCCAAAAATCCAGAACTGAAAATTCGAAACTCCAAAACTCCGAAACTGCAAAACTCCAAAATTCCGAAACTCCAAAACTCCGAAACTCCCATAATCCGGAAGTCTAAAACTCCAAAAATCCAAAACTCCAAACCTCCAAAACTCAAAAACTCCAAAACTCCAAAAATCCAAAACACCAAAACTCCAATGCTCCAAAAATCCAAAACTCCAAAAATCCAAAACTCCGAAAATCGAAAAGTTAAAAACTCCAAAACTCCAAAAATCCGAAACTAAAATTTCAAAACTCCAAAACTCTAAAACTCTAAAACTCCAAAACTCCAACACCCCGAAACTCCAAAACTACAAAATTCTTAAACTCCAAGACCCCGAATCTCCAAAACGCCGAAACTCCAAATCTCCGAAACTCCAGAACTCCAAAAATCCGAAACTGAAAATCCGGAACTCCAAAACTATAAAACTCCAAAACTCCAGAAATCCGAAACTGAAAATCCGGAACTTCAAAACTCCAAAGCTCTAAAACTCCAAAAGTCCAATAATCCGAAACTCCGAAGGTCCAAAACTACAATATTCCGAAACTCCGAAACTCCAAAACTCCAAAATTCCGAAGCTCCACAACCCCGAATCTCCAAAACTCCGAAACTCCAAAACTCCGAAACTCCGAAAATCCAGAACTCCAAAACTCCAAAATTCCGAAGCTCCTCAACCCCGAATCTCCAAAACTCCGAAACTCCAAAACTCCGAAACTCCGAAAATCCAGATCTCCAAAACTCCAAAGCTCTAAAACTCGAAAAGTCCAATAATCCGAAACTCCGAAAGTCCGAAACTCAAAAACTCCAAAAGTGCAAAAATCCAAAACTCCAAAACTCAAAAACTCCAAATCTCAAAAATCCAAAAATCCAAAACTCAAAAATCCAAAACTTAAAAACTCCAAACTCCAAAAATCCGAAACTCAAAAATTTCAGAACTACAAAACTCTAAAACTCTAAAACTCCAAAACTCCAACACTCCGAAACTCCGACACTCCAATACTCCAAAACTACAAAACTACAAAATTCCGAAACTCCAAGACCCCGAATCTCCAAAACGCCGCAACTCCAAATCTCTAAAAGTCCAAAACTCCAAAAATCCGAAACTGAAAATCCAGAACTCCAAATCTCCAAAGCTCTAAAACTCCAAAAGTCCAATAATCCGAAACTCCAAAGGTCCAAAACTGCAATATTCCGAAACTCCAAGACCCCGAATCTCCAAAACGCCGGAACTCCAAATCTCTGAAACTCCAAAACTCCAAAAATCTGAAACTCCAAAAGTGCAAAAATCCAGAACTCCAAAACTCCAAAACTCCGAAACTCCAATACTCCAAATATCCGAAACTCCAAAACTACAATAATCCGAAACTCCGAAACTCCAAAACTCCAAAATTCCGAAGCTCCAGAACCCCGAATCTCCAAAACTCCGAAACTCCAAAACTCCAAAGCTCTAAAACTCGAAAAGTCCAATAATCCGAAACTCCGAAAGTCCGAAACTCAAAAACTTCAAAAGTGCAAAAATCCGAAACTCCAAAACTCAAAAACTCCAAATCTCAAAAATCCAAAAATCCAAAACTTAAAAATCCAAAACTTAAAAACTCCAAACTCCAAAAATCCGAAACTGAAAAATTTCAATCTACAAAACTCTAAAAATCTAAAACTCCAAAACTCCAACACTCCGAAACTCCGACACTCCAAAACTACAAAACTACAAAATTCCGAAACTCCAAGACCCCGAATCTCCAAAACGCCGGAACTCCAAAACTCCGAAACTCCGAAAATCCAGAACTCCACAACTCCAAAATTCCGAAGCTCCTCAACCCCGAATCTCCAAAACTCCGAAACTCCAAAACTCCGAAACTCCGAAAATCCAGAACTCCAAAACTCCAAAGCTCTAAAACTCGAAAAGTCCAATAATCCGAAACTCCGAAAATCCGAAACTCAAAAACTCCAAAAGTGCAAAAATCCAAAACTCCAAAACTGAAAAACTCCAAATCTCAAAAATCCAAAAATCCAAAACTCAAAAATCCAAAACTTAAAAACTCCAAACTCCAACACTCCGAAACTCCGACACTCCAAAACTCCAAAACTACAAAACTACAAAATTCCGAAACTCCAAGACCCCGAATCTCCAAAACGCCGGAACTCCAAATCTCTGAAACTCCAAAACTCCAAAAATCTGAAACTCCAAAAGTGCAAAAATCCAAAACTCCAAAACTCCAAAACTCCGAAACTCCAAAACTCCGAATATCCGAAACTCCAAAACTACAATATTCCGAAACTCCGAAACTCCAAAACTCCAAAAATCCGAAACTGAAAATCCGGAACTCCAAAACTCCAAAACTCCAAAACTCCAAAGCTCTAAAACTCCAAAAGTCCAATAATCTAAAACTCCAAAGGTGCAAAACTACAAAATTCCGAAACTCCAAGACCCCGAATCTCCAAAACGCCGGAACTCCAAATCTCTGAAACTCCAAAACTCCAAAAATCTGAAACTCCAAAAGTGCAAAAATCCAAAACTCCAAAACTCCGAAACTCCAATACTCCAAATATCCGAAACTCCAAAACTACAATAATCCGAAACTCCGAAACTCCAAAACTCCAAAATTCCGAAGCTCCACAACCCCGAGTCTCCAAAACTCCGAAACTCCAAAACTCCAAAGCTCTAAAACTCGAAAAGTCCAATAATCCGAAACTCCGAAAGTCCGAAACTCAAAAACTCCAAAAGTGCAAAAATCCGAAACTCCAAAACTCAAAAACTCCAAATCTCAAAAATCCAAAAATCCAAAACTTAAAAATCCAAAACTTAAAAACTCCAAACTCCAAAAATCCGAAACTCAAAAATTTCAATCTACAAAACTCTCAAAATCTAAAACTCCAAAACTCCAACACTCCGAAACTCCGACACTCCAAAACTACAAAACTGCAAAATTCCGAAACTCCAAGACCGCGAATCTCCAAAACGCCGGAACTCCAAAACTCCGAAACTCCGAAAATCCAGAACTCCAAAACTCCAAAATTCCGAAGCTCCTCAACCCCGAATCTCCAAAACTCCGAAACTCCAAAACTCCGAAACTCCGAAAATCCAGAACTTGTGGGTTTCTACGTGGACACAGGCCACCTCTCACCGCGGGTTCGAGCTTCGCGCGAGCCAAGGGCCCCGATCAGCCGTCACCACACACACACTGGGACACCGCTGCAGCGCACTCAACCTCCGCTGGGAGGAGAGCGATTCGCCGCAAAGAAATAGGCCTCCAAGTTCACAAAGGAGACGTTTATTCACGTCGTCCTTCAGCAGTACACACACACTCAATAGTCACCCCGTCCCGGGGGCGCGCGAGGAGCAAGGCTCCGCTGCGCGCACGAAGCGACTCGAGCAATGCGCGACGCTAGCACGCCGCTGCAGGAGAATGTCCCCGCGGCAGTGCTGTGATCTCTCTCTCGTGTCGACCGTTGGGCCGGTTGCGAGAGAGAGTGGGCATTCAACGCAAGGTACGCCTGTCAGAGGTCGCTGGACCCCGCTGGACAGGCTCGAGCCGCTGCAGGTCAGAGGACACGTGCGGGCGAGCTCGAGTAAGCACTGGTCCGAACGGCAAAGGCCGGCACGGACAAACAGTAACGTACGCACCTTACGCTGTCTCGGAGGGATCTCTCTCTCTCTGGGCCCCGCTCGGACGGTCGCGCGGCGCGCGGCCGCCCAAAGCGGGGTCCCGAATTCCCGCCAAAAGGCGCCAATGGCAAAGGCCCTTGGGGAGCCGGGGCGGAGCTGTGGCTAAATGACAGTGATTAGTCACCCAGCCGCCTCTCCACCGCCTGAGGCGGGAGCAAGGGAAAGAGGAGAAACAACGCGGGCGGCCGGCACAGCCGCGCAAAGGCGACGGCGGAAAGCCAGATTCCCACAAACTCCAAAACTCCAAAGCTCTAAAACTCGAAAAGTCCAATAATCCGAAACTCTGAAAATCCGAAACTCAAAAACTCCAAAAGTGCAAAAATCCAAAACTCCAAAACTGAAAAACTCCAAATCTCAAAAATCCAAAAATCCAAATTTCAAAAATCCAAAACTTAAAAACTCCAAACTCCAAAAATCCGAAACTCCAAAAGTGCAAAAATCCAAAACTCCAAAACTCCAAAACTCCGAAACTTCGAAATTCCAAAACTCCAAAACTCAAAAATTCCGAAACTCCACAGCCCTGAATCTCCAAAACTCCGAATCTCCAAAACTCCGAAACTCCAAAACTCCGAAATTCCGAAAATCCAGAACTCCAAACCTCCAAAACTCCAAAGCTCTAAAACTCGAAAAGTCCAATAATCCGAAACTCCGAAAGTCCAAAACTCCAAAAATCCAAAACTCCAAAAATCCAGAACTGAAAATTCGAAACTCCAAAACTCCGAAACTGCAATACTCCAAAACTCCAAAACTCAAAAACTCCAAATCTCAAAAATCCAAAAATCCAAAACTCAAAAATCCAAAACTTAAAAACTCCAAACTCCAAAAATCCGAAACTCAAAAATTTCAAAACTACAAAACTCTAAAACTCTAAAACTCTAAAACTCCAAAACTCCAACACTCCGAAACTCCGACACTCCAAAACTCCAAAACTACAAAACTACAAAATTCCGAAACTCCAAGACCCCGAATCTCCAAAACGCCGGAACTCCAAATCTCTGAAACTCCAAAACTCCAAAAATCTGAAACTCCAAAACTCCAAAAATCTGAAACTCCAAAAGTGCAAAAATCCAAAACTCCAAAACTCCGAAACTCCAAAACTCCAAATATCCGAAACTCCAAAACTACAATATTCCGAAACTCCGAAACTCCAAAACTCCAAAAATCCGAAACTGAAAATCCGGAACTCCAAAACTCCAAAACTCCAAAGCTCTAAAACTCCAAAAGTCCAATAATCCGAAACTCCGAAGGTCCAAAACTACAATATTCCAAAACTCCTAAACGCCAATACTCCAAAATTCCGAAGCTCCTCAACCCCGAATCACCAAAACTCCGAAACTCCAAAACTCCGAAACTCCGAAAATCCAGAACTCCAAAACTCCAAAGCTCTAAAACTCGAAAAGTCCAATAATCCGAAACTCCGAAAATCCGAAACTCAAAAACTCCAAAAGTGCAAAAATCCAAAACTCCAAAACTCAAAAACTCCAAATCTCAAAAATCCAAAAATCCAAAACTCAAAAATCCAAAACTTAAAAACTCCAAACTCAAAAAATCCGAAACTCAAAAATTTCAAAACTACAAAACTCTAAAACTCTAAAACTCCAAAACTCCAACACTCCGAAACTCCGACACTGCAAAACTCCAAAACTACAAAACTACAAAATTCCGAAACTCCAAGACCCCGAATCTCCAAAACGCCGGAACTCCAAATCTCTGAAAGTCCGAAACTCCAAAAATCTGAAACTCCAAAAGTGCAAAAATCCAAAACTCCAAAACTCCAAATATCCAAAACTCCAAAACTACAAGATTCCGAAACTCCGAAACTCTAAAACTCCAAAATTCCGAAGCTCCACAACCCCGAATCTCCAAAACTCCGAAACTCCAAAACTCCGAAATTCCGAAAATCCAGAACTCCAAACCTCCAAAACTCCAAAGCTCTAAAACTCGAAAAGTCCAATAATCCGAAACTCCGAAAGTCCAAAACTCCAAAAATCCAAAACTCCAAAAATCCAGAACTGAAAATTCGAAACTCCAAAACTCCGAAACTGCAAAACTCCAAAATTCCGGAACTCCAAAACTCCGAAACTCCGATAATCCGGAAGTCTAAAACTCCAAAAATCCAAAACTCCAAACCTCCAAAACTCAAAAACTCCAAAACTCCAAAAATCCAAAACACCAAAACTCCAATGCTCCAAAAATCCAAAACTCCAAAAATCCGAAACTAAAATTCCAAAACTCCAAAACTCTAAAACTCTAAATCTCCAAAACTCCAACACCCCGAAACTCCAAAACTACAAAATTCTTTAACTCCAAGACCCCGAATCTCCAAAACGCCGAAACTCCAAATCTCCGAAACTCCAAAACTCCAAAAATCCGAAACTGAAAATCCGGAACTCCAAAACTCCAAAACTCCAAAAATCCGAAACTGAAAATCCGGAACTCCAAAACTCCAAAATTCCAAAGCTCTAAAACTCCAAAAGTCCAATAATCCGAAACTCCGAAGGTCCAAAACTACAATATTCCGAAACTCCGAAACTCCAAAACTCCAAAATTCCGAAGCTCCACAACCCCGAATCTCCAAAACTCCGAAACTCCGAAAATCCGGAAATCCAAAACTCCAAAATTCCGAAGCTCCTCAACCCCGAATCTCCAAAACTCCGAAACTCCAAAACTCCGAAACTCCGAAAATCCAGAACTCCAAAACTCCAAAGCTCTAAAACTCGAAAAGTCCAATAATCCGAAACTCCGAAAGTCCGAAACTCAAAAACTCCAAAAGTGCAAAAATCCGAAACTCCAAAACTCAAAAACTCCAAATCTCAAAAATCCAAAAATCCAAAACTCAAAAATCCAAAACTTAAAAACTCCAAACTCCAAAAATCCGAAACTCAAAAATTTCAATCTACAAAACTCTAAAAATCTAAAACTCCAAAACTCCAACACTCCGAAACTCCGACACTCCAAAACTCCAAAACTCCAAAACTACAAAACTACAAAATTCCGAAACTCCAAGACCCCGAATCTCCAAAACGCCGGAACTCCAAATCTCTGAAACTCCAAAACTCCAAAAATCTGAAACTCCAAAAGTGCAAAAATCCAAAACTTTAAAACTCCAAAACTCCGAAACTCCGAAACTCCAAAACTCCAAAACTCAAAAATTCCGAAACTCCACAGCCCTGAATCTCCAAAACTCCGAATCTCCAAAACTCCGAAACTCCAAAACTCCGAAATTCCGAAAATCCAGAACTCCAAACCTCCAAAACTCCAAAGCTCTAAAACTCGAAAAGTCCAATAATCCGAAACTCCGAAAGTCCAAAACTCCAAAAATCCAGAACTGAAAATTCGAAACTCCAAAACTCCGAAACTGCAAAACTCCAAAATTCCGAAACTCCAAAACTCCGAAACTCCGATAATCCGGAAGTCTAAAACACCAAAAATCCAAAACTCCAAACCTCCAAAACTCAAAAACTCCAAAACTCCAAAAATCCAAAACACCAAAACTCCAATGCTCCAAAAATCCAAAACTCCAAAAATCCAAAACTCCGAAAATCGAAAAGTTAAAAACTCCAAAACTCCAAAAATCCGAAACTAAAATTTCAAAACTCCAAAACTCTAAAACTCTAAAACTCCAAAACTCCAACACCCCGAAACTCCAAAACTACAAAATTCTTAAACTCCAAGATCCCGAATCTCCAAAATGCCGAAACTCCAAATCTCCGAAACTCCAAAACTCCAAAAATCCGAAACTGAAAATCCGGAACTCCAAATCTCCGAAACTCCAAAACTCCAAAAATCCGAAACTGAAAATCTGGAACTCCAAAACTCCAAAACTCCAAAGCTCTAAAGCTCCAAAAGTCCAATAATCCGAAACTCCGAAGGTCCAAAACTACAATATTCCGAAACTCCGACACTCCAAAATTCCGAAGCTCCACAACCCCGAATCTCCAAAACTCCAAAACTCCAAAACTCCGAAACTCCGAAACTCCGAAAATCCAGAACTCCAAAACTCCAAAATTCCGAAGCTCCTCAACCCCGAATCTCCAAAACTCCGAAACTCCAAAACTCCGAAACTCCGAAAATCCAGAACTCCAAAACTCCAAAGCTCTAAAACTCGAAAAGTCCAATAATCCGAAACTCCGAAAGTCCGAAACTCAAAAACTCCAAAAGTGCAAAAATCCAAAACTCCAAAACTCAAAAACTCCAAATCTCAAAAATCCAAAAATCCAAAACTCAAAAATCCAAAACTTAAAAACTCCAAACTCCAAAAATCCGAAACTCAAAAATTTCAAAACTACAAAACTAAAAACTCTAAAACTCCAAAACTCCCAAACTCCGAAACTCCGACACTCCAAAACTACAAAACTACAAAATTCCGAAACTCCAAGACCCCGAATCTCCGAAACGCCGGAACTCCAAATCTCTGAAACTCCAAAACTCCAAAAATCTGAAACTCCAAAAGTGCAAAAATCCAAAACTCTAAAACTCCAAAACTCCGAAACTCCAAAACTCCAAATATCCGAAACTCCAAAACTACAATATTCCGAAACTCCAAAACTCCAAAATTCCGAAGCTCCACTGCCCCGAATCTCCAAAACTCCGAAACTCCAAAACTCCAAAATTCCGAAAATCCAGAACTCCAAACCTCCAAAACTCCAAAGCTCTAAAACTCGAAAAGTCCAATAATCCGAAACTCCGAAAGTCCAAAACTCCGAAAATCCAAAACTCCAAAAATCCAGAACTGAAAATTCGAAACTCCAAAACTCCGAAACTGCAAAACTCCAAAATTCCGAAACTCCAAAACTCCGAAACTCCGATAATCCGGAAGTCTAAAACTCCAAAAATCCAAAACTCCAAACCTCCAAAACTCAAAAACTCCAAAACTGCAAAAATCCAAAACACCAAAACTCCAATGCTCCAAAAATCCAAAACTCCAAAAATCCAAAACTCCGAAAAACGAAAAGTTAAAAACTCCAAAACTCCAAAAATCCGAAACTAAAATTTCAAAACTCCAAAACTCTAAAACACTAAAGCTCCAAAACTCCAACACCCCGAAACTCCAAAACTACAAAATTCTTAAACTCCAAGACCCCGAATCTCCAAAACGCCGAAACTCCAAATCTCCGAAACTCCAAAACTCCAAAAATCCGAAACTGAAAATCTGGAACTCCAAAACTGCAAAACTCCAAAGCTCTAAAACTCGAAAAGTCCAATAATCCGAAACTCCGAAAGTCCGAAACTCAAAAACTCCAAAAGTGCAAAAATCCGAAACTCCAAAACTCAAAAACTCCAAATCTCAAAAATCCAAAAATCCAAAACTCAAAAATCCAAAACTTAAAAACTCCAAACTCCAAAAATCCGAAACTCAAAAATTTCAATCTACAAAACTCTAAAAATCTAAAACTCCAAAACTCCAACACTCCAAAACTCCGACACTCCAAAACTCCAAAACTACAAAACTACAAAATTCCGAAACTCCAAGACCCCGAATCTCCAAAACGCCGGAACTCCAAATCTCTGAAACTCCAAAACTCCAAAAATCTGAAACTCCAAAAGTGCAAAAATCCAAAACTTTAAAACTCCAAAACTCCGAAACTCCAAAACTCCAAAACTCAAAAATTCCGAAACTCCACAGCCCTGAATCTCCAAAACTCCGAATCTCCAAAACTCCGAAACTCCAAAACTCCGAAATTCCGAAAATCCAGAACTCCAAACCTCCAAAACTCCAAAGCTCTAAAACTCGAAAAGTCCAATAATCCGAAACTCCGAAAGTCCAAAAGTCCAAAAATCCAGAACTGAAAATTCGAAACTCCAAAACTCCGAAACTGCAAAACTCCAAAATTCCGAAACTCCAAAACTCCGAAACTCCGATAATCCGGAAGTCTAAAACTCCAAAAATCCAAAACTCCAAACCTCCAAAACTCAAAAACTCCAAAACTCCAAAAATCCAAAACACCAAAACTCCAATGCTCCAAAAATCCAAAACTCCAAAAATCCAAAACTCCGAAAATCGAAAAGTTAAAAACTCCAAAACTCCAAAAATCCGAAACTAAAATTTCAAAACTCCAAAACTCTAAAACTCTAAAACTCCAAAACTCCAAATCTCGGAAACTCCAAAACTCCAAAAATCCGAAACTGAAAATCCGGAACTCCAAATCTCCGAAACTCCAAAACTCCAAAAATCCGAAACTGAAAATCTGGAACTCCAAAACTCCAAAACTCCAAAGCTCTAAAACTCCAAAAGTCCAATAATCCGAAACTCCGAAGGTCCAAAACTACAATATTCCGAAACTCCGAAACTCCAAAATTCCGAAGCTCCACAACCCCGAATCTCCAAAACTCCGAAACTCCAAAACTCCGAAACTCCGAAAATCCAGAACTCCAAAACTCCAAAATTCCGAAGCTCCTCAACCCCGAATCTCCAAAACTCCGAAACTCCAAAACTCCGAAAATCCAGAACTCCAAAACTCCAAAGCTCTAAAACTCGAAAAGTCCAATAATCCGAAACTCCGAGAGTCCGAAACTCAAAAACTCCAAAAGTGCAAAAATCCAAAACTCCAAAACTCAAAAACTCCAAATCTCAAAAATCCAAAAATCCAAAACTCAAAAATCCAAAACTTAAAAATTTCAAAACTACAAAACTAAAAACTCTAAAACTCCAAAACTCCCAAACTCCGAAACTCCGACACTCCAAAACTACAAAACTACAAAATTCCGAAACTCCAAGACCCCGAATCTCCAAAACGCCGAAACTCCAAATCTCCGAAACTCCAAAACTCCAAAAATCCGAAACTGAAAATCCGGAACTCCAAAACTCCAAAACTCCAAAACTCAAAAATCCGAAACTTAAAAACTCCAAACTCCAAAAATCCGAAACTCAAAGATTTCAAAACTACAAAACTCTAAAACTCTAAAACTCTAAAACTCCAAAACTCCAACACTCCGAAACTCCGACACTCCAATACTCCAAAACTACAAAACTACAAAATTCCGAAACTCCAAGACCCCGAATCTCCAAAACGCCGCAACTCCAAATCTCTAAAAGTCCAAAACTCCAAAAATCCGAAACTGAAAATCTAGAACTCCAAATCTTCAAAGCTCTAAAACTCCAAAAGTCCAATAATCCGAAACTCCAAAGGTCCAAAACTGCAATATTCCGAAACTCCAAACTCCGAAACTCCAAAGGTCCAAAACTACAATATTCCGAAACTCAAAAATTTCAATCTACAAAACTCTAAAAATCTAAAACTCCAAAACTCCAAAACTCCAAAGCTCTAAAACTCCAAAAGTCCAATAATCCGAAACTCCAAAGGTCCAAAACTACAAAATTCCGAAACTCCAAGACCCCGAATCTCCAAAACGCCGGAACTCCAAATCTCTGAAACTCCAAAACTCCAAAAATCTGAAACTCCAAAAGTGCAAAAATCCAGAACTCCAAAACTCCAAAACTCTGAAACTCCAATACTCCAAATATCCGAAACTCCAAAACTACAATAATCCGAAACTCCGAAACTCCAAAACTCCAAAATTCCGAAGCTCCACAACCCCGAATCTCCAAAACTCCGAAACTCCAAAACTCCAAAGCTCTAAAACTCGAAAAGTCCAATAATCCGAAACTCCGAAAGTCCGAAACTCAAAAACTTCAAAAGTGCAAAAATCCGAAACTCCAAAACTCAAAAACTCCAAATCTCAAAAATCCAAAAATCCAAAACTTAAAAATCCAAAACTTAAAAACTCCAAACTCGAAAAATCCGAAACTGAAAAATTTCAATCTACAAAACTCTAAAAATCTAAAACTCCAAAACTCCAACACTCCGAAACTCCGACACTCCAAAACTACAAAACTACAAAATTCCGAAACTCCAAGACCCCGAATCTCCAAAACGCCGGAACTCCAAAACTCCGAAACTCCGAAAATCCAGAACTCCAAAACTCCAAAATTCCGAAGCTCCTCAACCCCGAATCTCCAAAACTCCTAAACTCCAAAACTCCGAAACTCCGAAAATCCAGAACTCCAAAACTCCAAAGCTCTAAAACTCGAAAAGTCCAATAATCCGAAACTCCGAAAATCCGAAACTCAAAAACTCCAAAAGTGGAAAAATCCAAAACTCCAAAACTGAAAAACTCCAAATCTCAAAAATCCAAAAATCCAAAACTCAAAAATCCAAAACTTAAAAACTCCAAACTCCAACACTCCGAAACTCCGACACTCCAAAACTCCAAAACTACAAAACTACAAAATTCCGAAACTCCAAGACCCCGAATCTCCAAAACGCCGGAACTCCAAATCTCTGAAAGTCCAAAACTCCAAAAATCTGAAACTCCAAAAGTGCAAAAATCCAAAACTCCAAAACTCCAAAACTCCGAAACTCCAAAACTCCGAATATCCGAAACTCCAAAACTACAATATTCCGAAACTCCGAAACTCCAAAACTCCAAAAATCCGAAACTGAAAATCCGGAACTCCAAAACTCCAAAACTCCAAAACTCCAAAGCTCTAAAACTCCAAAAGTCCAATAATCCAAAACTCCAAAGGTGCAAAACTACAAAATTCCGAAACTCCAAGACCCCGAATCTCCAAAACGCCGGAACTCCAAATCTCTGAAACTCCAAAACTCCAAAAATCTGAAACTCCAAAAGTGCAAAAATCCAAAACTCCAAAACTCCGAAACTCCAATACTCCAAATATCCGAAACTCCAAAACTACAATAATCCGAAACTCCGAAACTCCAAAACTCCAAAATTCCGAAGCTCCACAACCCCGAGTCTCCAAAACTCCGAAACTCCAAAACTCCAAAGCTCTAAAACTCGAAAAGTCCAATAATCCGAAACTCCGAAAGTCCGAAACTCAAAAACTCCAAAAGTGCAAAAATCCGAAACTCCAAAACTCAAAAACTCCAAATCTCAAAAATCCAAAAATCCAAAACTTAAAAATCCAAAACTTAAAAACTCCAAACTCCAAAAATCCGAAACTCAAAAATTTCAATCTACAAAACTCTCAAAATCTAAAACTCCAAAACTCCAACACTCCGAAACTCCGACACTCCAAAACTACAAAACTACAAAATTCCGAAACTCCAAGACCGCGAATCTCCAAAACGCCGGAACTCCAAAACTCCGAAACTCCGAAAATCCAGAACTCCAAAACTCCAAAATTCCGAAGCTCCTCAACCCCGAATCTCCAAAACTCCGAAACTCCAAAACTCCGAAACTCCGAAAATCCAGAACTTGTGGGTTTCTACGTGGACACAGGCCACCTCTCACCGCGGGTTCGAGCTTCGCGCGAGCCAAGGGCCCCGATCAGCCGTCACCACACACACACTGGGACACCGCTGCAGCGCACTCAACCTCCGCTGGGAGGAGAGCGATTCGCCGCAAAGAAATAGGCCTCCAAGTTCACAAAGGAGACGTTTATTCACGTCGTCCTTCAGCAGTACACACACACTCAATAGTCACCCCGTCCCGGGGGCGCGCGAGGAGCAAGGCTCCGCTGCGCGCACGAAGCGACTCGAGCAATGCGCGACGCTAGCACGCCGCTGCAGGAGAATGTCCCCGCGGCAGTGCTGTGATCTCTCTCTCGTGTCGACCGTTGGGCCGGTTGCGAGAGAGAGTGGGCATTCAACGCAAGGTACGCCTGTCAGAGGTCGCTGGACCCCGCTGGACAGGCTCGAGCCGCTGCAGGTCAGAGGACACGTGCGGGCGAGCTCGAGTAAGCACTGGTCCGAACGGCAAAGGCCGGCACGGACAAACAGTAACGTACGCACCTTACGCTGTCTCGGAGGGATCTCTCTCTCTCTGGGCCCCGCTCGGACGGTCGCGCGGCGCGCGGCCGCCCAAAGCGGGGTCCCGAATTCCCGCCAAAAGGCGCCAATGGCAAAGGCCCTTGGGGAGCCGGGGCGGAGCTGTGGCTAAATGACAGTGATTAGTCACCCAGCCGCCTCTCCACCGCCTGAGGCGGGAGCAAGGGAAAGAGGAGAAACAACGCGGGCGGCCGGCACAGCCGCGCAAAGGCGACGGCGGAAAGCCAGATTCCCACAAACTCCAAAACTCCAAAGCTCTAAAACTCGAAAAGTCCAATAATCCGAAACTCTGAAAATCCGAAACTCAAAAACTCCAAAAGTGCAAAAATCCAAAACTCCAAAACTGAAAAACTCCAAATCTCAAAAATCCAAAAATCCAAATTTCAAAAATCCAAAACTTAAAAACTCCAAACTCCAAAAATCCGAAACTCCAAAAGTGCAAAAATCCAAAACTCCAAAACTCCAAAACTCCGAAACTTCGAAATTCCAAAACTCCAAAACTCAAAAATTCCGAAACTCCACAGCCCTGAATCTCCAAAACTCCGAATCTCCAAAACTCCGAAACTCCAAAACTCCGAAATTCCGAAAATCCAGAACTCCAAACCTCCAAAACTCCAAAGCTCTAAAACTCGAAAAGTCCAATAATCCGAAACTCCGAAAGTCCAAAACTCCAAAAATCCAAAACTCCAAAAATCCAGAACTGAAAATTCGAAACTCCAAAACTCCGAAACTGCAATACTCCAAAACTCCAAAACTCAAAAACTCCAAATCTCAAAAATCCAAAAATCCAAAACTCAAAAATCCAAAACTTAAAAACTCCAAACTCCAAAAATCCGAAACTCAAAAATTTCAAAACTACAAAACTCTAAAACTCTAAAACTCTAAAACTCCAAAACTCCAACACTCCGAAACTCCGACACTCCAAAACTCCAAAACTACAAAACTACAAAATTCCGAAACTCCAAGACCCCGAATATCCAAAACGCCGGAACTCCAAATCTCTGAAACTCCAAAACTCCAAAAATCTGAAACTCCAAAACTCCAAAAATCTGAAACTCCAAAAGTGCAAAAATCCAAAACTCCAAAACTCCGAAACTCCAAAACTCCAAATATCCGAAACTCCAAAACTACAATATTCCGAAACTCCGAAACTCCAAAACTCCAAAAATCCGAAACTGAAAATCCGGAACTCCAAAACTCCAAAACTCCAAAGCTCTAAAACTCCAAAAGTCCAATAATCCGAAACTCCGAAGGTCCAAAACTACAATATTCCAAAACTCCTAAACTCCAAAACTCCAAAATTCCGAATCTCCACAACCCCGAATCTCCAAAACTCCGAAACTCCAAAACTCCGAAACTCCGAAAATCCAGAACGCCAATACTCCAAAATTCCGAAGCTCCTCAACCCCGAATCACCAAAACTCCGAAACTCCAAAACTCCGAAACTCCGAAAATCCAGAACTCCAAAACTCCAAAGCTCTAAAACTCGAAAAGTCCAATAATCCGAAACTCCGAAAATCCGAAACTCAAAAACTCCAAAAGTGCAAAAATCCAAAACTCCAAAACTCAAAAACTCCAAATCTCAAAAATCCAAAAATCCAAAACTCAAAAATCCAAAACTTAAAAACTCCAAACTCAAAAAATCCGAAACTCAAAAATTTCAAAACTACAAAACTCTAAAACTCTAAAACTCCAAAACTCCAACACTCCGAAACTCCGACACTGCAAAACTCCAAAACTACAAAACTACAAAATTCCGAAACTCCAAGACCCCGAATCTCCAAAACGCCGGAACTCCAAATCTCTGAAAGTCCGAAACTCCAAAAATCTGAAACTCCAAAAGTGCAAAAATCCAAAACTCCAAAACTCCAAAACTCCAAATATCCAAAACTCCAAAACTACAAGATTCCGAAACTCCGAAACTCTAAAACTCCAAAATTCCGAAGCTCCACAACCCCGAATCTCCAAAACTCCGAAACTCCAAAACTCCGAAATTCCGAAAATCCAGAACTCCAAACCTCCAAAACTCCAAAGCTCTAAAACTCGAAAAGTCCAATAATCCGAAACTCCGAAAGTCCAAAACTCCAAAAATCCAAAACTCCAAAAATCCAGAACTGAAAATTCGAAACTCCAAAACTCCGAAACTGCAAAACTCCAAAATTCCGGAACTCCAAAACTCCGAAACTCCGATAATCCGGAAGTCTAAAACTCCAAAAATCCAAAACTCCAAACCTCCAAAACTCAAAAACTCCAAAACTCCAAAAATCCAAAACACCAAAACTCCAATGCTCCAAAAATCCAAAACTCCAAAAATCCGAAACTGAAAATCCGGAACTCCAAAACTCCAAAATTCCAAAGCTCTAAAACTCCAAAAGTCCAATAATCCGAAACTCCGAAGGTCCAAAACTACAATATTCCGAAACTCCGAAACTCCAAAACTCCAAAATTCCGAAGCTCCACAACCCCGAATCTCCAAAACTCCGAAACTCCGAAAATCCGGAAATCCAAAACTCCAAAATTCCGAAGCTCCTCAACCCCGAATCTCCAAAACTCCGAAACTCCAAAACTCCGAAACTCCGAAAATCCAGAACTCCAAAACTCCAAAGCTCTAAAACTCGAAAAGTCCAATAATCCGAAACTCCGAAAGTCCGAAACTCAAAAACTCCAAAAGTGCAAAAATCCGAAACTCCAAAACTCAAAAACTCCAAATCTCAAAAATCCAAAAATCCAAAACTCAAAAATCCAAAACTTAAAAACTCCAAACTCCAAAAATCCGAAACTCAAAAATTTCAATCTACAAAACTCTAAAAATCTAAAACTCCAAAACTCCAACACTCCGAAACTCCGACACTCCAAAACTCCAAAACTCCAAAACTACAAAACTACAAAATTCCGAAACTCCAAGACCCCGAATCTCCAAAACGCCGGAACTCCAAATCTCTGAAACTCCAAAACTCCAAAAATCTGAAACTCCAAAAGTGCAAAAATCCAAAACTTTAAAACTCCAAAACTCCGAAACTCCGAAACTCCAAAACTCCAAAACTCAAAAATTCCGAAACTCCACAGCCCTGAATCTCCAAAACTCCGAATCTCCAAAACTCCGAAACTCCAAAACTCCGAAATTCCGAAAATCCAGAACTCCAAACCTCCAAAACTCCAAAGCTCTAAAACTCGAAAAGTCCAATAATCCGAAACTCCGAAAGTCCAAAACTCCAAAAATCCAGAACTGAAAATTCGAAACTCCAAAACTCCGAAACTGCAAAACTCCAAAATTCCGAAACTCCAAAACTCCGAAACTCCGATAATCCGGAAGTCTAAAACACCAAAAATCCAAAACTCCAAACCTCCAAAACTCAAAAACTCCAAAACTCCAAAAATCCAAAACACCAAAACTCCAATGCTCCAAAAATCCAAAACTCCAAAAATCCAAAACTCCGAAAATCGAAAAGTTAAAAACTCCAAAACTCCAAAAATCCGAAACTAAAATTTCAAAACTCCAAAACTCTAAAACTCTAAAACTCCAAAACTCCAACACCCCGAAACTCCAAAACTACAAAATTCTTAAACTCCAAGACCCCGAATCTCCAAAATGCCGAAACTCCAAATCTCCGAAACTCCAAAACTCCAAAAATCCGAAACTGAAAATCAGGAACTCCAAATCTCCGAAACTCCAAAACTCCAAAAATCCGAAACTGAAAATCTGGAACTCCAAAACTCCAAAACTCCAAAGCTCTAAAGCTCCAAAAGTCCAATAATCCGAAACTCCGAAGGTCCAAAACTACAATATTCCGAAACTCCGACACTCCAAAATTCCGAAGCTCCACAACCCCGAATCTCCAAAACTCCAAAACTCCAAAACTCCGAAACTCCGAAAATCCAGAACTCCAAAACTCCAAAATTCCGAAGCTCCTCAACCCCGAATCTCCAAAACTCCTAAACTCCAAAACTCCGAAACTCCGAAAATCCAGAACTCCAAAACTCCAAAGCTCTAAAACTCGAAAAGTCCAATAATCCGAAACTCCGAAAGTCCGAAACTCAAAAACTCCAAAAGTGCAAAAATCCAAAACTCCAAAACTCAAAAACTCCAAATCTCAAAAATCCAAAAATCCAAAACTCAAAAATCCAAAACTTAAAAACTCCAAACTCCAAAAATCCGAAACTCAAAAATTTCAAAACTACAAAACTAAAAACTCTAAAACTCCAAAACTCCCAAACTCCGAAACTCCGACACTCCAAAACTACAAAACTACAAAATTCCGAAACTCCAAGACCCCGAATCTCCGAAACGCCGGAACTCCAAATCTCTGAAACTCCAAAACTCCAAAAATCTGAAACTCCAAAAGTGCAAAAATCCAAAACTCTAAAACTCCAAAACTCCGAAACTCCAAAACTCCAAATATCCGAAACTCCAAAACTACAATATTCCGAAGCTCCAAAACTCCAAAATTCCGAAGCTCCACACCCCGAATCTCCAAAACTCCGAAACTCCAAAACTCCAAAATTCCGAAAATCCAGAACTCCAAACCTCCAAAACTCCAAAGCTCTAAAACTCGAAAAGTCCAATAATCCGAAACTCCGAAAGTCCAAAACTCCGAAAATCCAAAACTCCAAAAATCCAGAACTGAAAATTCGAAACTCCAAAACTCCGAAACTGCAAAACTCCAAAATTCCGAAACTCCAAAACTCCGAAACTCCGATAATCCGGAAGTCTAAAACTCCAAAAATCCAAAACTCCAAACCTCCAAAACTCAAAAACTCCAAAACTCCAAAAATCCAAAACACCAAAACTCCAATGCTCCAAAAATCCAAAACTCCAAAAATCCGAAACTAAAATTTCAAAACTCCAAAACTCTAAAACTCTAAATCTCCAAAACTCCAACACCCCGAAACTCCAAAACTACAAAATTCTTAAACTCCAAGACCCCGAATCTCCAAAACGCCGAAACTCCAAATCTCCGAAACTCCAAAACTCCAAAAATCCGAAACTGAAAATCCGGAACTCCAAAACTCCAAAATTCCAAAGCTCTAAAACTCCAAAAGTCCAATAATCCGAAACTCCGAAGGTCCAAAACTACAATATTCCGAAACTCCGAAACTCCAAAACTCCAAAATTCCGAAGCTCCACAACTCCGAATCTCCAAAACTCCGAAACTCCAAAACACCGAAACTCCGAAAATCCAGAACTCCAAAACTCCAAAGCTCTAAAACTCGAAAAGTCCAATAATCCGAAACTCCGAAAGTCCGAAACTCAAAAACTCCAAAAGTGCAAAAATCCAAAACTCCAAAACTGAAAAACTCCAAATCTCAAAAATCCAAAAATCCAAAACTCAAAAATCCAAAACTTAAAAGTCCAAACTCCAATAATCCGAAACTCAAGAATTTCAAAACTACAAAACTCTAAAACTCTAAAACTCCAAAACTCCAACACTCCGAAACTCCGACACTCCAAAACTCCAAAACTACAAAACTACAAAATTCCGAAACTCCAAGACCCCGAATCTCCAAAACGCTGGAACTCGAAATCTCTGAAACTCCAAAACTCCAAAAATGTGAAACTCCAAAAGTGGAAAAATCCAAAACTCCAAAACTCCAAAACTCCGAAACTCCGAAACTCCAAAACTCCAAAACTCAAAAATTCCGAAACTCCACAGGCCTGAATCTCCAAAACTCCAAATCTCCAAAACTCCAAAGCTCTAAAACTCGAAAAGTCCAATAATCCGAAACTCCGAAAGTCCAAAACTCCAAAAATCCAAAACTCCAAAAATCCAGAACTGAAAATTCGAAACTCCAAAACTCCGAAACTGCAAAACTCCAAAATTCCGAAACTCCAAAACTCCGAAACTCCGATAATCCGGAAGTCTAAAACTCCAAAAATCCAAAACTCCAAACCTCCAAAACTCAACAACTCCAAAACTCCAAAAATCCAAAACACGAAAACTCC
This sequence comes from Amblyomma mixtum, assembly GCF_055824585.1. Classification (NCBI taxonomy): domain Eukaryota; kingdom Metazoa; phylum Arthropoda; class Arachnida; order Ixodida; family Ixodidae; genus Amblyomma; species Amblyomma mixtum. Next base: position 122,496,890 of record NC_143012.1, on the reverse strand, counting down.
AATGCTCCAAAAATCCAAAACTCCAAAAATCCAAAACTCCGAAAATCGAAAAGTTAAAAACTCCAAAACTCCAAAAATCCGATACTAAAATTTCAAAACTCCAAAACTCTAAAACTCTAAAACTCCAAAACTCCAACACCCCGAAACTCCAAAACTACAAAATTCTTAAACTCCAAGACCCCGAATCTCCAAAACGCCGAAACTCCAAATCTCCGAAACTCCAAAACTCCAAAAATCCGAAACTGAAAATCCGGAACTCCAAAACTATAGAACTCCAAAACTCCAGAAATCCGAAACTGAAAATCCGGAACTCCAAAACTCCAAAGCTCTAAAACTCCAAAAGTCCAATAATCCGAAACTCCGAAGGTCCAAAACTACAATATTCCGAAACTCCGAAACTCCAAAACTCCAAAATTCCGAAGCTCCACAACCCCGAATCTCCAAAACTCCGAAACTCCAAAACTCCGAAACTCCGAAAATCCAGAACTCCAAAACACCAAATTCCGAAGCTCCTCAACCCCGAATCTCCAAAACTCCGAAACTCCAAAACTCCGAAACTCCGAAAATCCAGATCTCCAAAGCTCCAAAGCTCTAAAACTCGAAAAGTCCAATAATCCGAAACTCCGAAAGTCCGAAACTCAAAAACTCCAAAAGTGCAAAAATCCAAAACTCCAAAACTCAAAAACTCCAAATCTCAAAAATCCAAAAATCCAAAACTCAAAAATCCAAAACTTAAAAACTCCAAACTCCAAAAATCCGAAACTCAAAGATTTCAAAACTACAAAACTCTAGAACTCTAAAACTCTAAAACTCCAAAACTCCAACACTCCGAAACTCCGACACTCCAATACTCCAAAACTACAAAACTACAAAATTCCGAAACTCCAAGACCCCGAATCTCCAAAACGCCGCAACTCCAAATCTCTAAAAGTCCAAAACTCCAAAAATCCGAAACTGAAAATCCAGAACTCCAAATCTTCAAAGCTCTAAAACTCCAAAAGTCCAATAATCCGAAACTCCAAAGGTCCAAAACTGCAATATTCCGAAACTCCAAACTCCGAAACTCCAAAGGTCCAAAACTACAATATTCCGAAACTCAAAAATTTCAATCTACAAAACTCTAAAAATCTAAAACTCCAAAACTCCAAAACTCCAAAGCTCTAAAACTCCAAAAGTCCAATAATCCGAAACTCCAAAGGTCCAAAACTACAAAATTCCGAAACTCCAAGACCCCGAATCTCCAAAACGCCGGAACTCCAAATCTCTGAAACTCCAAAACTCCAAAAATCTGAAACTCCAAAAGTGCAAAAATTCAGAACTCCAAAACTCCAAAACTCCGAAACTCCAATACTCCAAATATCCGAAACTCCAAAACTACAATAATCCGAAACTCCGAAACTCCAAAACTCCAAAATTCCGAAGCTCCACAACCCCGAATCTCCAAAACTCCGAAACTCCAAAACTCCAAAGCTCTAAAACTCGAAAAGTCCAATAATCCGAAACTCCGAAAGTCCGAAACTCAAAAACTTCAAAAGTGCAAAAATCCGAAACTCCAAAACTCAAAAACTCCAAATCTCAAAAATCCAAAAATCCAAAACTTAAAAATCCAAAACTTAAAAACTCCAAACTCGAAAAATCCGAAACTGAAAAATTTCAATCTACAAAACTCTAAAAATCTAAAACTCCAAAACTCCAACACTCCGAAACTCCGACACTCCAAAACCACAAAACTACAAAATTACGAAACTCCAAGACCCCGAATCTCCAAAACGCCGGAACTCCAAAACTCCGAAACTCCGAAAATCCAGAACTCCAAAACTCCAAAATTCCGAAGCTCCTCAACCCCGAATCTCCAAAACTCCGAAACTCCAAAACTCCGAAACTCCGAAAATCCAGAACTCCAAAACTCCAAAGCTCTAAAACTCGAAAAGTCCAATAATCCGAAACTCCGAAAATCCGAAACTCAAAAACTCCAAAAGTGCAAAAATCCAAAACTCCAAAACTGAAAAACTCCAAATCTCAAAAATCCAAAAATCCAAAACTCAAAAATCCAAAACTTAAAAACTCCAAACTCCAACACTCCGAAACTCCGACACTCCAAAACTCCAAAACTACAAAACTACAAAATTCCGAAACTCCAAGACCCCGAATCTCCAAAACGCCGGAACTCCAAATCTCTGAAAGTCCAAAACTCCAAAAATCTGAAACTCCAAAAGTGCAAAAATCCAAAACTCCAAAACTCCAAAACTCCAAAACTCCAAATATCCGAAACTCCAAAACTACAATATTCCGAAACTCCGAAACTCTAAAACTCCAAAATTCCGAAGCTCCACAACCCCGAATCTCCAAAACTCCGAAACTCCAAAACTCCGAAATTCCGAAAATCCAGAACTCCTAACCTCCAAAACTCCAAAGCTCTAAAACTCGAAAAGTCCAATAATCCGAAACTCCGAAAGTCCAAAACTCCAAAAATCCAAAACTCCAAAAATCCAGAACTGAAAATTCGAAACTCCAAAACTCCGAAACTGCAAAACTCCAAAATTCCGGAACTCCAAAACTCCGAAACTCCGATAATCCGGAAGTCTAAAACTCCAAAAATCCAAAACTCCAAACCTCCAAAACTCAAAAACTCCGAAACTCCAAAAATCCAAAACACCAAAACTCCAATGCTCCAAAAATCCAAAACTCCAAAAATCCGAAACTAAAATTTCAAAACTCCAAAACTCTAAAACTCTAAATCTCCAAAACTCCAACACCCCGAAACTCCAAAACTACAAAATTCTTAAACTCCAAGACCCCGAATCTCCAAAACGCCGAAACTCCAAATCTCCGAAAGTCCAAAACTCCAAAAATCCGAAACTGAAAATCCGGAACTCCAAAACTCCAAAATTCCAAAGCTCTAAAACTCCAAAAGTCCAATAATCCGAAACTCCGAAGGTCCAAAACTACAATATTCCGAAACTCCGAAACGCCAAAACTCCAAAATTCCGAAGCTCCACAACCCCGAATCTCCAAAACTCCGAAACTCCAAAACTCCGAAACTCCGAAAATCCAGAACTCCAAAACTCCAAAGCTCTAAAACTCGAAAAGTCCAATAATCCGAAACTCCGAAAGTCCGAAACTCAAAAACTCCAAAAGTGCAAAAATCCAAAATTCCAAAACTGAAAAACTCCAAATCTCAAAAATCCAAAAATCCAAAACTCAAAAATTAAAAACTTAAAAACTCCAAACTCCAAAAATCCGAAACTCAAAAATTTCAAAACTACAAAACTCTAAAACTCTAAAACTCCAAAACTCCAACACTCCGAAACTCCGACACTCCAAAACTCCAAAACTACAAAACTACAAAATTCCGAAACTCCAAGACCCCGAATCTCCAAAACGCTGGAACTCCAAATCTCTGAAACTCCAAAAATCTGAAACTCCAAAAGTGCAAAAATCCAAAACTCCAAAACTCCAAAACTCCAAAACTCCAAATATCCGAAACTCCAAAACTACAATATTCCGAAACTCCGAAACTCTAAAACTCCAAAATTCCGAAGCTCCACAACCCCGAATCTCCAAAACTCCGAAACTCCAAAACTCCGAAATTCCGAAAATCCAGAACTCCTAACCTCCAAAACTCCAAAGCTCTAAAACTCGAAAAGTCCAATAATCCGAAACTCCGAAAGTCCAAAACTCCAAAAATCCAAAACTCCAAAAATCCAGAACTGAAAATTCGAAACTCCAAAACTCCGAAACTGCAAAACTCCAAAATTCCGGAACTCCAAAACTCCGAAACTCCGATAATCCGGAAGTCTAAAACTCCAAAAATCCAAAACTCCAAACCTCCAAAACTCAAAAACTCCAAAACTCCAAAAATCCAAAACACCAAAACTCCAATGCTCCAAAAATCCAAAACTCCAAAAATCCGAAACTAAAATTTCAAAACTCCAAAACTCTAAAACTCTAAATCTCCAAAACTCCAACACCCCGAAACTCCAAAACTACAAAATTCTTAAACTCCAAGACCCCGAATCTCCAAAACGCCGAAACTCCAAACCTCCGAAACTCCAAAACTCCAAAAATCCGAAACTGAAAATCCGGAACTCCAAAACTCCAAAATTCCAAAGCTCTAAAACTCCAAAAGTCCAATAATCCGAAACTCCGAAGGTCCAAAACTACAATATTCCGAAACTCCGAAACTCCAAAACTCCAAAATTCCGAAGCTCCACAACCCCGAATCTCCAAAACTCCGAAACTCCAAAACTCCGAAACTCCGAAAATCCAGAACTCCAAAACTCCAAAGCTCTAAAACTCGAAAAGTCCAATAATCCGAAACTCCGAAAGTCCGAAACTCAAAAACTCCAAAAGTGCAAAAATCCAAAACTCCAAAACTGAAAAACTCCAAATCTCAAAAATCCAAAAATCCAAAACTCAAAAATTAAAAACTTAAAAACTCCAAACTCCAAAAATCCGAAACTCAAAAATTTCAAAACTACAAAACTCTAAAACTCTAAAACTCCAAAACTCCAACACTCCGAAACTCCGACACTCCAAAACTCCAAAACTACAAAACTACAAAATTCCGAAACTCCAAGACCCCGAATCTCCAAAACGCTGGAACTCCAAATCTCTGAAACTCCAAAACTCCAAAAATCTGAAACTCCAAAAGTGCAAAAATCCAAAACTCCAAAACTCCAAAACTCCAAAACTCCAAATATCCGAAACTCCAAAACTACAATATTCCGAAACTCCGAAACTCTAAAACTCCAAAATTCCGAAGCTCCACAACCCCGAATCTCCAAAACTCCGAAACTCCAAAACTCCGAAATTCCGCAAATCCAGAACTCCTAACCTCCAAAACTCCAAAGCTCTAAAACTCGAAAAGTCCAATAATCCGAAACTCCGAAAGTCCAAAACTCCAAAAATCCAAAACTCCAAAAATCCAGAACTGAAAATTCGAAACTCCAAAACTCCGAAACTGCAAAACTCCAAAATTCCGGAACTCCAAAACTCCGAAACTCCGATAATCCGGAAGTCTAAAACTCCAAAAATCCAAAACTCCAAACCTCCAAAACTCAAAAACTCCAAAACTCCAAAAATCCAAAACACCAAAACTCCAATGCTCCAAAAATCCAAAACTCCAAAAATCCGAAACTAAAATTTCAAAACTCCAAAACTCTAAAACTCTAAATCTCCAAAACTCCAACACCCCGAAACTCCAAAACTACAAAATTCTTAAACTCCAAGACCCCGAATCTCCAAAACGCCGAAACTCCAAATCTCCGAAACTCCAAAACTCCAAAAATCCGAAACTGAAAATCCGGAACTCCAAAACTCCAAAATTCCAAAGCTCTAAAACTCCAAAAGTCCAATAATCCGAAACTCCGAAGGTCCAAAACTACAATATTCCGAAACTCCGAAACTCCAAAACTCCAAAATTCCGAAGCTCCACAACCCCGAATCTCCAAAACTCCGAAACTCCAAAACTCCGAAACTCCGAAAATCCAGAACTCCAAAACTCCAAAGCTCTAAAACTCGAAAAGTCCAATAATCCGAAACTCCGAAAGTCCGAAACTCAAAAACTCCAAAAGTGCAAAAATCCAAAACTCCAAAACTGAAAAACTCCAAATCTCAAAAGTCCAAAAATCCAAAACTCAAAAATTAAAAACTTAAAAACTCCAAACTCCAAAAATCCGAAACTCAAAAATTTCAAAACTACAAAACTCTAAAACTCTAAAACTCCAAAACTCCAACACTCCGAAACTCCGACACTCCAAAACTCCAAAACTACAAAACTACAAAATTCCGAAACTCCAAGACCCCGAATCTCCAAAACGCTGGAACTCCAAATCTCTGAAACTCCAAAACTCCAAAAATCTGAAACTCCAAAAGTGCAAAAATCCAAAACTCCAAAACTCCAAAACTCCAAAACTCCAAATATCCGAAACTCCAAAACTACAATATTCCGAAACTCCGAAACTCTAAAACTCCAAAATTCCAAAGCTCCACAACCCCGAATCTCCAAAACTCCGAAACTCCAAAACTCCGAAATTCCGCAAATCCAGAACTCCTAACCTCCAAAACTCCAAAGCTCTAAAACTCGAAAAGTCCAATAATCCGAAACTCCGAAAGTCCAAAACTCCAAAAATCCAAAACTCCAAAAATCCAGAACTGAAAATTCGAAACTCCAAAACTCCGAAACTGCAAAACTCCAAAATTCCGGAACTCCAAAACTCCGAAACTCCGATAATCCGGAAGTCTAAAACTCCAAAAATCTAAAACTCCAAACCTCCAAAACTCAAAAACTCCAAAACTCCAAAAATCCAAAACACCAAAACTCCAATGCTCCAAAAATCCAAAACTCCAAAAATCCGAAACTAAAATTTCAAAACTCCAAAACTCTAAAACTCTAAATCTCCAAAACTCCAACACCCCGAAACTCCAAAACTACAAAATTCTTAAACTCCAAGACCCCGAATCTCCAAAACGCCGAAACTCCAAATCTCCGAAACTCCAAAACTCCAAAAATCCGAAACTGAAAATCCGGAACTCCAAAACTCCAAAATTCCAAAGCTCTAAAACTCCAAAAGTCCAATAATCCGAAACTCCGAAGGTCCAAAACTACAATATTCCGAAACTCCGAAACTCCAAAACTCCAAAATTCCGAAGCTCCACAACCCCGAATCTCCAAAACTCCGAAACTCCAAAACTCCGAAACTCCGAAAATCCAGAACTCCAAAACTCCAAAGCTCTAAAACTCGAAAAGTCCAATAATCCGAAACTCCGAAAGTCCGAAACTCAAAAACTCCAAAAGTGCAAAAATCCAAAACTACAAAACTGAAAAACTCCAAATCTCAAAAATCCAAAAATCCAAAACTCAAAAATTAAAAACTTAAAAACTCCAAACTCCAAAAATCCGAAACTCAAAATTTTCAAAACTACAAAACTCTAAAACTCTAAAACTCCAAAACTCCAACACTCCGAAACTCCGACACTCCAAAACTCCAAAACTACAAAACTACAAAATTCCGAAACTCCAAGACCCCGAATCTCCAAAACGCTGGAACTCCAAATCTCTGAAACTCCAAAACTCCAAAAATCTGAAACTCCAAAAGTGCAAAAATCCAAAACTCCAAAACTCCAAAACTCCAAAACTCCAAATATCCGAAACTCCAAAACTACAATATTCCGAAACTCCGAAACTCTAAAACTCCAAAATTCCGAAGCTCCACAACCCCGAATCTCCAAAACTCCGAAACTCCAAAACTCCGAAATTCCGAAAATCCAGAACTCCTAACCTCCAAAACTCCAAAGCTCTAAAACTCGAAAAGTCCAATAATCCGAAACTCCGAAAGTCCAAAACTCCAAAAATCCAGAACTGAAAATTCGAAACTCCAAAACTCCGAAACTGCAAAACTCCAAAATTCCGGAACTCCAAAACTCCGAAACTCCGATAATCCGGAAGTCTAAAACTCCAAAAATCCAAAACTCCAAACCTCCAAAACTCAAAAACTCCAAAACTCCAAAAATCCAAAACACCAAAACTCCAATGCTCCAAAAATCCAAAACTCCAAAAATCCGAAACTAAAATTTCAAAACTCCAAATCTCTAAAACTCTAAATCTCCAAAACTCCAACACCCCGAAACTCCAAAACTACAAAATTCTTAAACTCCAATACCCCGAATCTCCAAAACGCCGAAACTCCAAATCTCCGAAACTCCAAAACTCCAAAAATCCGAAACTGAAAATCCGGAACTCCAAAACTCCAAAATTCCAAAGCTCTAAAACTCCAAAAGTCCAATAATCCGAAACTCCGAAGGTCCAAAACTACAATATTCCGAAACTCCGAAACTCCAAAACTCCAAAATTCCGAAGCTCCACAACCCCGAATCTCCAAAACTCCGAAACTCCAAAACTCCGAAACTCCGAAAATCCAGAACTCCAAAACTCCAAAGCTCTAAAACTCGAAAAGTCCAATAATCCGAAACTCCGAAAGTCCGAAACTCAAAAACTCCAAAAGTGCAAAAATCCAAAACTCCAAAACTGAAAAACTCCAAATCTCAAAAATCCAAAAATCCAAAACTCAAAAATTAAAAACTTAAAAACTCCAAACTCCAAAAATCCGAAACTCAAAAATTTCAAAACTACAACACTCTAAAACTCCAAAACTCCAACACTCCGAAACTCCGACACTCCAAAACTCCAAAACTACAAAACTACAAAATTCCGAAACTCCAAGACCCCGAATCTCCAAAACGCTGGAACTCCAAATCTCTGAAACTCCAAAACTCCAAAAATCTGAAACTCCAAAAGTGCAAAAATCCAAAACTCCAAAACTCCAAAACTCCGAAACTCCGAAACTCCAAAACTCCAAAACTCAAAAATTCCGAAACTCCACAGCCCTGAATCTCCAAAACTCCGAATCTCCAAAACTCCGAAACTTCAAAACTCCGAAATTCCGAAAATCCAGAACTCCAAACCTCCAAAACTCCAAAGCTCTAAAACTCGAAAAGTCTAATAATCCGAAACTCCGAAAGTCCAAAACTCCAAAAATCCAAAACTCCAAAAATCCAGAACTGAAAATTCGAAACTCCAAAACTCCGAAACTGCAAAACTCCAAAATTCCGAAACTCCAAAACTCCGAAACTCCGATAATCCGGAAGTCTAAAACTCCAAAAATCCAAAACTCCAAACCTCCAAAACTCAAAAACTCCAAAACTCCAAAAATCCAAAACACCAAAACTCCAATGCTCCAAAAATCCAAAACTCCAAAAATCCAAAACTCCGAAAATCGAAAAGTTAAAAACTCCAAAACTCCAAAAATCCGAAACTAAAATTTCAAAACTCCAAAACTCTAAAACTCTAAAACTCCAAAACTCCAACACCCCGAAACTCCAAAACTACAAAATTCTTAAACTCCAAGACCCCGAATCTCCAAAACGCCGAAACTCCAAATCTCCGAAACTCCAAAACTCCAAAAATCCGAAACTGAAAATCCGGAACTCCAAAACTATAAAACTCCAAAACTCCAGAAATCCGAAACTGAAAATCCGGAACTTCAAAACTCCAAAGCTCTAAAACTCCAAAAGTCCAATAATCCGAAACTCCGAAGGTCCAAAACTACAATATTCCGAAACTCCGAAACTCCAAAACTCCAAAATTCCGAAGCTCCACAACCCCGAATCTCCAAAACTCCGAAACTCCAAAACTCCGAAACTCCGAAAATCCAGATCTCCAAAACTCCAAAGCTCTAAAACTCGAAAAGTCCAATAATCCGAAACTCCGAAAGTCCGAAACTCAAAAACTCCAAAAGTGCAAAAATCCAAAACTCCAAAACTCAAAAACTCCAAATATCAAAAATCCAAAAATCCAAAACTCAAAAATCCAAAACTTAAAAACTCCAAACTCCAAAAATCCGAAACTCAAAAATTTCAGAACTACAAAACTCTAAAACTCTAAAACTCCAAAACTCCAACACTCCGAAACTCCGACACTCCAATACTCCAAAACTACAAAACTACAAAATTCCGAAACTCCAAGACCCCGAATCTCCAAAACGCTGCAACTCCAAATCTCTAAAAGTCCAAAACTCCAAAAATCCGAAACTGAAAATCCAGAACTCCAAATCTCCAAAGCTCTAAAACTCCAAAAGTCCAATAATCCGAAACTCCAAAGGTCCAAAACTGCAATATTCCGAAACTCCAAGACCCCGAATCTCCAAAACGCCGGAACTCCAAATCTCTGAAACTCCAAAACTCCAAAAATCTGAAACTCCAAAAGTGCAAAAATCCAGAACTCCAAAACTCCAAAACTCCGAAACTCCAATACTCCAAATATCCGAAACTCCAAAACTACAATAATCCGAAACTCCGAAACTCCAAAACTGCAAAATTCCGAAGCTCCAGAACCCCGAATCTCCAAAACTCCGAAACTCCAAAACTCCAAAGCTCTAAAACTCGAAAAGTCCAATAATCCGAAACTCCGAAAGTCCGAAACTCAAAAACTTCAAAAGTGCAAAAATCCGAAACTCCAAAACTCAAAAACTCCAAATCTCAAAAATCCAAAAATCCAAAACTTAAAAATCCAAAACTTAAAAACTCCAAACTCCAAAAATCCGAAACTGAAAAATTTCAATCTACAAAACTCTAAAAATCTAAAACTCCAAAACTCCAACACTCCGAAACTCCGACACTCCAAAACTACAAAACTACAAAATTCCGAAACTCCAAGACCCCGAATCTCCAAAACGCCGGAACTCCAAAACTCCGAAACTCCGAAAATCCAGAACTCCAAAACTCCAAAATTCCGAAGCTCCTCAACCCCGAATCTCCAAAACTCCGAAACTCCAAAACTCCGAAACTCCGAAAATCCAGAACTCCAAAACTCCAAAGCTCTAAAACTCGAAAAGTCCAATAATCCGAAACTCCGAAAATCCGAAACTCAAAAACTCCAAAAGTGCAAAAATCCAAAACTCCAAAACTGAAAAACTCCAAATCTCAAAAATCCAAAAATCCAAAACTCAAAAATCCAAAACTTAAAAACTCCAAACTCCAACACTCCGAAACTCCGACACTCCAAAACTCCAAAACTACAAAACTACAAAATTCCGAAACTCCAAGACCCCGAATCTCCAAAACGCCGGAACTCCAAATCTCTGAAACTCCAAAACTCCAAAAATCTGAAACTCCAAAAGTGCAAAAATCCAAAACTCCAAAACTCCAAAACTCCGAAACTCCAAAACTCCGAATATCCGAAACTCCAAAACTACAATATTCCGAAACTCCGAAACTCCAAAACTCCAAAAATCCGAAACTGAAAATCCGGAACTCCAAAACTCCAAAACTCCAAAACTCCAAAGCTCTAAAACTCCAAAAGTCCAATAATCCAAAACTCCAAAGGTCCAAAACTACAAAATTCCGAAACTCCAAGACCCCGAATCTCCAAAACGCCGGAACTCCAAATCTCTGAAACTCCAAAACTCCAAAAATCTGAAACTCCAAAAGTGCAAAAATCCAAAACTCCAAAACTCCAAAACTCCGAAACTCCAATACTCCAAATATCCGAAACTCCAAAACTACAATAATCCGAAACTCCGAAACTCCAAAACTCCAAAATTCCGAAGCTCCACAACCCCGAATCTCCAAAACTCCGAAACTCCAAAACTCCAAAGCTCTAAAACTCGAAAAGTCCAATAATCCGAAACACCGAAAGTCCGAAACTCAAAAACTCCAAAAGTGCAAAAATCCGAAACTCCAAAACTCAAAAACTCCAAATCTCAAAAATCCAAAAATCCAAAACTTAAAAATCCAAAACTTAAAAACTCCAAACTCCAAAAATCCGAAACTCAAAAATTTCAATCTACAAAACTCTAAAAATCTAAAACTCCAAAACTCCAACACTCCGAAACTCCGACACTCCAAAACTACAAAACTACAATATTCCGAAACTCCAAGACCGCGAATCTCCAAAACGCCGGAACTCCAAAACTCCGAAACTCCGAAAATCCAGAACTCCAAAACTCCAAAATTCCGAAGCTCCTCAACCCCGAATCTCCAAAACTCCGAAACTCCAAAACTCCGAAACTCCGAAAACCAGAACTTGTGGGTTTCTACGTGGACACAGGCCACCTCTCACCGCGGGTTCGAGCTTCGCGCGAGCCAAGGGCCCCGATCAGCCGTCACCACACACACACTGGGACACCGCTGCAGCGCACTCAACCTCCGCTGGGAGGAGAGCGATTCGCCGCAAAGAAATAGGCCTCCAAGTTCACAAAGGAGACGTTTATTCACGTCGTCCTTCAGCAGTACACACACACTCAATAGTCACCCCGTCCCGGGGGCGCGCGAGGAGCAAGGCTCCGCTGCGCGCACGAAGCGACTCGAGCAATGCGCGACGCTAGCACGCCGCTGCAGGAGAATGTCCCCGCGGCAGTGCTGTGATCTCTCTCTCGTGTCGACCGTTGGGCCGGTTGCGAGAGAGAGTGGGCATTCAACGCAAGGTACGCCTGTCAGAGGTCGCTGGACCCCGCTGGACAGGCTCGAGCCGCTGCAGGTCAGAGGACACGTGCGGGCGAGCTCGAGTAAGCACTGGTCCGAACGGCAAAGGCCGGCACGGACAAACAGTAACGTACGCACCTTACGCTGTCTCGGAGGGATCTCTCTCTCTCTGGGCCCCGCTCGGACGGTCGCGCGGCGCGCGGCAGCCCAAAGCGGGGTCCCGAATTCCCGCCAAAAGGCGCCAATGGCAAAGGCCCTTGGGGAGCCGGGGCGGAGCTGTGGCTAAATGACAGTGATTAGTCACCCAGCCGCCTCTCCACCGCCTGAGGCGGGAGCAAGGGAAAGAGGAGAAACAACGCGGGCGGCCGGCACAGCCGCGCAAAGGCGATGGCGGAAAGCCAGATTCCCACAAACTCCAAAACTCCAAAGCTCTAAAACTCGAAAAGTCCAATAATCCGAAACTCTGAAAATCCGAAACTCAAAAACTCCAAAAGTGCAAAAATCCAAAACTCCAAAACTGAAAAACTCCAAATCTCAAAAATCCAAAAATCCAAATTTCAAAAATCCAAAACTTAAAAACTCCAAACTCCAAAAATCCGAAACTCCAAAAGTGCAAAAATCCAAAACTCCAAAACTCCGAAACTTCGAAATTCCAGAACTCCAAAACTCAAAAATTCCGAAACTCCACAGCCCTGAATCTCCAAAACTCCGAATCTCCAAAACTCCGAAACTCCAAAACTCCGAAATTCCGAAAATCCAGAACTCCAAACCTCCAAAACTCCAAAGCTCTAAAACTCGAAAAGTCCAATAATCCGAAACTCCGAAAGTCCAAAACTCCAAAAATCCAAAACTCCAAAAATCCAGAACTGAAAATTCGAAACTCCAAAACTCCGAAACTGCAATACTCCAAAACTCCAAAACTCCAAATCTCAAAAATCCAAAAATCCAAAACTCAAAAATCCAAAACTTAAAAACTCCAAACTCCAAAAATCCGAAACTCAAAAATTTCAAAACTACAAAACTCTAAAACTCTAAAACTCTAAAACTCCAAAACTCCAACACTCCGAAACTCCGACACTCCAAAACTCCAAAACTACAAAACTACAAAATTCCGAAACTCCAAGACCCCGAATCTCCAAAACGCCGGAACTCCAAATCTCTGAAACTCCAAAACTCCAAAAATCTGAAACTCCAAAAGTGCAAAAATCCAAAACTCCAAAACTCCAAAACTCCGAAACTCCAAAACTCCAAATATCCGAAACTCCAAAACTACAATATTCCGAAACTCCGAAACTCCAAAACTCCAAAAATCCGAAACTGAAAATCCGGAACTCCAAAACTCCAAAACTCCAAAGCTCTAAAACTCCAAAAGTCCAATAATCCGAAACTCCGAAGGTCCAAAACTACAATATTCCAAAACTCCTAAACTCCAAAACTCCAAAATTCCGAATCTCCACAACCCCGAATCTCCAAAACTCCGAAACTCCAAAACTCCGAAACTCCGAAAATCCAGAACGCCAATACTCCAAAATTCCAAAGCTCCTACACCCCGAATCACCAAAACTCCGAAACTCCAAAACTCCGAAACTCCGAAAATCCAGAACTCCAAAACTCCAAAGCTCTAAAACTCGAAAAGTCCAATAATCCGAAACTCCGAAAATCCGAAACTCAAAAACTCCAAAAGTGCAAAAATCCAAAACTCCAAAACTCAAAAACTCCAAATCTCAAAAATCCAAAAATCCAAAACTCAAAAATCCAAAACTTAAAAACTCCAAACTCAAAAAATCCGAAACTCAAAAATTTCAAAACTACAAAACTCTAAAACTCTAAAACTCCAAAACTCCAACACTCCGAAACTCCGACACTGCAAAACTCCAAAACTACAAAACTACAAAATTCCGAAACTCCAAGACCCCGAATCTCCAAAACGCCGGAACTCCAAATCTCTGAAAGTCCGAAACTCCAAAAATCTGAAACTCCAAAAGTGCAAAAATCCAAAACTCCAAAACTCCAAAACTCCAAATATCCAAAACTCCAAAACTACAATATTCCGAAACTCCGAAACTCTAAAACTCCAAAATTCCGAAGCTCCACAACCCCGAATCTCCAAAACTCCGAAACTCCAAAACTCCGAAATTCCGAAAATCCAGAACTCCAAACCTCCAAAACTCCAAAGCTCTAAAACTCGAAAAGTCCAATAATCCGAAACTCCGAAAGTCCAAAACTCCAAAAATCCAAAACTCCAAAAATCCAGAACTGAAAATTCGAAACTCCAAAACTCCGAAACTGCAAAACTCCAAAATTCCGGAACTCCAAAACTCCGAAACTCCGATAATCCGGAAGTCTAAAACTCCAAAAATCCAAAACTCCAAACCTCCAAAACTCAAAAACTCCAAAACTCCAAAAATCCAAAACACCAAAACTCCAATGCTCCAAAAATCCAAAACTCCAAAAATCCGAAACTAAAATTTCAAAACTCCAAAACTCTAAAACTCTAAATCTCCAAAACTCCAACACCCCGAAACTCCAAAACTACAAAATTCTTTAACTCCAAGACCCCGAATCTCCAAAACGCCGAAACTCCAAATCTCCGAAACTCCAAAACTCCAAAAATCCGAAACTGAAAATCCGGAACTCCAAAACTCCAAAACTCCAAAAATCCGAAACTGAAAATCCGGAACTCCAAAACTCCAAAATTCCAAAGCTCTAAAACTCCAAAAGTCCAATAATCCGAAACTCCGAAGGTCCAAAACTACAATATTCCGAAACTCCGAAACTCCAAAACTCCAAAATTCCGAAGCTCCACAACCCCGAATCTCCAAAACTCCGAAACTCCGAAAATCTGAAACTCCAAAAGTGCAAAAATCCAAAACTTTAAAACTCCAAAACTCCGAAACTCCGAAACTCCAAAACTCCAAAACTCAAAAATTCCGAAACTCCACAGCCCTGAATCTCCAAAACTCCGAATCTCCAAAACTCCGAAACTCCAAAACTCCGAAATTCCGAAAATCCAGAACTCCAAACCTCCAAAACTCCAAAGCTCTAAAACTCGAAAAGTCCAATAATCCGAAACTCCGAAAGTCCAAAACTCCAAAAATCCAGAACTGAAAATTCGAAACTCCAAAACTCCGAAACTGCAAAACTCCAAAATTCCGAAACTCCAAAACTCCGAAACTCCGATAATCCGGAAGTCTAAAACTCCAAAAATCCAAAACTCCAAACCTCCAAAACTCAAAAACTCCAAAACTCCAAAAATCCAAAACACCAAAACTCCAATGCTCCAAAAATCCAAAACTCCAAAAATCCAAAACTCCGAAAATCGAAAAGTTAAAAACTCCAAAACTCCAAAAATCCGAAACTAAAATTTCAAAACTCCAAAACTCTAAAACTCTAAAACTCCAAAACTCCAACACCCCGAAACTCCAAAACTACAAAATTCTTAAACTCCAAGACCCCGAATCTCCAAAATGCCGAAACTCCAAATCTCCGAAACTCCAAAACTCCAAAAATCCGAAACTGAAAATCCGGAACTCCAAATCTCCGAAACTCCAAAACTCCAAAAATCCGAAACTGAAAATCTGGAACTCCAAAACTCCAAAGCTCTAAAACTCCAAAAGTCCAATAATCCGAAACTCCGAAGGTCCAAAACTACAATATTCCGAAACTCCGAAACTCCAAAATTCCGAAGCTCCACAACCCCGAATCTCCAAAACTCCGAAACTCCAAAACTCCGAAACTCCGAAAATCCAGAACTCCAAAACTCCAAAATTCCGAAGCTCCTCAACCCCGAATCTCGAAAACTCCGAAACTCCAAAACTCCGAAACTCCGAAAATCCAGAACTCCAAAACTCCAAAGCTCTAAAACTCGAAAAGTCCAATAATCCGAAACTCCGAAAGTCCGAAACTCAAAAACTCCAAAAGTGCAAAAATTCAAAACTCCAAAACTCAAAAACTCCAAAACTCCAAAAATCCAAAACACCAAAACTCCAATGCTCCAAAAATCCAAAACTCCAAAAATCCGAAACTAAAATTTCAAAACTCCAAAACTCTAAAACTCTAAATCTCCAAAACTCCAACACCCCGAAACTCCAAAACTACAAAATTCTTTAACTCCAAGACCCCGAATCTCCAAAACGCCGAAACTCCAAATCTCCGAAACTCCAAAACTCCAAAAATCCGAAACTGAAAATCCGGAACTCCAAAACTCCAAAACTCCAAAACTCCAAAAATCCGAAACTGAAAATCCGGAACTCCAAAACTCCAAAATTCCAAAGCACTAAAACTCCAAAAGTCCAATAATCCGAAACTCCGAAGGTCCAAAACTACAATATTCCGAAACTCCGAAACTCCAAAACTCCAAAATTCCGAAGCTCCACAACCCCGAATCTCCAAAACTCCGAAACTCCGAAAATCCGGAACTCCAAAACTCCAAAATTCCGAAGCTCCTCAACCCCGAATCTCCAAAACTCCGAAACTCCAAAACTCCGAAACTCCGAAAATCCAGAACTCCAAAACTCCAAAGCTCTAAAACTCGAAAAGTCCAATAATCCGAAACTCCGAAAGTCCGAAACTCAAAAACTCCAAAAGTCCAAAAATCCGAAACTCCAAAACTCAAAAACTCCAAATCTCAAAAATCCAAAAATCCAAAACTCAAAAATCCAAAACTTAAAAACTCCAAACTCCAAAAATCCGAAACTCAAAAATTTCAATCTACAAAACTCTAAAAATCTAAAACTCCAAAACTCCAACACTCCGAAACTCCGACACTCCAAAACTCCAAAACTACAAAACTACAAAATTCCGAAACTCCAAGACCACGAATCTCCAAAACGCCGGAACTCCAAATCTCTGAAACTCCAAAACTCCAAAAATCTGAAACTCCAAAAGTGCAAAAATCCAAAACTTTAAAACTCCAAAACTCCGAAACTCCGAAACTCCAAAACTCCAAAACTCAAAAATTCCGAAACTCCACAGCCCTGAATCTCCAAAACTCCGGATCTCCAAAACTCCGAAACTCCAAAACTCCGAAATTCCGAAAATCCAGAACTCCAAACCTCCAAAACTCCAAAGCTCTAAAACTCGAAAAGTCCAATAATCCGAAACTCCGAAAGTCCAAAACTCCAAAAATCCAGAACTGAAAATTCGAAACTCCAAAACTCCGAAACTGCAAAACTCCAAGACCCCGAATCTCCAAAATGCCGAAACTCCAAATCTCCGAAACTCCAAAACTCCAAAAATCCGAAACTGAAAATCCGGAACTCCAAATCTCCGAAACTCCAAAACTCCAAAAATCCGAAACTGAAAATCTGGAACTCCAAAACTCCAAAACTCCAAAGCTCTAAAACTCCAAAAGTCCAATAATCCGAAACTCCGAAGGTCCAAAACTACAATATTCCGAAACTCCGAAACTCCAAAATTCCGAAGCTCCACAACCCCGAATCTCCAAAACTCCGAAACTCCAAAACTCCGAAACTCCGAAAATCCAGAACTCCAAAACTCCAAAATTCCGAAGCTCCTCAACCCCGAATCTCCAAAACTCCGAAACTCCAAAACTCCGAAACTCCGAAAATCCAGAACTCCAAAACTCCAAAGCTCTAAAACTCGAAAAGTCCAATAATCCGAAACTCCGAAAGTCCGAAACTCAAAAACTCCAAAAGTGCAAAAATCCAAAACTCCAAAACTCAAAAACTCCAAATCTCAAAAATCCAAAAATCCAAAACTCAAAAATCCAAAACTTAAAAACTCCAAACTCCAAAAATCCGAAACTCAAAAATTTCAAAACTACAAAACTAAAAACTCTAAAACTCCAAAACTCCCAAACTCCGAAACTCCGACACTCCAAAACTACAAAACTACAAAATTCCGAAACTCCAAGACCTCGAATCTCCAAAACGCCGGAACTCCAAATCTCTGAAACTCCAAAACTCCAAAAATCTGAAACTCCAAAAGTGCAAAAATCCAAAACTCTAAAACTCCAAAACTCCGAAACTCCAAAACTCCAAATATCCGAAACTCCAAAACTACAATATTCCGAAACTCCAAAACTCCAAAATTCCGAAGCTCCACTACCCCGAATCTCCAAAACTCCGAAACTCCAAAACTCCAAAATTCCGAAAATCCAGAACTCCAAACCTCCAAAACTCCAAAGCTCTAAAACTCGAAAAGTCCAATAATCCGAAACTCCGAAAGTCCAAAACTCCGAAAATCCAAAACTCCAAAAATCCAGAACTGAAAATTCGAAACTCCAAAACTCCGAAACTGCAAAACTCCAAAATTCCGAAACTCCAAAACTCCGAAACTCCGATAATCCGGAAGTCTAAAACTCCAAAAATCCAAAACTCCAAACCTCCAAAACTCAAAAACTCCAAAACTCCAAAAATCCAAAACACCAAAACTCCAATGCTCCAAAAATCCAAAACTCCAAAAATCCAAAACTCCAAAAAACGAAAAGTTAAAAACTCCAAAGCTCCAAAAATCCGAAACTAAAATTTCAAAACTCCAAAACTCTAAAACACTAAAGCTCCAAAACTCCAACACCCCGAAACTCCAAAACTACAAAATTCTTAAACTCCAAGACCCCGAATCTCCAAAACGCCGAAACTCCAAATCTCCGAAACTCCAAAACTCCAAAAATCCGAAACTGAAAATCTGGAACTCCAAAACTGCAAAACTCCAAAGCTCTAAAACTCGAAAAGTCCAATAATCCGAAACTCCGAAAGTCCGAAACTCAAAAACTTCAAAAGTGCAAAAATCCGAAACTCCAAAACTCAAAAACTCCAAATCTCAAAAATCCAAAAATCCAAAACTTAAAAATCCAAAACTTAAAAACTCCAAACTCCAAAAATCCGAAACTGAAAAATTTCAATCTACAAAACTCTAAAAATCTAAAACTCCAAAACTCCAACACTCCGAAACTCCGACACTCCAAAACTACAAAACTACAAAATTCCGAAACTCCAAGACCCCGAATCTCCAAAACGCCGGAACTCCAAAACTCCGAAACTCCGAAAATCCAGAACTCCAAAACTCCAAAATTCCGAAGCTCCTCAACCCCGAATCTCCAAAACTCCGAAACTCCAAAACTCCGAAACTCCGAAAATCCAGAACTCCAAAACTCCAAAGCTCTAAAACTCGAAAAGTCCAATAATCCGAAACTCCGAAAATCCGAAACTCAAAAACTCCAAAAGTGCAAAAATCCAAAACTCCAAAACTGAAAAACTCCAAATCTCAAAAATCCAAAAATCCAAAACTCAAAAATCCAAAACTTAAAAACTCCAAACTCCAACACTCCGAAACTCCGACACTCCAAAACTCCAAAACTACAAAACTACAAAATTCCGAAACTCCAAGACCCCGAATCTCCAAAACGCCGGAACTCCAAATCTCTGAAACTCCAAAACTCCAAAAATCTGAAACTCCAAAAGTGCAAAAATCCAAAACTCCAAAACTCCAAAACTCCGAAACTCCAAAACTCCGAATATCCGAAACTCCAAAACTACAATATTCCGAAACTCCGAAACTCCAAAACTCCAAAAATCCGAAACTGAAAATCCGGAACTCCAAAACTCCAAAACTCCAAAACTCCAAAGCTCTAAAACTCCAAAAGTCCAATAATCCAAAACTCCAAAGGTCCAAAACTACAAAATTCCGAAACTCCAAGACCCCGAATCTCCAAAACGCCGGAACTCCAAATCTCTGAAACTCCAAAACTCCAAAAATCTGAAACTCCAAAAGTGCAAAAATCCAAAACTCCAAAACTCCAAAACTCCGAAACTCCAATACTCCAAATATCCGAAACTCCAAAACTACAATAATCCGAAACTCCGAAACTCCAAAACTCCAAAATTCCGAAGCTCCACAACCCCGAATCTCCAAAACTCCGAAACTCCAAAACTCCAAAGCTCTAAAACTCGAAAAGTCCAATAATCCGAAACACCGAAAGTCCGAAACTCAAAAACTCCAAAAGTGCAAAAATCCGAAACTCCAAAACTCAAAAACTCCAAATCTCAAAAATCCAAAAATCCAAAACTTAAAAATCCAAAACTTAAAAACTCCAAACTCCAAAAATCCGAAACTCAAAAATTTCAATCTACAAAACTCTAAAAATCTAAAACTCCAAAACTCCAACACTCCGAAACTCCGACACTCCAAAACTACAAAACTACAATATTCCGAAACTCCAAGACCGCGAATCTCCAAAACGCCGGAACTCCAAAACTCCGAAACTCCGAAAATCCAGAACTCCAAAACTCCAAAATTCCGAAGCTCCTCAACCCCGAATCTCCAAAACTCCGAAACTCCAAAACTCCGAAACTCCGAAAACCAGAACTTGTGGGTTTCTACGTGGACACAGGCCACCTCTCACCGCGGGTTCGAGCTTCGCGCGAGCCAAGGGCCCCGATCAGCCGTCACCACACACACACTGGGACACCGCTGCAGCGCACTCAACCTCCGCTGGGAGGAGAGCGATTCGCCGCAAAGAAATAGGCCTCCAAGTTCACAAAGGAGACGTTTATTCACGTCGTCCTTCAGCAGTACACACACACTCAATAGTCACCCCGTCCCGGGGGCGCGCGAGGAGCAAGGCTCCGCTGCGCGCACGAAGCGACTCGAGCAATGCGCGACGCTAGCACGCCGCTGCAGGAGAATGTCCCCGCGGCAGTGCTGTGATCTCTCTCTCGTGTCGACCGTTGGGCCGGTTGCGAGAGAGAGTGGGCATTCAACGCAAGGTACGCCTGTCAGAGGTCGCTGGACCCCGCTGGACAGGCTCGAGCCGCTGCAGGTCAGAGGACACGTGCGGGCGAGCTCGAGTAAGCACTGGTCCGAACGGCAAAGGCCGGCACGGACAAACAGTAACGTACGCACCTTACGCTGTCTCGGAGGGATCTCTCTCTCTCTGGGCCCCGCTCGGACGGTCGCGCGGCGCGCGGCAGCCCAAAGCGGGGTCCCGAATTCCCGCCAAAAGGCGCCAATGGCAAAGGCCCTTGGGGAGCCGGGGCGGAGCTGTGGCTAAATGACAGTGATTAGTCACCCAGCCGCCTCTCCACCGCCTGAGGCGGGAGCAAGGGAAAGAGGAGAAACAACGCGGGCGGCCGGCACAGCCGCGCAAAGGCGACGGCGGAAAGCCAGATTCCCACAAACTCCAAAACTCCAAAGCTCTAAAACTCGAAAAGTCCAATAATCCGAAACTCTGAAAATCCGAAACTCAAAAACTCCAAAAGTGCAAAAATCCAAAACTCCAAAACTGAAAAACTCCAAATCTCAAAAATCCAAAAATCCAAATTTCAAAAATCCAAAACTTAAAAACTCCAAACTCCAAAAATCCGAAACTCCAAAAGTGCAAAAATCCAAAACTCCAAAACTCCGAAACTTCGAAATTCCAGAACTCCAAAACTCAAAAATTCCGAAACTCCACAGCCCTGAATCTCCAAAACTCCGAATCTCCAAAACTCCGAAACTCCAAAACTCCGAAATTCCGAAAATCCAGAACTCCAAACCTCCAAAACTCCAAAGCTCTAAAACTCGAAAAGTCCAATAATCCGAAACTCCGAAAGTCCAAAACTCCAAAAATCCAAAACTCCAAAAATCCAGAACTGAAAATTCGAAACTCCAAAACTCCGAAACTGCAATACTCCAAAACTCCAAAACTCCAAATCTCAAAAATCCAAAAATCCAAAACTCAAAAATCCAAAACTTAAAAACTCCAAACTCCAAAAATCCGAAACTCAAAAATTTCAAAACTACAAAACTCTAAAACTCTAAAACTCTAAAACTCCAAAACTCCAACACTCCGAAACTCCGACACTCCAAAACTCCAAAACTACAAAACTACAAAATTCCGAAACTCCAAGACCCCGAATCTCCAAAACGCCGGAACTCCAAATCTCTGAAACTCCAAAACTCCAAAAATCTGAAACTCCAAAAGTGCAAAAATCCAAAACTCCAAAACTCCAAAACTCCGAAACTCCAAAACTCCAAATATCCGAAACTCCAAAACTACAATATTCCGAAACTCCGAAACTCCAAAACTCCAAAAATCCGAAACTGAAAATCCGGAACTCCAAAACTCCAAAACTCCAAAGCTCTAAAACTCCAAAAGTCCAATAATCCGAAACTCCGAAGGTCCAAAACTACAATATTCCAAAACTCCTAAACTCCAAAACTCCAAAATTCCGAATCTCCACAACCCCGAATCTCCAAAACTCCGAAACTCCAAAACTCCGAAACTCCGAAAATCCAGAACGCCAATACTCCAAAATTCCAAAGCTCCTACACCCCGAATCACCAAAACTCCGAAACTCCAAAACTCCGAAACTCCGAAAATCCAGAACTCCAAAACTCCAAAGCTCTAAAACTCGAAAAGTCCAATAATCCGAAACTCCGAAAATCCGAAACTCAAAAACTCCAAAAGTGCAAAAATCCAAAACTCCAAAACTCAAAAACTCCAAATCTCAAAAATCCAAAAATCCAAAACTCAAAAATCCAAAACTTAAAAACTCCAAACTCAAAAAATCCGAAACTCAAAAATTTCAAAACTACAAAACTCTAAAACTCTAAAACTCCAAAACTCCAACACTCCGAAACTCCGACACTGCAAAACTCCAAAACTACAAAACTACAAAATTCCGAAACTCCAAGACCCCGAATCTCCAAAACGCCGGAACTCCAAATCTCTGAAAGTCCGAAACTCCAAAAATCTGAAACTCCAAAAGTGCAAAAATCCAAAACTCCAAAACTCCAAAACTCCAAATATCCAAAACTCCAAAACTACAATATTCCGAAACTCCGAAACTCTAAAACTCCAAAATTCCGAAGCTCCACAACCCCGAATCTCCAAAACTCCGAAACTCCAAAACTCCGAAATTCCGAAAATCCAGAACTCCAAACCTCCAAAACTCCAAAGCTCTAAAACTCGAAAAGTCCAATAATCCGAAACTCCGAAAGTCCAAAACTCCAAAAATCCAAAACTCCAAAAATCCAGAACTGAAAATTCGAAACTCCAAAACTCCGAAACTGCAAAACTCCAAAATTCCGGAACTCCAAAACTCCGAAACTCCGATAATCCGGAAGTCTAAAACTCCAAAAATCCAAAACTCCAAACCTCCAAAACTCAAAAACTCCAAAACTCCAAAAATCCAAAACACCAAAACTCCAATGCTCCAAAAATCCAAAACTCCAAAAATCCGAAACTAAAATTTCAAAACTCCAAAACTCTAAAACTCTAAATCTCCAAAACTCCAACACCCCGAAACTCCAAAACTACAAAATTCTTTAACTCCAAGACCCCGAATCTCCAAAACGCCGAAACTCCAAATCTCCGAAACTCCAAAACTCCAAAAATCCGAAACTGAAAATCCGGAACTCCAAAACTCCAAAACTCCAAAAATCCGAAACTGAAAATCCGGAACTCCAAAACTCCAAAATTCCAAAGCTCTAAAACTCCAAAAGTCCAATAATCCGAAACTCCGAAGGTCCAAAACTACAATATTCCGAAACTCCGAAACTCCAAAACTCCAAAATTCCGAAGCTCCACAACCCCGAATCTCCAAAACTCCGAAACTCCGAAAATCTGAAACTCCAAAAGTGCAAAAATCCAAAACTTTAAAACTCCAAAACTCCGAAACTCCGAAACTCCAAAACTCCAAAACTCAAAAATTCCGAAACTCCACAGCCCTGAATCTCCAAAACTCCGAATCTCCAAAACTCCGAAACTCCAAAACTCCGAAATTCCGAAAATCCAGAACTCCAAACCTCCAAAACTCCAAAGCTCTAAAACTCGAAAAGTCCAATAATCCGAAACTCCGAAAGTCCAAAACTCCAAAAATCCAGAACTGAAAATTCGAAACTCCAAAACTCCGAAACTGCAAAACTCCAAAATTCCGAAACTCCAAAACTCCGAAACTCCGATAATCCGGAAGTCTAAAACTCCAAAAATCCAAAACTCCAAACCTCCAAAACTCAAAAACTCCAAAACTCCAAAAATCCAAAACACCAAAACTCCAATGCTCCAAAAATCCAAAACTCCAAAAATCCAAAACTCCGAAAATCGAAAAGTTAAAAACTCCAAAACTCCAAAAATCCGAAACTAAAATTTCAAAACTCCAAAACTCTAAAACTCTAAAACTCCAAAACTCCAACACCCCGAAACTCCAAAACTACAAAATTCTTAAACTCCAAGACCCCGAATCTCCAAAATGCCGAAACTCCAAATCTCCGAAACTCCAAAACTCCAAAAATCCGAAACTGAAAATCCGGAACTCCAAATCTCCGAAACTCCAAAACTCCAAAAATCCGAAACTGAAAATCTGGAACTCCAAAACTCCAAAGCTCTAAAACTCCAAAAGTCCAATAATCCGAAACTCCGAAGGTCCAAAACTACAATATTCCGAAACTCCGAAACTCCAAAATTCCGAAGCTCCACAACCCCGAATCTCCAAAACTCCGAAACTCCAAAACTCCGAAACTCCGAAAATCCAGAACTCCAAAACTCCAAAATTCCGAAGCTCCTCAACCCCGAATCTCGAAAACTCCGAAACTCCAAAACTCCGAAACTCCGAAAATCCAGAACTCCAAAACTCCAAAGCTCTAAAACTCGAAAAGTCCAATAATCCGAAACTCCGAAAGTCCGAAACTCAAAAACTCCAAAAGTGCAAAAATTCAAAACTCCAAAACTCAAAAACTCCAAAACTCCAAAAATCCAAAACACCAAAACTCCAATGCTCCAAAAATCCAAAACTCCAAAAATCCGAAACTAAAATTTCAAAACTCCAAAACTCTAAAACTCTAAATCTCCAAAACTCCAACACCCCGAAACTCCAAAACTACAAAATTCTTTAACTCCAAGACCCCGAATCTCCAAAACGCCGAAACTCCAAATCTCCGAAACTCCAAAACTCCAAAAATCCGAAACTGAAAATCCGGAACTCCAAAACTCCAAAACTCCAAAACTCCAAAAATCCGAAACTGAAAATCCGGAACTCCAAAACTCCAAAATTCCAAAGCTCTAAAACTCCAAAAGTCCAATAATCCGAAACTCCGAAGGTCCAAAACTACAATATTCCGAAACTCCGAAACTCCAAAACTCCAAAATTCCGAAGCTCCACAACCCCGAATCTCCAAAACTCCGAAACTCCGAAAATCCGGAACTCCAAAACTCCAAAATTCCGAAGCTCCTCAACCCCGAATCTCCAAAACTCCGAAACTCCAAAACTCCGAAACTCCGAAAATCCAGAACTCCAAAACTCCAAAGCTCTAAAACTCGAAAAGTCCAATAATCCGAAACTCCGAAAGTCCGAAACTCAAAAACTCCAAAAGTCCAAAAATCCGAAACTCCAAAACTCAAAAACTCCAAATCTCAAAAATCCAAAAATCCAAAACTCAAAAATCCAAAACTTAAAAACTCCAAACTCCAAAAATCCGAAACTCAAAAATTTCAATCTACAAAACTCTAAAAATCTAAAACTCCAAAACTCCAACACTCCGAAACTCCGACACTCCAAAACTCCAAAACTACAAAACTACAAAATTCCGAAACTCCAAGACCACGAATCTCCAAAACGCCGGAACTCCAAATCTCTGAAACTCCAAAACTCCAAAAATCTGAAACTCCAAAAGTGCAAAAATCCAAAACTTTAAAACTCCAAAACTCCGAAACTCCGAAACTCCAAAACTCCAAAACTCAAAAATTCCGAAACTCCACAGCCCTGAATCTCCAAAACTCCGGATCTCCAAAACTCCGAAACTCCAAAACTCCGAAATTCCGAAAATCCAGAACTCCAAACCTCCAAAACTCCAAAGCTCTAAAACTCGAAAAGTCCAATAATCCGAAACTCCGAAAGTCCAAAACTCCAAAAATCCAGAACTGAAAATTCGAAACTCCAAAACTCCGAAACTGCAAAACTCCAAGACCCCGAATCTCCAAAATGCCGAAACTCCAAATCTCCGAAACTCCAAAACTCCAAAAATCCGAAACTGAAAATCCGGAACTCCAAATCTCCGAAACTCCAAAACTCCAAAAATCCGAAACTGAAAATCTGGAACTCCAAAACTCCAAAACTCCAAAGCTCTAAAACTCCAAAAGTCCAATAATCCGAAACTCCGAAGGTCCAAAACTACAATATTCCGAAACTCCGAAACTCCAAAATTCCGAAGCTCCACAACCCCGAATCTCCAAAACTCCGAAACTCCAAAACTCCGAAACTCCGAAAATCCAGAACTCCAAAACTCCAAAATTCCGAAGCTCCTCAACCCCGAATCTCCAAAACTCCGAAACTCCAAAACTCCGAAACTCCGAAAATCCAGAACTCCAAAACTCCAAAGCTCTAAAACTCGAAAAGTCCAATAATCCGAAACTCCGAAAGTCCGAAACTCAAAAACTCCAAAAGTGCAAAAATCCAAAACTCCAAAACTCAAAAACTCCAAATCTCAAAAATCCAAAAATCCAAAACTCAAAAATCCAAAACTTAAAAACTCCAAACTCCAAAAATCCGAAACTCAAAAATTTCAAAACTACAAAACTAAAAACTCTAAAACTCCAAAACTCCCAAACTCCGAAACTCCGACACTCCAAAACTACAAAACTACAAAATTCCGAAACTCCAAGACCTCGAATCTCCAAAACGCCGGAACTCCAAATCTCTGAAACTCCAAAACTCCAAAAATCTGAAACTCCAAAAGTGCAAAAATCCAAAACTCTAAAACTCCAAAACTCCGAAACTCCAAAACTCCAAATATCCGAAACTCCAAAACTACAATATTCCGAAACTCCAAAACTCCAAAATTCCGAAGCTCCACTACCCCGAATCTCCAAAACTCCGAAACTCCAAAACTCCAAAATTCCGAAAATCCAGAACTCCAAACCTCCAAAACTCCAAAGCTCTAAAACTCGAAAAGTCCAATAATCCGAAACTCCGAAAGTCCAAAACTCCGAAAATCCAAAACTCCAAAAATCCAGAACTGAAAATTCGAAACTCCAAAACTCCGAAACTGCAAAACTCCAAAATTCCGAAACTCCAAAACTCCGAAACTCCGATAATCCGGAAGTCTAAAACTCCAAAAATCCAAAACTCCAAACCTCCAAAACTCAAAAACTCCAAAACTCCAAAAATCCAAAACACCAAAACTCCAATGCTCCAAAAATCCAAAACTCCAAAAATCCAAAACTCCAAAAAACGAAAAGTTAAAAACTCCAAAGCTCCAAAAATCCGAAACTAAAATTTCAAAACTCCAAAACTCTAAAACACTAAAGCTCCAAAACTCCAACACCCCGAAACTCCAAAACTACAAAATTCTTAAACTCCAAGACCCCGAATCTCCAAAACGCCGAAACTCCAAATCTCCGAAACTCCAAAACTCCAAAAATCCGAAACTGAAAATCTGGAACTCCAAAACTGCAAAACTCCAAAGCTCTAAAACTCGAAAAGTCCAATAATCCGAAACTCCGAAAGTCCGAAACTCAAAAACTCCAAAAGTGCAAAAATCCGAAACTCCAAAACTCAAAAACTCCAAATCTCAAAAATCCAAAAATCCAAAACTCAAAAATCCAAAACTTAAAAACTCCAAACTCCAAAAATCCGAAACTCAAAAATTTCAATCTACAAAACTCTAAAAATCTAAAACTCCAAAACTCCAACACTCCGAAACTCCGACACTCCAAAACTCCAAAACTACAAAACTACAAAATTCCGAAACTCCAAGACCCCGAATCTCCAAAACGCCGGAACTCCAAAAATCTGAAACTCCAAAAGTGCAAAAATCCAAAACTTTAAAACTCCAAAACTCCGAAACTCCAAAACTCCAAAACTCAAAAATTCCGAAACTCCACAGCCCTGAATCTCCAAAACTCCGAATCTCCAAAACTCCGAAACTCCAAAACTCCGAAATTCCGAAAATCCAGAACTCCAAACCTCCAAAACTCCAAAGCTCTAAAACTCGAAAAGTCCAATAATCCGAAACTCCGAAAGTCCAAAAGTCCAAAAATCCAGAACTGAAAATTCGAAACTCCAAAACTCCGAAACTGCAAAACTCCAAAATTCCGAAACTCCAAAACACCGAAACTCCGATAATCCGGAAGTCTAAAACTCCAAAAATCCAAAACTCCAAACCTCCAAAACTCAAAAACTCCAAAACTCCAAAAATCCAAAACACCAAAACTCCAATGCTCCAAAAATCCAAAACTCCAAAAATCCAAAACTCCGAAAATCGAAAAGTTAAAAGCTCCAAAACTCCAAAAATCCGAAACTAAAATTTCAAAACTCCAAAACTCTAAAACTCTAAAACTCCAAAACTCCAACACCCCGAAACTCCAAAACTACAAAATTCTTAAACTCCAAGACCCCGAATCTCCAAAATGCCGAAACTCCAAATCTCGGAAACTCCAAAACTCCAAAAATCCGAAACTGAAAATCCGGAACTCCAAATCTCCGAAACTCCAAAACTCCAAAAATCCGAAACTGAAAATCTGGAACTCCAAAACTCCAAAACTCCAAAGCTCTAAAACTCCAAAAGTCCAATAATCCGAAACTCCGAAGGTCCAAAACTACAATATTCCGAAACTCCGAAACTCCAAAACTCCAAAAATCCGAAACTGAAAATCCGGAACTCCAAAACTCCAAAACTCCAAAGCTCTAAAACTCCAAAAGTCCAATAATCCGAAACTCCGAAGGTCCAAAACTACAATATTCCAAAACTCCTAAACTCCAAAACTCCAAAATTCCGAATCTCCACAACCCCGAATCTCCAAAACTCCGAAACTCCAAAACTCCGAAACTCCGAAAATCCAGAACGCCAATACTCCAAAATTCCGAAGCTCCTACACCCCGAATCACCAAAACTCCGAAACTCCAAAACTCCGAAACTCCGAAAATCCAGAACTCCAAAACTCCAAAGCTCTAAAACTCGAAAAGTCCAATAATCCGAAACTCCGAAAATCCGAAACTCAAAAACTCCAAAAGTGCAAAAATCCAAAACTCCAAAACTCAAAAACTCCAAATCTCAAAAATCCAAAAATCCAAAACTCAAAAATCCAAAACTTAAAAACTCCAAACTCAAAAAATCCGAAACTCAAAAATTTCAAAACTACAAAACTCTAAAACTCTAAAACTCCAAAACTCCAACACTCCGAAACTCCGACACTGCAAAACTCCAAAACTACAAAACTACAAAATTCCGAAACTCCAAGACCCCGAATCTCCAAAACGCCGGAACTCCAAATCTCTGAAAGTCCGAAACTCCAAAAATCTGAAACTCCAAAAGTGCAAAAATCCAAAACTCCAAAACTCCAAAACTCCAAAACTCCAAATATCCAAAACTCCAAAACTACAATATTCCGAAACTCCGAAACTCTAAAACTCCAAAATTCCGAAGCTCCACAACCCCGAATCTCCAAAACTCCGAAACTCCAAAACTCCGAAATTCCGAAAATCCAGAACTCCAAACCTCCAAAACTCCAAAGCTCTAAAACTCGAAAAGTCCAATAATCCGAAACTCCGAAAGTCCAAAACTCCAAAAATCCAAAACTCCAAAAATCCAGAACTGAAAATTCGTAACTCCAAAACTCCGAAACTGCAAAACTCCAAAATTCCGGAACTCCAAAACATCGAAACTCCGATAATCCAGAAGTCTAAAACTCCAAAAATCCAAAACTCCAAACCTCCAAAACTCAAAAACTCCAAAACTCCAAAAATCCAAAACACCAAAACTCCAATGTTCCAAAAATCCAAAACCCCAAAAATCCGAAACTAAAATTTCAAAACTCCAAAACTCTAAAACTCTAAATCTCCAAAACTCCAACACCCCGAAACTCCAAAACTACAAAATTCTTTAACTCCAAGACCCCGAATCTCCAAAACGCCGAAACTCCAAATCTCCGAAACTCCAAAACTCCAAAAATCCGAAACTGAAAATCCGGAACTCCAAAACTCCAAAACTCCAAAACTCCAAAAATCCGAAACTGAAAATCCGGAACTCCAAAACTCCAAAATTCCAAAGCTCTAAAACTCCAAAAGTCCAATAATCCGAAACTCCGAAGGTCCAAAACTACAATATTCCGAAACTCCGAAACTCCAAAACTCCAAAATTCCGAAGCTCCACAACCCCGAATCTCCAAAACTCCGAAACTCCGAAAATCTGAAACTCCAAAAGTGCAAAAATCCAAAACTTTAAAACTCCAAAACTCCGAAACTCCGAAACTCCAAAACTCCAAAACTCAAAAATTCCGAAACTCCACAGCCCTGAATCTCCAAAACTCCGAATCTCCAAAACTCCGAAACTCCAAAACTCCGAAATTCCGAAAATCCAGAACTCCAAACCTCCAAAACTCCAAAGCTCTAAAACTCGAAAAGTCCAATAATCCGAAACTCCGAAAGTCCAAAACTCCAAAAATCCAGAACTGAAAATTCGAAACTCCAAAACTCCGAAACTGCAAAACTCCAAAATTCCGAAACTCCAAAACTCCGAAACTCCGATAATCCGGAAGTCTAAAACTCCAAAAATCCAAAACTCCAAACCTCCAAAACTCAAAAACTCCAAAACTCCAAAAATCCAAAACACCAAAACTCCAATGCTCCAAAAATCCAAAACTCCAAAAATCCAAAACTCCGAAAATCGAAAAGTTAAAAACTCCAAAACTCCAAAAATCCGAAACTAAAATTTCAAAACTCCAAAACTCTAAAACTCTAAAACTCCAAAACTCCAACACCCCGAAACTCCAAAACTACAAAATTCTTAAACTCCAAGACCCCGAATCTCCAAAATGCCGAAACTCCAAATCTCCGAAACTCCAAAACTCCAAAAATCCGAAACTGAAAATCCGGAACTCCAAATCTCCGAAACTCCAAAACTCCAAAAATCCGAAACTGAAAATCTGGAACTCCAAAACTCCAAAACTCCAAAGCTCTAAAACTCCAAAAGTCCAATAATCCGAAACTCCGAAGGTCCAAAACTACAATATTCCGAAACTCCGAAACTCCAAAATTCCGAAGCTCCACAACCCCGAATCTCCAAAACTCCGAAACTCCAAAACTCCGAAACTCCGAAAATCCAGAACTCCAAAACTCCAAAATTCCGAAGCTCCTCAACCCCGAATCTCCAAAACTCCGAAACTCCAAAACTCCGAAACTCCGAAAATCCAGAACTCCAAAACTCCAAAGCTCTAAAACTCGAAAAGTCCAATAATCCGAAACTCCGAAAGTCCGAAACTCAAAAACTCCAAAAGTGCAAAAATCCAAAACTCCAAAACTCAAAAACTCCAAAACTCCAAAAATCCAAAACACCAAAACTCCATGCTCCAAAAATCCAAAACTCCAAAAATCCGAAACTAAAATTTCAAAACTCCAAAACTCTAAAACTCTAAATCTCCAAAACTCCAACACCCCGAAACTCCAAAACTACAAAACCCCGAACCCCGAACTCCAAGACCCCGAATCTCCAAAACGCCGAAACTCCAAATCTCCGAAACTCCAAAACTCCAAAAATCCGAAACTGAAAATCCGGAACTCCAAAACTCCAAAACTCCAAAACTCCAAAAATCCGAAACTGAAAATCCGGAACTCCAAAACTCCAAAATTCCAAAGCTCTAAAACTCCAAAAGTCCAATAATCCGAAACTCCGAAGGTCCAAAACTACAATATTCTGAAACTCCGAAACTCCAAAACTCCAAAATTCCGAAGCTCCACAACCCCGAATCTCCAAAACTCCGAAACTCCGAAAATCCGGAACTCCAAAACTCCAAAATTCCGAAGCTCCTCAACCCCGAATCTCCAAAACTCCGAAACTCCAAAACTCCGAAACTCCGAAAATCCAGAACTCCAAAACTCCAAAGCTCTAAAACTCGAAAAGTCCAATAATCCGAAACTCCGAAAGTCCGAAACTCAAAAACTCCAAAAGTGCAAAAATCCGAAACTCCAAAACTCAAAAACTCCAAATCTCAAAAATCCAAAAATCCAAAACTCAAAAATCCAAAACTTAAAAACTCCAAACTCCAAAAATCCGAAACTCAAAAATTTCAATCTACAAAACTCTAAAAATCTAAAACTCCAAAACTCCAACACTCCGAAACTCCGACACTCCAAAACTCCAAAACTACAAAACTACAAAATTCCGAAACTCCAAGACCCCGAATCTCCAAAACGCCGGAACTCCAAATCTCTGAAACTCCAAAACTCCAAAAATCTGAAACTCCAAAAGTGCAAAAATCCAAAACTTTAAAACTCCAAAACTCCGAAACTCCGAAACTCCAAAACTCCAAAACTCAAAAATTCCGAAACTCCACAGCCCTGAATCTCCAAAACTCCGAATCTCCAAAACTCCGAAACTCCAAAACTCCGAAATTCCGAAAATCCAGAACTCCAAACCTCCAAAACTCCAAAGCTCTAAAACTCGAAAAGTCCAATAATCCGAAACTCCGAAAGTCCAAAACTCCAAAAATCCAGAACTGAAAATTCGAAACTCCAAAACTCCGAAACTGCAAAACTCCAAAATTCCGAAACTCCAAAACTCCGAAACTCCGATAATCCGGAAGTCTAAAACTCCAAAAATCCAAAACTCCAAACCTCCAAAACTCAAAAACTCCAAAACTCCAAAAATCCAAAACACCAAAACTCCAATGCTCCAAAAATCCAAAACTCCAAAAATCCAAAACTCCGAAAATCGAAAAGTTAAAAACTCCAAAACTGCAAAAATCCGAAACTAAAATTTCAAAACTCCAAAACTCTAAAACTCTAAAACTCCAAAACTCCAACACCCCGAAACTCCAAAACTACAAAATTCTTAAACTCCAAGACCCCGAATCTCCAAAATGCCGAAACTCCAAATCTCCGAAACTCCAAAACTCCAAAAATCCGAAACTGAAAATCCGGAACTCCAAATCTCCGAAACTCCAAAACTCCAAAAATCCGAAACTGAAAATCTGGAACTCCAAAACTCCAAAACTCCAAAGCTCTAAAACTCCAAAAGTCCAATAATCCGAAACTCCGAAGGTCCAAAACTACAATATTCCGAAACTCCGAAACTCCAAAATTCCGAAGCTCCACAACCCCGAATCTCCAAAACTCCGAAACTCCAAAACTCCGAAACTCCGAAAATCCAGAACTCCAAAACTCCAAAATTCCGAAGCTCCTCAACCCCGAATCTCCAAAACTCCGAAACTCCAAAACTCCGAAACTCCGAAAATCCAGAACTCCAAAACTCCAAAGCTCTAAAACTCGAAAAGTCCAATAATCCGAAACTCCGAAAGTCCGAAACTCAAAAACTCCAAAAGTGCAAAAATCCAAAACTCCAAAACTCAAAAACTCCAAATCTCAAAAATCCAAAAATCCAAAACTCAAAAATTTCAAAACTACAAAACTAAAAACTCTAAAACTCCAAAACTCCCAAACTCCGAAACTCCGACACTCCAAAACTACAAAACTACAAAATTCCGAAACTCCAAGACCTCGAATCTCCAAAACGCCGGAACTCCAAATCTCTGAAACTCCAAAACTCCAAAAATCTGAAACTCCAAAAGTGCAAAAATCCAAAACTCTAAAACTCCAAAACTCCGAAACTCCAAAACTCCAAATATCCGAAACTCCAAAACTACAATATTCCGAAACTCCAAAACTCCAAAATTCCGAAGCTCCACTACCCCGAATCTCCAAAACTCCGAAACTCCAAAACTCCAAAATTCCGAAAATCCAGAACTCCAAACCTCCAAAACTCCAAAGCTCTAAAACTCGAAAAGTCCAATAATCCGAAACTCCGAAAGTCCAAAACTCCGAAAATCCAAAACTCCAAAAATCCAGAACTGAAAATTCGAAACTCCAAAACTCCGAAACTGCAAAACTCCAAAATTCCGAAACTCCAAAACTCCGAAACTCCGATAATCCGGAAGTCTAAAACTCCAAAAATCCAAAACTCCAAACCTCCAAAACTCAAAAACTCCAAAACTCCAAAAATCCAAAACACCAAAACTCCAATGCTCCAAAAATCCAAAACTCCAAAAATCCAAAACTCCAAAAAACGAAAAGTTAAAAACTCCAAAACTCCAAAAATCCGAAACTAAAATTTCAAAACTCCAAAACTCTAAAACACTAAAGCTCCAAAACTCCAACACCCCGAAACTCCAAAACTACAAAATTCTTAAACTCCAAGACCCCGAATCTCCAAAACGCCGAAACTCCAAATCTCCGAAACTCCAAAACTCCAAAAATCCGAAACTGAAAATCTGGAACTCCAAAACTGCAAAACTCCAAAGCTCTAAAACTCGAAAAGTCCAATAATCCGAAACTCCGAAAGTCCGAAACTCAAAAACTCCAAAAGTGCAAAAATCCGAAACTCCAAAACTCAAAAACTCCAAATCTCAAAAATCCAAAAATCCAAAACTCAAAAATCCAAAACTTAAAAACTCCAAACTCCAAAAATCCGAAACTCAAAAATTTCAATCTACAAAACTAAAAATCTAAAACTCCAAAACTCCAACACTCCGAAACTCCGACACTCCAAAACTCCAAAACTACAAAACTACAAAATTCCGAAACTCCAAGACCCCGAATCTCCAAAACGCCGGAACTCCAAAAATCTGAAACTCCAAAAGTGCAAAAATCCAAAACTTTAAAACTCCAAAACTCCGAAACTCCAAAACTCCAAAACTCAAAAATTCCGAAACTCCACAGCCCTGAATCTCCAAAACTCCGAATCTCCAAAACTCCGAAACTCCAAAACTCCGAAATTCCGAAAATCCAGAACTCCAAACCTCCAAAACTCCAAAGCTCTAAAACTCGAAAAGTCCAATAATCCGAAACTCCGAAAGTCCAAAAGTCCAAAAATCCAGAACTGAAAATTCGAAACTCCAAAACTCCGAAACTGCAAAACTCCAAAATTCCGAAACTCCAAAGCACCGAAACTCCAAAAATCCAAAACACCAAAACTCCAATGCTCCAAAAATCCAAAACTCCAAAAATCCAAAACTCCGAAAATCGAAAAGTTAAAAGCTCCAAAACTCCAAAAATCCGAAACTAAAATTTCAAAACTCCAAAACTCTAAAACTCTAAAACTCCAAAACTCTAACACCCCGAAACTCCAAAACTACAAAATTCTTAAACTCCAAGACCCCGAATCTCCAAAATGCCGAAACTCCAAATCTCGGAAACTCCAAAACTCCAAAAATCCGAAACTGAAAATCCGGAACTCCAAATCTCCGAAACTCCAAAACTCCAAAAATCCGAAACTGAAAATCTGGAACTCCAAAACTCCAAAACTCCAAAGCTCTAAAACTCCAAAAGTCCAATAATCCGAAACTCCGAAGGTCCAAAACTACAATATTCCGAAACTCCGAAACTCCAAAACTCCAAAAATCCGAAACTGAAAATCCGGAACTCCAAAACTCCAAAACTCCAAAGCTCTAAAACTCCAAAAGTCCAATAATCCGAAACTCCGAAGGTCCAAAACTACAATATTCCAAAACTCCTAAACTCCAAAACTCCAAAATTCCGAATCTCCACAACCCCGAATCTCCAAAACTCCGAAACTCCAAAACTCCGAAACTCCGAAAATCCAGAACGCCAATACTCCAAAATTCCGAAGCTCCTACACCCCGAATCACCAAAACTCCGAAACTCCAAAACTCCGAAACTCCGAAAATCCAGAACTCCAAAACTCCAAAGCTCTAAAACTCGAAAAGTCCAATAATCCGAAACTCCGAAAATCCGAAACTCAAAAACTCCAAAAGTGCAAAAATCCAAAACTCCAAAACTCAAAAACTCCAAATCTCAAAAATCCAAAAATCCAAAACTCAAAAATCCAAAACTTAAAAACTCCAAACTCAAAAAATCCGAAACTCAAAAATTTCAAAACTACAAAACTCTAAAACTCTAAAACTCCAAAACTCCAACACTCCGAAACTCCGACACTGCAAAACTCCAAAACTACAAAACTACAAAATTCCGAAACTCCAAGACCCCGAATCTCCAAAACGCCGGAACTCCAAATCTCTGAAAGTCCGAAACTCCAAAAATCTGAAACTCCAAAAGTGCAAAAATCCAAAACTCCAAAACTCCAAAACTCCAAAACTCCAAATATCCAAAACTCCAAAACTACAATATTCCGAAACTCCGAAACTCTAAAACTCCAAAATTCCGAAGCTCCACAACCCCGAATCTCCAAAACTCCGAAACTCCAAAACTCCGAAATTCCGAAAATCCAGAACTCCAAACCTCCAAAACTCCAAAGCTCTAAAACTCGAAAAGTCCAATAATCCGAAACTCCGAAAGTCCAAAACTCCAAAAATCCAAAACTCCAAAAATCCAGAACTGAAAATTCGAAACTCCAAAACTCCGAAACTGCAAAACTCCAAAATTCCGGAACTCCAAAACTCCGAAACTCCGATAATCCGGAAGTCTAAAACTCCAAAAATCCAAAACTCCAAACCTCCAAAACTCAAAAACTCCAAAACTCCAAAAATCCAAAACACCAAAACTCCAATGCTCCAAAAATCCAAAACCCCAAAAATCCGAAACTAAAATTTCAAAACTCCAAAACTCTAAAACTCTAAATCTCCAAAACTCCAACACCCCGAAACTCCAAAACTAAAAAAATTCTTTAACTCCAAGACCCCGAATCTCCAAAACGCCGAAACTCCAAATCTCCGAAACTCCAAAACTCCAAAAATCCGAAACTGAAAATCCGGAACTCCAAAACTCCAAAACTCCAAAACTCCAAAAATCCGAAACTGAAAATCCGGAACTCCAAAACTCCAAAATTCCAAAGCTCTAAAACTCCAAAAGTCCAATAATCCGAAACTCCGAAGGTCCAAAACTACAATATTCCGAAACTCCGAAACTCCAAAACTCCAAAATTCCGAAGCTCCACAACCCCGAATCTCCAAAACTCCGAAACTCCGAAAATCTGAAACTCCAAAAGTGCAAAAATCCAAAACTTTAAAACTCCAAAACTCCGAAACTCCGAAACTCCAAAACTCCAAAACTCAAAAATTCCGAAACTCCACAGCCCTGAATCTCCAAAACTCCGAATCTCCAAAACTCCGAAACTCCAAAACTCCGAAATTCCGAAAATCCAGAACTCCAAACCTCCAAAACTCCAAAGCTCTAAAACTCGAAAAGTCCAATAATCCGAAACTCCGAAAGTCCAAAACTCCAAAAATCCAGAACTGAAAATTCGAAACTCCAAAACTCCGAAACTGCAAAACTCCAAAATTCCGAAACTCCAAAACTCCGAAACTCCGATAATCCGGAAGTCTAAAACTCCAAAAATCCAAAACTCCAAACCTCCAAAACTCAAAAACTCCAAAACTCCAAAAATCCAAAACACCAAAACTCCAATGCTCCAAAAATCCAAAACTCCAAAAATCCAAAACTCCGAAAATCGAAAAGTTAAAAACTCCAAAACTCCAAAAATCCGAAACTAAAATTTCAAAACTCCAAAACTCTAAAACTCTAAAACTCCAAAACTCCAACACCCCGAAACTCCAAAACTACAAAATTCTTAAACTCCAAGACCCCGAATCTCCAAAATGCCGAAACTCCAAATCTCCGAAACTCCAAAACTCCAAAAATCCGAAACTGAAAATCCGGAACTCCAAATCTCCGAAACTCCAAAACTCCAAAAATCCGAAACTGAAAATCTGGAACTCCAAAACTCCAAAACTCCAAAGCTCTAAAACTCCAAAAGTCCAATAATCCGAAACTCCGAAGGTCCAAAACTACAATATTCCGAAACTCCGAAACTCCAAAATTCCGAAGCTCCACAACCCCGAATCTCCAAAACTCCGAAACTCCAAAACTCCGAAACTCCGAAAATCCAGAACTCCAAAACTCCAAAATTCCGAAGCTCCTCAACCCCGAATCTCCAAAACTCCGAAACTCCAAAACTCCGAAACTCCGAAAATCCAGAACTCCAAAACTCCAAAGCTCTAAAACTCGAAAAGTCCAATAATCCGAAACTCCGAAAGTCCGAAACTCAAAAACTCCAAAAGTGCAAAAATCCAAAACTCCAAAACTCAAAAACTCCAAAACTCCAAAAATCCAAAACACCAAAACTCCAATGCTCCAAAAATCCAAAACTCCAAAAATCCGAAACTAAAATTTCAAAACTCCAAAACTCTAAAACTCTAAATCTCCAAAACTCCAACACCCCGAATCTCCAAAACGCCGAAACTCCAAATCTCCGAAACTCCAAAACTCCAAAAATCCGAAACTGAAAATCCGGAACTCCAAAACTCCAAAACTCCAAAACTCCAAAAATCCGAAACTGAAAATCCGGAACTCCAAAACTCCAAAATTCCAAAGCTCTAAAACTCCAAAAGTCCAATAATCCGAAACTCCGAAGGTCCAAAACTACAATATTCCGAAACTCCGAAACTCCAAAACTCCAAAATTCCGAAGCTCCACAACCCCGAATCTCCAAAACTCCGAAACTCCGAAAATCCGGAACTCCAAAACTCCAAAATTCCGAAGCTCCTCAACCCCGAATCTCCAAAACTCCGAAACTCCAAAACTCCGAAACTCCGAAAATCCAGAACTCCAAAACTCCAAAGCTCTAAAACTCGAAAAGTCCAATAATCCGAAACTCCGAAAGTCCGAAACTCAAAAACTCCAAAAGTGCAAAAATCCGAAACTCCAAAACTCAAAAACTCCAAATCTCAAAAATCCAAAAATCCAAAACTCAAAAATCCAAAACTTAAAAACTCCAAACTCCAAAAATCCGAAACTCAAAAATTTCAATCTACAAAACTCTAAAAATCTAAAACTCCAAAACTCCAACACTCCGAAACTCCGACACTCCAAAACTCCAAAACTACAAAACTACAAAATTCCGAAACTCCAAGACCCCGAATCTCCAAAACGCCGGAACTCCAAATCTCTGAAACTCCAAAACTCCAAAAATCTGAAACTCCAAAAGTGCAAAAATCCAAAACTTTAAAACTCCAAAACTCCGAAACTCCGAAACTCCAAAACTCCAAAACTCAAAAATTCCGAAACTCCACAGCCCTGAATCTCCAAAACTCCGAATCTCCAAAACTCCGAAACTCCAAAACTCCGAAATTCCGAAAATCCAGAACTCCAAACCTCCAAAACTCCAAAGCTCTAAAACTCGAAAAGTCCAATAATCCGAAACTCCGAAAGTCCAAAACTCCAAAAATCCAGAACTGAAAATTCGAAACTCCAAAACTCCGAAACTGCAAAACTCCAAAATTCCGAAACTCCAAAACTCCGAAACTCCGATAATCCGGAAGTCTAAAACTCCAAAAATCCAAAACTCCAAACCTCCAAAACTCAAAAACTCCAAAACTCCAAAAATCCAAAACACCAAAACTCCAATGCTCCAAAAATCCAAAACTCCAAAAATCCAAAACTCCGAAAATCGAAAAGTTAAAAACTCCAAAACTCCAAAAATCCGAAACTAAAATTTCAAAACTCCAAAACTCTAAAACTCTAAAACTCCAAAACTCCAACACCCCGAAACTCCAAAACTACAAAATTCTTAAACTCCAAGACCCCGAATCTCCAAAATGCCGAAACTCCAAATCTCCGAAACTCCAAAACTCCAAAAATCCGAAACTGAAAATCCGGAACTCCAAATCTCCGAAACTCCAAAACTCCAAAAATCCGAAACTGAAAATCTGGAACTCCAAAACTCCAAAACTCCAAAGCTCTAAAACTCCAAAAGTCCAATAATCCGAAACTCCGAAGGTCCAAAACTACAATATTCCGAAACTCCGAAACTCCAAAATTCCGAAGCTCCACAAACCCGAATCTCCAAAACTCCGAAACTCCAAAACTCCGAAACTCCGAAAATCCAGAACTCCAAAACTCCAAAATTCCGAAGCTCCTCAACCCCGAATCTCCAAAACTCCGAAACTCCAAAACTCCGAAACTCCGAAAATCCAGAACTCCAAAACTCCAAAGCTCTAAAACTCGAAAAGTCCAATAATCCGAAACTCCGAAAGTCCGAAACTCAAAAACTCCAAAAGTGCAAAAATCCAAAACTCCAAAACTCAAAAACTCCAAATCTCAAAAATCCAAAAATCCAAAACTCAAAAATCCAAAACTTAAAAACTCCAAACTCCAAAAATCCGAAACTCAAAAATTTCAAAACTACAAAACTAAAAACTCTAAAACTCCAAAACTCCCAAACTCCGAAACTCCGACACTCCAAAACTACAAAACTACAAAATTCCGAAACTCCAAGACCCCGAATCTCCAAAACGCCGGAACTCCAAATCTCTGAAACTCCAAAACTCCAAAAATCTGAAACTCCAAAAGTGCAAAAATCCAAAACTCTAAAACTCCAAAACTCCGAAACTCCAAAACTCCAAATATCCAAAACTCCAAAACTACAATATTCCGAAACTCCAAAACTCCAAAATTCCGAAGCTCCACTACCCCGAATCTCCAAAACTCCGAAACTCCAAAACTCCGAAATTCCGAAAATCCAGAACTCCAAACCTCCAAAACTCCAAAGCTCTAAAACTCGAAAAGTCCAATAATCCGAAACTCCGAAAGTCCAAAACTCCGAAAATCCAAAACTCCAAAAATCCAGAACTGAAAATTCGAAACTCCAAAACTCCGAAACTGCAAAACTCCAAAATTCCGAAACTCCAAAACTCCGAAACTCCGATAATCCGGAAGTCTAAAACTCCAAAAATCCAAAACTCCAAACCTCCAAAACTCAAAAACTCCAAAACTCCAAAACTCCAAAAATCCAAAACACCTAAACTCCAATGCTCCAAAAATCCAAAACTCCAAAAATCCAAAACTCCGAAAATCGAAAAGTTAAAAACTCCAAAACTCCAAAAATCCGAAACTAAAATTTCAAAACTCCAAAACTCTAAAACACTAAAGCTCCAAAACTCCAACACCCCGAAACTCCAAAACTACAAAATTCTTAAACTCCAAGACCCCGAATCTCCAAAACGCCGAAACTCCAAATCTCCGAAACTCCAAAACTCCAAAAATCCGAAACTGAAAATCTGGAACTCCAAAACTGCAAAACTCCAAAGCTCTAAAACTCCAAAAGTCCAATAATCCGAAACTCCGAAGGTTCAAAACTACAATATTCCGAAACTCCGAAACTCCAAAACTCCAAAATTCCGAAGCTCCACAACCCCGAATCTCCAAAACTCCGAAACTCCAAAACTCCGCAACTCCGAAAATCCGGAACTCCAAAACTCCAAAATTCCGAAGCTCCACAACCCCGAATCTAAAAAAACTCCGAAACTCCAAAACTCCGAAACTCCGAAAATCCAGAACTCCAAAACTCCAAAATTCCGAAGCTCCTCAACCCCGAATCTCCAAAACTCCGAAACTCCAAAACTCCGAAACTCCGAAAATCCAGAACTCCAAAACTCCAAAGCTCTAAAACTCGAAAAGTCCAATAATCCGAAACTCCGAAAGTCCGAAACTCAAAAACTCCAAAAGTGCAAAAATCCAAAACTCCAAAACTCAAAAACTCCAAATCTCAAAAATCCAAAAATCCAAAACTCAAAAATCCAAAACTTAAAAACTCCAAACTCCAAAAATCCGAAACTCAAAAATTTCAAAACTACAAAACTAAAAACTCTAAAACTCCAAAACTCCCAAACTCCGAAACTCCGACACTCCAAAACTACAAAACTACAAAATTCCGAAACTCCAAGACCCCGAATCTCCAAAACGCCGGAACTCCAAATCTCTGAAACTCCAAAACTCCAAAAATCTGAAACTCCAAAAGTGCAAAAATCCAAAACTCTAAAACTCCAAAACTCCGAAACTCCAAAACTCCAAATATCCAAAACTCCAAAACTACAATATTCCGAAACTCCAAAACTCCAAAATTCCGAAGCTCCACTACCCCGAATCTCCAAAACTCCGAAACTCCAAAACTCCGAAATTCCGAAAATCCAGAACTCCAAACCTCCAAAACTCCAAAGCTCTAAAACTCGAAAAGTCCAATAATCCGAAACTCCGAAAGTCCAAAACTCCGAAAATCCAAAACTCCAAAAATCCAGAACTGAAAATTCGAAACTCCAAAACTCCGAAACTGCAAAACTCCAAAATTCCGAAACTCCAAAACTCCGAAACTCCGATAATCCGGAAGTCTAAAACTCCAAAAATCCAAAACTCCAAACCTCCAAAACTCAAAAACTCCAAAACTCCAAAACTCCAAAAATCCAAAACACCAAAACTCCAATGCTCCAAAAATCCAAAACTTCAAAAATCCAAAACTCCGAAAATCGAAAAGTTAAAAACTCCAAAACTCCAAAAATCCGAAACTAAAATTTCAAAACTCCAAAACTCTAAAACACTAAAGCTCCAAAACTCCAACACCCCGAAACTCCAAAACTACAAAATTCTTAAACTCCAAGACCCCGAATCTCCAAAACGCCGAAACTCCAAATCTCCG
The DNA here is from genome assembly GCF_055824585.1 of Amblyomma mixtum. NCBI lineage: Eukaryota > Metazoa > Arthropoda > Arachnida > Ixodida > Ixodidae > Amblyomma > Amblyomma mixtum. The sequence goes on along the minus strand of NC_143012.1, from coordinate 122,454,533 downwards.
AAACTCCAAAACTCCAAAAATCCGAAACTGAAAATCTGGAACTCCAAAACTGCAAAACTCCAAAGCTCTAAAACTCCAAAAGTCCAATAATCCGAAACTCCGAAGGTTCAAAACTACAATATTCCGAAACTCCGAAACTCCAAAACTCCAAAATTCCGAAGCTCCACAACCCCGAATCTCCAAAACTCCGAAACTCCAAAACTCCGAAACTCCGAAAATCCGGAACTCCAAAACTCCAAAATTCCGAAGCTCCTCAACCCCGAATCTCCAAAACTCCAAAACTCCGAAATTCCGAAAATCCAGAACTCCAAACCTCCAAAACTCCAAAGCTCTAAAACTCGAAAAGTCCAATAATCCGAAACTCCGAAAGTCCAAAACTCCGAAAATCCAAAACTCCAAAAATCCAGAACTGAAAATTCGAAACTCCAAAACTCCGAAACTGCAAAACTCCAAAATTCCGAAACTCCAAAACTCCGAAACTCCGATAATCCGGAAGTCTAAAACTCCAAAAATCCAAAACTCCAAACCTCCAAAACTCAAAAACTCCAAAACTCCAAAACTCCAAAAATCCAAAACACCAAAACTCCAATGCTCCAAAAATCCAAAACTCCAAAAATCCAAAACTCCGAAAATCGAAAAGTTAAAAACTCCAAAACTCCAAAAATCCGAAACTAAAATTTCAAAACTCCAAAACTCTAAAACACTAAAGCTCCAAAACTCCAACACCCCGAAACTCCAAAACTACAAAATTCTTAAACTCCAAGACCCCGAATCTCCAAAACGCCGAAACTCCAAATCTCCGAAACTCCAAAACTCCAAAAATCCGAAACTGAAAATCTGGAACTCCAAAACTGCAAAACTCCAAAGCTCTAAAACTCCAAAAGTCCAATAATCCGAAACTCCGAAGGTTCAAAACTACAATATTCCGAAACTCCGAAACTCCAAAACTCCAAAATTCCGAAGCTCCACAACCCCGAATCTCCAAAACTCCGAAACTCCAAAACTCCGAAACTCCGAAAATCCGGAACTCCAAAACTCCAAAATTCCGAAGCTCCACAACCCCGAATCTCCAAAACTCCGAAACTCCAAAACTCCGAAACTCCGAAAATCCAGAACTCCAAAACTCCAAAATTCCGAAGCTCCTCAACCCCGAATCTCCAAAACTCCGAAACTCCAAAACTCCGAAACTCCGAAAATCCAGAACTCCAAAACTCCAAAGCTCTAAAACTCGAAAAGTCCAATAATCCGAAACTCCGAAAGTCCGAAACTCAAAAACTCCAAAAGTGCAAAAATCCAAAACTCCAAAACTCAAAAACTCCAAATCTCAAAAATCCAAAAATCCAAAACTCAAAAATCCAAAACTTAAAAACTCCAAACTCCAAAAATCCGAAACTCAAAAGTTTCAAAACTACAAAACTAAAAACTCTAAAACTCCAAAACTCCCAAACTCCGAAACTCCGACACTCCAAAACTACAAAACTACAAAATTCCGAAACTCCAAGACCCCGAATCTCCAAAACGCCGGAACTCCAAATCTCTGAAACTCCAAAACTCCAAAAATCTGAAACTCCAAAAGTGCAAAAATCCAAAACTCTAAAACTCCAAAACTCCGAAACTCCAAAACTCCAAATATCCAAAACTCCAAAACTACAATATTCCGAAACTCCAAAACTCCAAAATTCCGAAGCTCCACTACCCCGAATCTCCAAACCTCCGAAACTCCAAAACTCCGAAATTCCGAAAATCCAGAACTCCAAACCTCCAAAACTCCAAAGCTCTAAAACTCGAAAAGTCCAATAATCCGAAACTCCGAAAGTCCAAAACTCCGAAAATCCAAAACTCCAAAAATCCAGAACTGAAAATTCGAAACTCCAAAACTCCGAAACTGCAAAACTCCAAAATTCCGAAACTCCAAAACTCCGAAACTCCGATAATCCGGAAGTCTAAAACTCCAAAAATCCAAAACTCCAAACCTCCAAAACTCAAAAACTCCAAAACTCCAAAACTCCAAAAATCCAAAACACCAAAACTCCAATGCTCCAAAAATCCAAAACTCCAAAAATCCAAAACTCCGAAAATCGAAAAGTTAAAAACTCCAAAACTCCAAAAATCCGAAACTAAAATTTCAAAACTCCAAAACTCTAAAACACTAAAGCTCCAAAACTCCAACACCCCGAAACTCCAAAACTACAAAATTCTTAAACTCCAAGACCCCGAATCTCCAAAACGCCGAAACTCCAAATCTCCGAAACTCCAAAACTCCAAAAATCCGAAACTGAAAATCTGGAACTCCAAAACTGCAAAACTCCAAAGCTCTAAAACTCCAAAAGTCCAATAATCCGAAACTCCGAAGGTTCAAAACTACAATATTCCGAAACTCCGAAACTCCAAAACTCCAAAATTCCGAAGCTCCACAACCCCGAATCTCCAAAACTCCGAAACTCCAAAACTCCGAAACTCCGAAAATCCGGAACTCCAAAACTCCAAAATTCCGAAGCTCCTCAACCCCGAATCTCCAAAACTCCAAAACTCCAAAACTCCGAAACTCCGATAATCCAGAACTCCAAAACTCCAAAGCTCTAAAACTCGAAAAGTCCAATAATCCGAAACTCCGAAAGTCCGAAACTCAAAAACTCCAAAAGTGCAAAAATCCGAAACTCCAAAACTCAAAAACTCCAAATCTCAAAAATCCAAAAATCCAAAACTCAAAAATCCAAAACTTAAAAACTCCAAACTCCAAAAATCCGAAACTCAAAAATTTCAATCTACAAAACTCTAAAAATCTAAAACTCCAAAACTCCAACACTCCGAAACTCCGACACTCCAAAACTACAAAACTACAAAATTCAGAAACTCCAAGACCCCGAATCTCCAAAACGCCGGAACTCCAAAACTCCGAAACTCCGAAAATCCAGAACTCCAAAACTCCAAAATTCCGAAGCTCCTCAACGCCGAATCTCCAAAACTCCGAAACTCCGAAAATCCAGAACTCCAAAACTCCAAAGCTCTAAAACTCCAAAAGTCCAATAATCCGAAACTCCGAAAGTCCGAAACTTAAAAACTCCAAACTCCAAAAATCCGATACTCAAAAATTTCAAAACTACAAAACTCTAAAACTCTAAAACTCCAAAACTCCAACACTCCGAAACTCCGACACTCCAAAACTCCAAAACTACAAAACTACAAAATTCCGAAACTCCAAGACCCCGAATCTCCAAAACGCCGGAACTCCAAATCTCTGAAACTCCAAAACTCCAAAAATCTGAAACTCAAAAATTTCAATCTACAAAACTCTAAAAATCTAAAACTCCAAAACTCCAACACTCCGAAACTCCGACACTTCAAAACTACAAAACTACAAAATTCCGAAACTCCAAGACCCCGAATCTCCAAAACGCCGGAACTCCAAATCTCTGAAACTCCAAAACTCCAAAAATCTGAAACTCCAAAAGTGCAAAAATCCAAAACTCCAAAACTCCAAAACTCCGAAACTCCAATACTCCAAATATCCGAAACTCCAAAACTACAATAATCCGAAACTCCGAAACTCCAAAACTCCAAAATTCCGAAGCTCCACAACCCCGAATCTCTAAAACTCCGAAACTCCAAAACTCCGAAACTCCGAAAATCCAGAACTCCAAACCTCCAAAACTCCAAAGCTCTAAAACACGAAAAGTTCAATAATCCGAAACTCCGAAAGTCCAAAACTCCAAAAATCCGAAACTCCAAACATCAAAAACTCAAAAACTCCAAAACTCCAAAAATCCAAAACACCAAAACTCCAATGCTACAAAAATCCAACACTCCAAAAATCAAAAACTCCGAAAATCCGAAACTAAAATTTCAAAACTCCAAAACTCTAAAACTCTAAAACTCCAAAACTCCAACACCCCGAAACTCCAAAACTCCAAAAATCCGAAACTGAAAATCCGCCACTCCAAAACTCCAAAACTCCAAAGCTCTAAAACTCCAAAAGTCCAATAATCCGAAACTCCGAAAGTCAACTCCAAAAATCCAAAACTCCAAAATTCCAAAACTTTAAAACTCCAAAACTGCAAAAATGTGAAACACAAAAATTCGAAACTTCACAACTCCGAATCTCCAAAACTGCGAAACTCCCAAAGTCAAAAACTCCGAAACTCCAACACTCCGAAACTCGGAAACTCCAAAACTCCAAAGCTCTAAAACTCGAAAAGTCCAATAATCCGAAACTCCGAAAGTCCGAAACTCAAAAACTCCAAAAGTGCAAAAATCCAAAACTCCAAAACTCAAAAACTCCAAATCTCAAAAATCCAAAAATCCAAAACTCAAAAATCCAAAACTTAAAAACTCCAAACTCCAAAAATCCGAAACTCAAAAATTTCAAAACTACAAAACTAAAAACTCTAAAACTCCAAAACTCCCAAACTCCGACACTCCGACACTCCAAAACTACAAAACTACAAAATTCCGAAACTCCAAGACCCCGAATCTCCAAAACGCCGGAACTCCAAATCTCTGAAACTCCAAAACTCCAAAAATCTGAAACTCCAAAAGTGCAAAAATCCAAAACTCTAAAACTCCAAAACTCCGAAACTCCAAAACTCCTTATATCCAAAACTCCAAAACTACAATATTCCGAAACTCCAAAACTCCAAAATTCCGAAGCTCCACTACCCCGAATCTCCAAAACTCCGAAACTCCAAAACTCCGAAATTCCGAAAATCCAGAACTCCAAACCTCCAAAACTCCAAAGCTCTAAAACTCGAAAAGTCCAATAAACCGAAACTCCGAAAGTCCAAAACTCCGAAAATCCAAAACTCCAAAAATCCAGAACTGAAAATTCGAAACTCCAAAACTCCGAAACTGCAAAACTCCAAAATTCCGAAACTCCAAAACTCCGAAACTCCGATAATCCGGAAGTCTAAAACTCCAAAAATCCAAAACTCCAAACCTCCAAAACTCAAAAACTCCAAAACTCCAAAAATCCGAAACTAAAATTTCAAAACTCCAAAACTCTAAAACACTAAAGCTCCAAAACTCCAACACCCCGAAACTCCAAAACTACAAAATTCTTAAACTCCAAGACCCCGAATCTCCAAAACGCCCAAACTCCAAATCTCCGAAACTCCAAAACTCCAAAAATCCGAAACTGAAAATCTGGAACTCCAAAACTGCAAAACTCCAAAGCTCTAAAACTCCAAAAGTCCAATAATCCGAAACTCCGAAGGTTCAAAACTACAATATTCCGAAACTCCGAAACTCCAAAACTCCAAAATTCCGAAGCTCCACAACCCCGAATCTCCAAAACTCCGAAACTCCAAAACTCCGAAACTCCGAAAATCCGGAACTCCAAAACTCCAAAATTCCGAAGCTCCTCAACCCCGAATCTCCAAAACTCCAAAACTCCAAAACTCCGAAACTCCGAAAATCCAGAACTCCAAAACTCCAAAGCTCTAAAACTCGAAAAGTCCAATAATCCGAAACTCCGAAAGTCCGAAACTCAAAAACTCCAAAAGTGCAAAAATCCGAAACTCCAAAACTCAAAAACTCCAAATCTCAAAAATCCAAAAATCCAAAACTCAAAAATCCAAAACTTAAAAACTCCAAACTCCAAAAATCCGAAACTCAAAAATTTCAATCTACAAAACTCTAAAAATCTAAAACTCCAAAACTCCAACACTCCGAAACTCCGACACTCCAAAACTACAAAACTACAAAATTCAGAAACTCCAAGACCCCGAATCTCCAAAACGCCGGAACTCCAAAACTCCGAAACTCCGAAAATCCAGAACTCCAAAACTCCAAAATTCCGAAGCTCCTCAACGCCGAATCTCCAAAACTCCGAAACTCCGAAAATCCAGAACTCCAAAACTCCAAAGCTCTAAAACTCCAAAAGTCCAATAATCCGAAACTCCGAAAGTCCGAAACTCAAAAACTCCAAAAGTGCAAAAATCCAAAACTCCAAAACTGAAAAACTCCAAATCTCAAAAATCCAAAAATCCAAAACTCAAAAATCTAAAACTTAAAAACTCCAAACTCCAAAAATCCGATACTCAAAAATTTCAAAACTACAAAACTCTAAAACTCTAAAACTCCAAAACTCCAACACTCCGAAACTCCGACACTCCAAAACTCCAAAACTACAAAACTACAAAATTCCGAAACTCCAAGACCCCGAATCTCCAAAACGCCGGAACTCCAAATCTCTGAAACTCCAAAACTCCAAAAATCTGAAACTCAAAAATTTCAATCTACAAAACTCTAAAAATCTAAAACTCCAAAACTCCAACACTCCGAAACTCCGACACTTCAAAACTACAAAACTACAAAATTCCGAAACTCCAAGACCCCGAATCTCCAAAACGCCGGAACTCCAAATCTCTGAAACTCCAAAACTCCAAAAATCTGAAACTCCAAAAGTGCAAAAATCCAAAACTCCAAAACTCCAAAACTCCGAAACTCCAATACTCCAAATATCCGAAACTCCAAAACTACAATAATCCGAAACTCCGAAACTCCAAAACTCCAAAATTCCGAAGCTCCACAACCCCGAATCTCTAAAACTCCGAAACTCCAAAACTCCGAAACTCCGAAAATCCAGAACTCCAAACCTCCAAAACTCCAAAGCTCTAAAACTCGAAAAGTTCAATAATCCGAAACTCCGAAAGTCCAAAACTCCAAAAATCCGAAACTCCAAACATCAAAAACTCAAAAACTCCAAAACTCCAAAAATCCAAAACACCAAAACTCCAATGCTCCAAAAATCCAACACTCCAAAAATCAAAAACTCCGAAAATCCGAAACTAAAATTTCAAAACTCCAAAACTCTAAAACTCTAAAACTCCAAAACTCCAACACCCCGAAACTCCAAAACTCCAAAAATCCGAAACTGAAAATCCGCCACTCCAAAACTCCAAAACTCCAAAGCTCTAAAACTCCAAAAGTCCAATAATCCGAAACTCCGAAAGTCAACTCCAAAAATCCAAAACTCCAAAATTCCAAAACTTTAAAACTCCAAAACTGCAAAAATGTGAAACACAAAAATTCGAAACTTCACAACTCCGAATCTCCAAAACTGCGAAACTCCCAAAGTCAAAAACTCCGAAACTCCAACACTCCGAAACTCGGAAACTCCAAAACTCCGAACCTCTAAAACTCCACAAGCCCGAATCTCCAGCACTCCGAAACTCCAAAAATCCATACCTCCAAAAATCAAAAATTGTAAAACTCGAAAACTCCAATAATTCGAAACTCCGAAACTCCAAAACTCCAAAACTACAAAATTCTGGAACAACAATACGCTGAATCTCCAAAAACTCATACCTCCAAAACTAAAAAATCCAAATTTCCGAAACTCCAAAACTCCAAAAGTGCAAAAATCCAAAACTCCAAAACTCAAAAACTCCAAAACATAAAAACTCAAAACTCCAAAAATCCGAAACTCAAAAATTTCAAAACTCCAAAACTCTAAAACTCCAAAACTCCAACACTCCAAAACTCCGACACTCCACAACTACAAAACTCCAAAATCCAAAACTCCAAACCTCCAAAACTCAAAAACTCCAAAACTCCAAAACTCCGATAATCCGGAAGTCTAAAACTCCAAAAATCCAAAACTCCAAACCTCCAAAACTCAAAAACTCCAAAACTCCAAAAATCCAAAACACCAAAACTCCAATGCTACAAAAATCCAAAACTCCAAAAATCCAAAACTCCGAAAATCGAAAAGTTAAAAACTCCAAAATTCCAAAAATCCGAAACTAAAATTTCAAAACTCCAAAACTCTAAAACTCTAAAGCTCCAAAACTCCAACACCCCGAAACTCCAAAACTACAAAATTCTTAAACTCCAAGACCCCGAATCTCCAAAACGCCGAAACTCCAAATCTCCGAAACTCCAAAACTCCAAAAATCCGAAACTGAAAATCTGGAACTCCAAAACTCCAAAACTCCAAAGCTCTAAAACTCCAAAAGTCCAATAATCCGAAACTCCGAAGGTCCAAAACTACAATATTCCGAAACTCCGAAACTCCAAAACTCCAAAATTCCAAAGCTCCACAACCCCGAATCTCCAAAACTCCGAAACTCCAAAACTCCGAAAATCCAGAACTTCAAAACTCCAAAATTCCGAAGCTCCTCAACCCCGAAACTCCAAAACTCCGAAACTCCAAAACTCCGAAACTCCGAAAATCCAGAACTCCAAAACTCCAAAGCTCTAAAACTCGAGAAGTCCAATAATCCGAAACTCCGAAAGTCCGAAACTCAAAAACTCCAAAAGTGCAAAAATCCAAAACTCCAAAACTTAAAAACTCCAAACTCCAAAAATCCGAAACTGCAAAACTCCAAAATTCCGAAACTCCAAAACTCCGAAACTCCGATTATCCAGAACTCCAAAACTCCAAAGCTCTAAAACTCGAAAAGTCCAATAATCCGAAACTCCGAAAGTCCGAAACTCAAAAACTCCAAAAGTGCAGAAATCCAAAACTCCAAAACTTAAAAACTCCAAACTCCAAAAATCCGAAACTGCAAAACTCCAAAATTCCGAAACTCCAAAACTCCGAAACTCCAAATCTCTGAAACTCCAAAACTCCAAAAATCTGAAACTCCAAAACTCAAAAAATCCAAAACTCCAAAAATCCAGAACTGAAAATTCGAAACTCCAAAACTCCGAAACTGCAAAACTCCAAAATTCCGAAACTCCAAAACTCCGAAACTCCGATAATCCGGAAGTCTAAAACTCCAAAAATCCAAAACTCCAAACCTCCAAAACTCAAAAACTCCAAAACTCCAAAAATCGAAAACACCAAAACTCCAAAAATCCAAAACTCCGAAAATCGAAAAGTTAAAAACTCCAAAACTCCAAAAATCCGAAACTAAAATTTCAGAACTCCAAAACTAAAACTCTAAAGCTCCAAAACTCCAACACCCCGAAACTCCAAAACTACAAAATTCTTAAACTCCAAGACCCCGAATCTCCAAAACGCCGAAACTCCAAATCTCCGAAACTCCAAAACTCCAAAAATCCGAAACTGAAAATCTGGAACTCCAAAACTCCAAAACTCCAAAGCTCTAAAACTCCAAAAGTCCAATAATCCGAAACTCTGAAGGTCCAAAACTACAATATTCCGAAACTCCGAAACTCCAAAACTCCAAAATTCCAAAAATCTGAAACTCCAAAACTCAAAAAATCCAAAACTCCAAAAATCCAGAACTGAAAATTCGAAACTCCAAAACTCCGAAACTGCAAAACTCCAAAATTCCGAAACTCCAAAACTCCGAAACTCCGATAATCCGGAAGTCTAAAACTCCAAAAATCCAAAACTCCAAACCTCCAAAACTCAAAAACTCCAAAAATCCAAAAATCCAAAACACCAAAACTCCAATGCTACAAAAATCCAAAACTCCAAAAATCCAAAACTCCGAAAATCGAAAAGTTAAAAACTCCAAAACTCCAAAAATCCGAAACTAAAATTTCAAAACTCCAAAACTCTAAAACTCTTAAGCTCCAAAACTCCAACACCCCGAAACTCCAAAACTACAAAATTCTTAAACTCCAAGACCCCGAATCTCCAAAACGCCGAAACTCCAAATCTCCGAAACTCCAAAACTCCAAAAATCCGAAACTGAAAATCTGGAACTCCAAAACTCCAAAACTCCAAAGCTCTAAAACTCCAAAAGTCCAATAATCCGAAACTCCGAAGGTCCAAAACTACAATATTCCGAAACTCCGAAACTCCAAAACTCCAAAATTCCGAAGCTCCACAACCCCGAATCTCCAAAACTCCGAAACTCCAAAACTCCGAAACTCCGAAAATCCAGAACTCCAAAACTCCAAAATTCCGAAGCTCCTCAACCCCGAAACTCCAAAACTCCGAAACTCCGATAATCCGGAAGTCTAAAACTCCAAAAATCCAAAACTCCAAACCTCCAAAACTCAAAAACTCCAAAAATCCAAAACACCAAAACTCCAATGCTCCAAAAATCCAAAACTCCAAAAATCCAAAACTCCGAAAATCGAAAAGTTAAAAACTCCAAAACTCCAAAAATCCGAAACAAAAATTTCAAAACTCCAAAACTCTAAAACTCTAAAGCTCCAAAACTCCAACACCCCGAAACTCCAAAACTACAAAATTCTTAAACTCCAAGACCCCGAATCTCCAAAACGCCGAAACTCCAAATCTCCGAAACTCCAAAACTCCAAAAATCCGAAACTGAAAATCTGGAACTCCAAAACTCCAAAACTCCAAAGCTCTAAAACTCCAAAAGTCCAATAATCCGAAACTCCGAAGGTCCAAAACTACAATATTCCGAAACTCCGAAACTCCAAAACTCCAAAATTCCAAAGCTCCACAACCCCGAATCTCCAAAACTCCGAAACTCCAAAACTCCGAAACTCCGAAAATCCAGAACTCCAAAACTCCAAAATTCCGAAGCTCCTCAACCCCGAAACTCCAAAACTCCGAAACTCCAAAACTCCCACACTCCGAAAATCCAGAACTCCAAAACTCCAAAGCTCTAAAACTCGAAAAGTCCAATAATTCGAAACTCCGAAAGTCCGAAACTCAAAAACTCCAAAAGTGCAGAAATCCAAAACTCCAAAACTTAAAAACTCCAAACTCCAAAAATCCGAAACTCAAAAATTTCAATCTACAAATTTCTAAAAATCTAAAACTCCAAAACTCCAACACTCCGAAACTCCGACACTCCAAAACTACAAAACTACAAAATTCCGAAACTCCAAGACCCCGAATCTCCAAAACGCCGGAACTCCAAATCTCTAAAACTCCAAAACTCCAAAAATCTGAAACTCCAAAAGTGCAAAAATCCAAAACTCCAAAACTCCAAAACTCCGAAACTCCAATACTCCAAATATCCGAAACTCCAAAACTACAATAATCCGAAACTCCGAAACTCCGAAACTCCAAAACTCCGAAACTCCGAAAATCCAGAACTCCAAACCTCCAAAACTCCAAAGCTCTAAAACTCGAAAAGTTCAATAATCCAAAACTCCGAAAGTCCAAAACTCCAAAAATCCAAAACTCCAAATATCAAAAACTCAAAAACTCCAAAAATCCAAAACACCAAAACTCCAATGCTCCAAAAATCCAAAACTCCAAAAATCCAAAACTCCGAAAATCAGAAACTAAAATTTCAAAACTCCAAAACTCTAAAACTCAAACTCCAAAACTCCAACACCCCGAAACTCCAAAACTACAAAATTCTTAAACTCGAAGACCCCGAATCTCCAAAACGCCGAAACTCCAAATCTCCGAAACTCCAAAACTCCAAAAATCCGAAACTGAAAATCCGCAACTCCAAAACTCCAAAACTCCAAAGCTCTAAAACTCCAAAAGTCCAATAATCCCAAACCCAAAACCCAAAACCCAAAACTCCGACACTCCAAAACTACAAAACTACAAAATTCCGAAACTCCAAGACCCCGAATCTTTAAAGCGCCGAAACTCCAAATCTCCGAAACTCCAAAACTCCAAAAATCCGAAACTCTGAAAATTCGAAACTCCAAAACTCAAAAATTCCGAAACTCCACAACCCTGAACCTTCAAAACTCTGAAACTCCGAAACTCCAAAACTCCAAAACTCCAAACCTCCATAACTCCAAAACTCCAAAAGTGCAAAAATCCAAAACTCAAAAACTCAAAAACTCCAAAACTCCAAAACTCTAAAACACCAAAACTCCAACACTCCGAAACTCCGACACTCCAAAACTACAAAACTACAAAATTCCGAAACTCCACAACCCTGACTCTCCAAAACTCCGAAACTTCAAAACTCCAAAACTCCGAACCTCCAAAACTCCAAAACTCCACAACCCCGAATCTCCACAACTCCGAAACTCCGAAACTCCGAAACTCCAAAACTCCAAAACTCCGACACTCCAAAACTACAAAACTCAAAAATTCCGAAACTCCACAACACTGACTCCAAAACTCCGAAACTTCAAAACTCCGAAACTCCAAAACTCCAAAACTCCAAAACTCCAAAACTCCGAACCTCCAAAACTCCAAAACTCCACAACCCCGAATCTCCACAACTCCGAAACTCCGAAACTCCAAAACTCCATAACTCCAAAACTGCACAAGTTCAAAAATCCAAAACTCAAAAACTCAAAAACTCAAAAACTCCAAAACTCTATAACTCCAAAACTCCAACACTCCAAAACTCCGACACTCCAAAACTACAAAACTACAAAATTCCGAAACTCCAAGACCCCGAATCTTTAAAACGCCGAAACTCCAAATCTCCGAAACTCCAAAACTCCAAAAATCCGAAACTGAAAATTCGAAACTCCAAAACTCAAAAATTCCGAAACTCCACAACCCTGAACCTCCAAAACTCCGAAACTCCGAAACTCCAGAACTCCAAAACTCCCGAGACTGCAAAACTCCAAAACTCCGAAACTCCGAAACTCCAAAACTCCAAAACTCCGATACTGCAAAACTCCAAAACTCCGAAACTCCAAAACTCCGGAACTCCGAAACTCCAAAACTCCAAAACTCAAAAATTCCGAAACTCCACAACCCTGACTCTCCAAAACTCCGAAACTTCAAAACTCCGAAACTCCAACACTCCAAAACTCCAAAACTCCGAACCTCCAAAACTCCAAAACTGCACAACCCCGAATCTCCACAACTCCGAAACTCCAAAAATCCATACCTCCAAAAATCAAAAATTCTAAAACTCGAAAACTCCATTAATTCGAAACTCCGACACTCCAAAACTCCAAAACTACAAAATTCTGGGACAACAAAACCCTGAATATCCAAAAATCCATACCTCCAAAACTCCAAAAATCCAAAACTCCGAAACTCCGAAACTCCAAAACTCCAAAAGTGCAAAAATCCAAAACTCCAAAACTCAAAAACTCCAAAACTCCAAAAATCCAAAACTCAAAAATCCAAAACTTAAAAACTCCAAACTCCAAAAATACGAAACTCAAAAATTTCAAACTCCAAAACTCTAAAACTCTAAAACTCCAAAACTCCAACACTCCGAAACTCCGACACTCCAAAACTCCAAAACTCCAAAACTACAAAATTCCGAAACTCCAAGACCCCGCATCTCCAAAACGCCGAAATTCCAAATCTCCGAAACTCCAAAACTCCAAAAATCCGAAACTCTGAAAATTCGATACTCCAAAACACCAAAACTCCGAAACTCCGATAATTTAGAACTCCAAAACTCCAAAACTCCAAAACTCTAAAACTCCAAAACTCCAACACTCCGAAACTCCGACACTCCAAAACTTCAAAACTACAAAACTACAAAATTCCGAAACTCCAAGACCCCGAATCTCCAAAACGCCAAAACTCCAAATCTCCGAAACTCCAAAACTACAAAAATCCGAAACTCTGAAAATTCGAAGCTCTAAAACTCCAAAACTCCAAAACTCCAAAACTCCAAAACTCCGAAACTCCGAAACTCCCAAACTCAAAAATTCCGAAACTCCACAACCCTGAACCTCGACAACTCTGAAACTCCAAAACTCCGAAACTCCAAAACTCCAAAACTCCGATACTGCAAAACTCCAAAACTCCGAAACTCCGAAACTCCGGAACTCCGAAACTCTAAAACTCCAAAACTCAAAAATTCCGAAACTCCACAACCCTGACTCTCCAAAACTCTGAACCTCCAAAACTCCAAAACTCCACAACCCCGAATCTCCACAACTCCGAAACTCCAAAACTCCAAAACTCCAAAACTCCATAACTCCAAAACTGCAAAAGTTCAAAAATCCAAAACTCAAAAACTCAAAAACTCAAAAACTCAAAAACTCCAAAACTCTATAACTCCAAAACTCCAACACTCCAAAACTCCGACACTCCAAAACTACAAAACTACAAAATTCCGAAACTCCAAGACCCCGAATCTTTAAAGCGCCGAAACTCCAAATCTCCGAAACTCCAAAACTCCAAAAATCCGAAACTCTGAAAATTCGAAACTCCAAAACTCAAAAATTCCGAAACTCCACAACCCTGAACCTTCAAAACTCTGAAACTCCGAAACTCCAAAACTCCAAAACTCCAAACCTCCATAACTCCAAAACTCCAAAAGTGCAAAAATCCAAAACTCAAAAACTCAAAAACTCCAAAACTCCAAAACTCTAAAACACCAAAACTCCAACACTCCGAAACTCCGACACTCCAAAACTACAAAACTACAAAATTCCGAAACTCCACAACCCTGACTCTCCAAAACTCCGAAACTTCAAAACTCCAAAACTCCGAACCTCCAAAACTCCAAAACTCCACAACCCCGAATCTCCACAACTCCGAAACTCCGAAAGTCCGAAACTCAAAAACTCCAAAAGTGCAAAAATCCAAAACTCCAAAACTCAAAAACTCCAAATCTCAAAAATCCAAAAATCCAAAACTCAAAAATCCAAAACTTAAAAACTCCAAACTCCAAAAATCCGAAACTCAAAAATTTCAAAACTACAAAACTAAAACTCTAAAACTCCAAAACTCCAAAACTCCGAAACTCCGACACTCCAAAACTACAAAACTACAAAATTCCGAAACTCCAAGACCCCGAATCTCCAAAACGCCGGAACTCCAAATCTCTGAAACTCCAAAACTCCGAAACTCCAAAACTCCAAATATCCGAAACTCCAAAACTACAATATTCCGAAACTTCGAAACTCCAAAACTCCAAAATTCGGAAGCTCCACTACCCCGAATCTCCAAAACTCCGAAACTCCAAAACTCCGAAATTCCGAAAATCCAGAACTCCAAACCTCCAAAACTCCAAAGCTCTAAAACTCGAAAAGTCCAATAATCCGAAACTCCGAAAGTCCAAAACTCCGAAAATCCAAAACTCCAAAAATCCAGAACTGAAAATTCGAAACTCCAAAACTCCGAAACTGCAAAACACCAAAATTCCGAAACTCCAAAACTCCGAAACTCCGATAATCCGGAAGTCTAAAACTCCAAAAATCCAAAACTCCAAACCTCCAAAACTCAAAAACTCCAAAAATCCAAAACACCAAAACTCCAATGCTCCAAAAATCCAAAACTCCAAAAATCCAAAACTCCGAAAATCGAAAAGTTAAAAACTCCAAAACTCCAAAAATCCGAAACTAAAATTTCAAAACTCCAAAACTCTAAAACTCTAAAGCTCCAAAACTCCAACACCCCGAAACTCCAAAACTACAAAATTCTTAAACTCCAAGACGCCGAATCTCCAAAACGCCGAAACTCCAAATCTCCGAAACTCCGAAACTCCAAAAATCCGAAACTGAAAATCTGGAACTCCAAAACTGCAAAACTCCAAAGCTCTAAAACTCCAAAAGTCCAATAATCCGAAACTCCGAAGGTCCAAAACTACAATATTCCGAAACTCCGAAACTCCAAAACTCCAAAATTCCAAAGCTCCACAACCCCGAATCTCCAAAACTCCGAAACTCCAAAACTCCGAAACTCCGAAAATCCAGAACTCCAAAACTCCAAAATTCCGAAGCTCCTCAACCCCGAAACTCCAAAACTCCGAAACTCCGAAAATCCAGAACTCCAAAACTCCAAAGCTCTAAAACTCGAAAAGTCCAAAAATCCGAAACTCCGAAAGTCCGAAACTCAAAAACTCCAAAAGTGCAAAAATCCAGAACTCCAAAACTCAAAAACTCCAAATCTCAAAAATCCAAAAATTCAAAACTCAAAAATCCAAAACTTAAAAACTCCAAACTCCAAAAATCCGAAACTCAAAAATTTCAATCTACAAAACTCTAAAAATCTAAAACTCCAAAACTCCAACACTCCAAAACTACAAAACTACAAAATTCCGAAACTCTAAGACCCCGAATCTCCAAAACGCCGGAAGTCCAAATCTCTGAAACTCCAAAACTCCAAAAATGTGAAACTCCAAAAGTGCAAAAATCCAAAACTCCAAAACTCCAAAACTCCGAAACTCCAATACTCCAAATATCCGATACTCCAAAACTACAATAATCCGAAACTCCGAAACTCCAAAACTCCAAAACTCCAAAATTCCGAAGCTCCACAACCCCGAATCTCCAAAACTCCGAACCTCTAAAACTCCACAACCCCAATTCTCCACAACTCCGAAACTCCAAAAATCCATACCTCCAAAAATCAAAAATTGTAAAACTCGAAAACTCTAATAATCCAAATCTCCAAAACTCCAAAAGTGCAAAAATCCAAAACTTCAAAACTCAAAAACTCCAAAACTCCAAAACTCCAAAAATCCAAAAATCCAAAACTCAAAAATCCAAAACATAAAAACTCCAAACTCCAAAAATCCGAAACTCAAAAATTTCAAAACTCCAAATCTCTAAAACTCAAACTCTAAAACTCCAAAACTCCAACACTCCGAAACACCGACACTCCTAAACTCCAAAACTACAAAACTACAAAATTCCGAAACTCCAAGACCCTGAATCTCCAAAACGCCGAAACTCCAAATCTCCGAAACTCCAAAACTCCAAAAATCCAAAACTCCAAACATCCAAAATTCAAAAACTCCAAAACTCCAAAAATCCAAAACACCAAAACTCCAATGCTCTAAAAATCCAAAACTCCAAAAATCCAAAACTCCGAAAATCGAAAAGTTAAAAACTCCAAAACACCAAAAATCCGAAACTAAAATTTCAAAACTCCAAAACTCTAAAACTCTAAAACTCCAAACTCCAACACCTTGAAACTCCAAAACGACAAAATTCTTAAACTCCAAGACCCCGAATCTCCAAAACGCCGAAACTCCAAATCTCCGAAACTCCAAAACTCAAAAAATCCGAAACTGAAAATCTGGAACTCCAAAACTCCAAAACTCCAAAGCTCTAAAACTCCAAAAGTCCAATAATCCGAAACTCCGAAGGTCCAAAACTACAATATTCCGAAACTCCGAAACTCCAAAACTCCAAAATTCCGAAGCTCCACAACCCTGAATCTCCAAAACTCCGAAACTCCAAAACTCCGAAACTCCGAAAATCCAGAACTCCAAAACTCCAAAGCTCTAAAACTCGAAAAGTCCAATAATCCGAAACTCCGAAAGTCCAAAACTCCGAAAATCCAGAACTGAAAATTCGAAACTCCAAAACTCCGAAACTGCAAAACACCAAAATTCCGAAACTCCAAAACTCCGAAACTCCGATAATCCGGAAGTCTAAAACTCCAAAAATCCAAAACTCCAAACCTCCAAAACTCAAAAACTCCAAAAATCCAAAACACCAAAACTCCAATGCTCCAAAAATCCAAAACTCCAAAAATCCAAAACTCCGAAAATCGAAAAGTTAAAAACTCCAAAACTCCAAAAATCCGAAACTAAAATTTCAAAACTCCAAAACTCTAAAACTCTAAAGCTCCAAAACTCCAACACCCCGAAACTCCAAAACTACAAAATTCTTAAACTCCAAGACCCCGAATCTCCAAAACGCCGAAACTCCAAATCTCCGAAACTCCGAAACTCCAAAAATCCGAAACTGAAAATCTGGAACTCCAAAACTGCAAAACTCCAAAGCTCTAAAACTCCAAAAGTCCAATAATCCGAAACTCCGAAGGTCCAAAACTACAATATTCCGAAACTCCGAAACTCCAAAACTCCAAAATTCCAAAGCTCCACAACCCCGAATCTCCAAAACTCCGAAACTCCAAAACTCCGAAACTCCGAAAATCCAGAACTCCAAAACTCCAAAATTCCGAAGCTCCTCAACCCCGAAACTCCAAAACTCCGAAACTCCGAAAATCCAGAACTCCAAAACTCCAAAGCTCTAAAACTCGAAAAGTCCAAAAATCCGAAACTCCGAAAGTCCGAAACTCAAAAACTCCGAAAGTGCAAAAATCCAGAACTCCAAAACTCAAAAACTCCAAATCTCAAAAATCCAAAAATTCAAAACTCAAAAATCCAAAACTTAAAAACTCCAAACTCCAAAAATCCGAAACTCAAAAATTTCAATCTACAAAACTCTAAAAATCTAAAACTCCAAAACTCCAACACTCCAAAACTACAAAACTACAAAATTCCGAAACTCTAAGACCCCAAATCTCCAAAACGCCGGAACTCCAAATCTCTGAAACTCCAAAACTCCAAAAATGTGAAACTCCAAAAGTGCAAAAATCCAAAACTCCAAAACTCCAAAACTCCGAAACTCCAATACTCCAAATATCCGATACTCCAAAACTACAATAATCCGAAACTCCGAAACTCCAAAACTCCAAAACTCCAAAATTCCGAAGCTCCACAACCCCGAATCTCCAAAACTCCGAACCTCTAAAACTCCACAACCCCAATTCTCCACAACTCCGAAACTCCAAAAATCCATACCTCCAAAAATCAAAAATTGTAAAACTCGAAAACTCTAATAATCCAAATCTCCGAAACTCCAAAAGTGCAAAAATCCAAAACTTCAAAACTCAAAAACTCCAAAACTCCAAAAATCCAAAAATCCAAAACTCAAAAATCCAAAACATAAAAACTCCAAACTCCAAAAATCCGAAACTCAAAAATTTCAAAACTCCAAATCTCTAAAACTCAAACTCTAAAACTCCAAAACTCCAACACTCCGAAACACCGACACTCCTAAACTCCAAAACTACAAAACTACAAAATTCCGAAACTCCAAGACCCTGAATCTCCAAAACGCCGAAACTCCAAATCTCCGAAACTCCAAAACTCCAAAAATCCAAAACTCCAAACATCCAAAATTCAAAAACTCCAAAACTCCAAAAATCCAAAACACCAAAACTCCAATGCTCTAAAAATCCAAAACTCCAAAAATCCAAAACTCCGAAAATCGAAAAGTTAAAAACTCCAAAACTCCAAAAATCCGAAACTAAAATTTCAAAACTCCAAAACTCTAAAACTCTAAAACTCCAAAACTCCAACACCTCGAAACTCCAAAACGACAAAATTCTTCAACTCCAAGCCCCGAATCTCCAAAACGCCGAAACTCCAAATCTCCGAAACTCCAAAACTAAAAAATCCGAAACTGAAAATCTGGAACTCCAAAACTCCAAAACTCCAAAGCTCTAAAACTCCAAAAGTCCAATAATCCGAAACTCCGAAGGTCCAAAACTACAATATTCCGAAACTCCGAAACTCCAAAACTCCAAAATTCCGAAGCTCCACAACCCTGAATCTCCAAAACTCCGAAACTCCAAAACTCCGAAACTCCGAAAATCCAGAACTCCAAAACTCCAAAGCTCTAAAACTCGAAAAGTCCAATAATCCGAAACTCCGAAAGTCCGAAACTCAAAAACTCCAAAAGTGCAAAAATCCGAAACTCCAAAACTCAAAAACTCCAAATCTCAAAAATCCAAAAATCCAAAACTCAAAAATCCAAAACTTAAAAACTCCAAACTCCAAAAATCCGAAACTCAAAAATTTCAATCTACAAAACTCTAAAAATCTAAAACTCCAAAACTCCAACACTCCGAAACTCCGACACTCCAAAACTCCAAAACTACAAAACTACAAAATTCCGAAACTCCAAGACCCCGAATCTCCAAAACGCCGGAACTCCAAATCTCTGAAACTCCAAAACTCCAAAAATCTGAAACTCCAAAAGTGCAAAAATCCAAAACTTTAAAACTCCAAAACTCCGAAACTCCGAAACTCCAAAACTCCAAAACTCAAAAATTCCGAAACTCCACAGCCCTGAATCTCCAAAACTGCGAATCTCCAAAACTCCGAAACTCCAAAACTCCGAAATTCCGAAAATCCAGAACTCCAAACCTCCAAAACTCCAAAGCTCTAAAACTCGAAAAGTCCAATAATCCGAAACTCCGAAAGTCCAAAACTCCAAAAATCCAGAACTGAAAATTCGAAACTCCAAAACTCCGAAACTGCAAAACTCCAAAATTCCGAAACTCCAAAACTCCGAAACTCCGATAATCCGGAAGTCTAAAACTCCAAAAATCCAAAACTCCAAACCTCCAAAACTCAAAAACTCCAAAACTCCAAAAATCCAAAACACCAAAACTCCAATGCTCCAAAAATCCAAAACTCCAAAAATCCAAAACTCCGAAAATCGAAAAGTTAAAAACTCCAAAACTCCAAAAATCCGAAACTAAAATTTCAAAACTCCAAAACTCTAAAACTCTAAAACTCCAAAACTCCAACACCCCGAAACTCCAAAACTACAAAATTCTTAAACTCCAAGACCCCGAATCTCCAAAATGCCGAAACTCCAAATCTCCGAAACTCCAAAACTCCAAAAATCCGAAACTGAAAATCCGGAACTCCAAATCTCCGAAACTCCAAAACTCCAAAAATCCGAAACTGAAAATCTGGAACTCCAAAACTCCAAAACTCCAAAGCTCTAAAACTCCAAAAGTCCAATAATCCGAAACTCCGAAGGTCCAAAACTACAATATTCCGAAACTCCGAAACTCCAAAATTCCGAAGCTCCACAACCCCGAATCTCCAAAACTCCGAAACTCCAAAACTCCGAAACTCCGAAAATCCAGAACTCCAAAACTCCAAAATTCCGAAGCTCCTCAACCCCGAATCTCCAAAACTCCGAAACTCCAAAACTCCGAAACTCCGAAAATCCAGAACTCCAAAACTCCAAAGCTCTAAAACTCGAAAAGTCCAATAATCCGAAACTCCGAAAGTCCGAAACTCAAAAACTCCAAAAGTGCAAAAATCCAAAACTCCAAAACTCAAAAATCCAAAACTTAAAAACTCCAAACTCCAAAAATCCGAAACTCAAAAATTTCAAAACTACAAAACTAAAAACTCTAAAACTCCAAAACTCCAAAACTCCGAAACTCCGACACTCCAAACT
The DNA here is from genome assembly GCF_055824585.1 of Amblyomma mixtum. Taxonomy (NCBI): domain Eukaryota; kingdom Metazoa; phylum Arthropoda; class Arachnida; order Ixodida; family Ixodidae; genus Amblyomma; species Amblyomma mixtum. The sequence continues at coordinate 122,433,794 of NC_143012.1, read as the reverse complement.
ACAAAAGTACAAAATTCCGAAACTCCAAGACCCTGAATCTCCAAAACGCCGAAACTCCAAATCTCCGAAACTCCAAAACTCCAAAGCTCAAAACTCCAAAAGTCCAATAATCCGAAACTCCGAAGGTCCGAAACTCAAAAAATCCAAAACTCCAAAAAACCAAAACTCTGATAATCCAGAACTCTAAAACTCCAAAACTCCAATGCTCTAAAACTCCAAAATTCCAATAATCCGAAACCCCGAAAGTCCAAAACTCCACAAATCCAAAACTCGAAAACTCCAAAACTGCAAGAATCCGTAACTCCAAAATTCCGAAATTTGGAAACTCCAAAACTCCAAAACTGCAAAAATCCAAAACTCAAAAACTCAAAAACTCCGAAACTCCAAAACTCCAAAAATCCGAAACACCAAAAATCCAAAACTCCGAAAATCGAAAACTTAAAAACTCCAAAACTCCAAAAATCCGAAACTCTAAAATTTCAAAACTCCAACACCCCGAAACTCCAAAACTACAAAATTCTTAAACTCCAAGACCCCGAATCTCCAAAACGCCGAAACTCCAAATCTCCGAAACTCCAAAACTCCAAAAATCCGAAACTGAAAATCTGGAACTCCAAAACTCCAAAACTCCAAAGCTCTAAAACTCCAAAAGTCCAATAATCCGAAACTCCGAAGGTCCAAAACTACAATATTCCGAAACTCCGAAACTCCAAAACTCCAAAATTCCGAAGCTCCACAACCCCGAATCTCCAAAACTCCGAAACTCCAAAACTCCGAAACTCCGAAAATCCAGAACTCCAAAGCTCCAAAATTCCGAAGCTCCTCAACCCCGAATCTCCAAAACTCCGAAACTCCAAAACTCCGAAACTCCGAAAATCCAGAACTCCAAAACTCCAAAGCTCTAAAACTCGAAAAGTCCAATAATCCGAAACTCCGAAAGTCCGAAACTCAAAAACTCCAAAAGTGCAAAAATCCAAAACTCCAAAACTCAAAAACTCCAAATCTCAAAAATCCAAAAATCCAAAACTCAAAAATCCAAAACTTAAAAACTCCGAACTCCAAAAATCCGAAACTCAAAAATTTCAAAACTACAAAACTAAAACTCTAAAACTCCAAAACTCCAAAACTCCGAAACTCCGACACTCCAAAACTACAAAACTACAAAATTCCGAAACTCCAAGACCCCGAATCTCCAAAACGCCGGAACTCCAAATCTCTGAAACTCCAAAACTCCAAAAATCTGAAACTCCAAAAGTGCAAAAATCCAAAACTCTAAAACTCCAAAACTCCGAAACTCCAAAACTCCAAATATCCGAAACTCCAAAACTACAATATTCCGAAACTCCGAAACTCCAAAACTCCAAAATTCGGAAGCTCCACTACCCCGAATCTCCAAAACTCCGAAACTCCAAAACTCCGAAATTCCGAAAATCCAGAACTCCAAACCTCCAAAACTCCAAAGCTCTAAAACTCGAAAAGTCCAATAATCCGAAACTCCGAAAGTCCAAAACTCCGAAAATCCAAAACTCCAAAAATCCAGAACTGAAAATTCGAAACTCCAAAACTCCGAAACTGCAAAACACCAAAATTCCGAAACTCCAAAACTCCGAAACTCCGATAATCCGGAAGTCTAAAACTCCAAAAATCCAAAACTCCAAACCTCCAAAACTCAAAAACTCCAAAACTCCAAAAATCCAAAACACCAAAACTCCAATGCTCCAAAAATCCAAAACTCCAAAAATCCAAAACTCCGAAAATCGAAGTTAAAAACTCCAAAACTCCAAAAATCCGAAACTAAAATTTCAAAACTCCAAAACTCTAAAACTCTAAAGCTCCAAAACTCCAACACCCCGAAACTCCAAAACTACAAAATTCTTAAACTCCAAGACCCCGAATCTCCAAAACGCCGAAACTCCAAATCTCCGAAACTCCGAAACTCCAAAAATCCGAAACTGAAAATCTGGAACTCCAAAACTGCAAAACTCCAAAGCTCTAAAACTCCAAAAGTCCAATAATCCGAAACTCCGAAGGTCCAAAACTACAATATTCCGAAACTCCGAAACTCCAAAACTCCAAAATTCCAAAGCTCCACAACCCCGAATCTCCAAAACTCCGAAACTCCAAAACTCCGAAACTCCGAAAATCCAGAACTCCAAAACTCCAAAATTCCGAAGCTCCTCAACCCCGAAACTCCAAAACTCCGAAACTCCGAAAATCCAGAACTCCAAAACTCCAAAGCTCTAAAACTCGAAAAGTCCAAAAATCCGAAACTCCGAAAGTCCGAAACTCAAAAACTCCAAAAGTGCAAAAATCCAGAACTCCAAAACTCAAAAACTCCAAATCTCAAAAATCCAAAAATTCAAAACTCAAAAATCCAAAAGTTAAAAACTCCAAACTCCAAAAATCCGAAACTCAAAAATTTCAATCTACAAAACTCAAAAAATCTAAAACTCCAAAACTCCAACACTCCAAAACTACAAAACTACAAAATTCCGAAACTCTAAGACCCCGAATCTCCAAAACGCCGGAACTCCAAATCTCTGAAACTCCAAAACTCCAAAAATGTGAAACTCCAAAAGTGCAAAAATCCAAAACTCCAAAACTCCAAAACTCCGAAACTCCAATACTCCAAATATCCGATACTCCAAAACTACAATAATCCGAAACTCCGAAACTCCAAAACTCCAAAATTCCGAAGCTCCACAACCCCGAATCTCCAAAACTCCGAACCTCTAAAAGTCCACAACCCCAATTCTCCACAACTCCGAAACTCCAAAAATCCATACCTCCAAAAATCAAAAATTGTAAAACTCGAAAACTCTAATAATCCAAAACTCCGAAACTCCAAAAGTGCAAAAATCCAAAACTTCAAAACTCAAAAACTACAAAACTCCAAAAATCCAAAAATCCAAAACTCAAAAATCCAAAACATAAAAACTCCAAACTCCAAAAATCCGAAACTCAAAAATTTAAAATCTCCAAATCTCTAAAACTCAAACTCTAAAACTCCAAAACTCCAACACTCCGAAACACCGACACTCCTAAACTCCAAAACTACAAAACTACAAAATTCCGAAACTCCAAGACCCCGAATCTCGAAAACGCCGAAATTCCAAATCTCCGAAACTCCAAAACTCAAAAAATCCGAAACTCTGAAAATTCGATACTCCAAAACACCAAAACTCCGAAACTCCGATAATTTAGAACTCCAAAACTCCAAAACTCTAAAACTCCAAAACTCCAACACTCCGAAACTCCGACACTCCAAAACTACAAAACTACAAAATTCCGAAACTCCAAAACCCCGAATCTCCAAAACGCCAAAACTCCAAATCTCCGAAACTCCAAAACTCCAAAAAAACGAAACTCTGAAAATTCGAAACTCTAAAACTCCAAAACTCCAAAACTCCAAAACTCCGAAACTCCGAAACTCCCAAACTCAAAAATTCCGAAACTCCACAACCCTGAACCTCGAAAACTCTGAAACTCCAAAACTCCGAAACTCCAAAACTCCAAAACTCCGATACTGCAAAACTCCAAAACTCCGAAACTCCGGAACTCCGAAACTCCAAAACTCCAAAACTCAAAAATTCCGAAACTCCACAACCCTGACTCTCCAAAACTCCGAAACTTCAAAACTCCGAAACTCCAAAACTCCAAAACTCCGAACCTCCAAAACTCCAAAACTCCACAACCCCGAATCTCCACAACTCCGAAACTCCAAAACTCCAAAACTCCAACACTCCATAACTCCAAAACTGGAAAAGTTCAAAAATCCAAAACTCAAAAACTCAAAAACTCAAAAACTCAAAAACTCGAAAACTCTATAACTCCAAAACTCCAACACTCCAAAACTCCGACACTCCAAAACTACAAAACTACAAAATTCCGAAACTCCAAGACCCCGAATCTTTAAAACGCCGAAACTCCAAATCTCCGAAACTCCAAAACTCCAAAAATCCGAAACTCTGAAAATTCGAAACTCCAAAACTCAAAAATTCCGAAACTCCACAACCCTGAACCTCCAAAACTCTGAAACTCCGAAACTCCGAAACTCCGAAACTCCAAAACTCCAAAACTCCAAACCTCCATAACTCCAAAACTCCAAAAGTGCAAAAATCCAAAACTCAAAAACTCAAAAACTCCAAAACTCCAAAACTCTAAAACACCAAAACTCCAACACTCCGAAACTCCGACACTCCAAAACTACAAAACTACAAAATTCCGAAACTCCACAACCCTGACTCTCCAAAACTCCGAAACTTCAAAACTCCGAAACTCCAACACTCCAAAACTCCAAAACTCCGAACCTCCAAAACTCCAAAACTCCACAACCCCGAATCTCGGTAACTCCGAAACTCCAAAAATCCATACCTCCAAAAATCAAAAATTCTCAAACTCGGAAACTCCATTAATTCGAAACTCCGAAACTCCGACACTCCAAAACTCCAAAACTACAAAATTCTGGAACAACAAAACCCTGAACATCCAAAAATCCATACCTCCAAAACTCCAAAAATCCAAAACTCCGAAACTCCGAAACTCCAAAACTCCAAAAGTGCAAAAATCCAAAACTCAAAAACTCCAAAACTCCAAAAATCCAAAACTCAAAAATCCAAAACTTAAAAACTCCAAACTCCAAAAATACGAAACTCAAAAATTTCAAACTCCAAAACTCTAAAACTCTAAAACTCCAAAACTCCAACACTCCGAAACTCCGACACTCCAAAACTCCAAAACTACAAAATTCCGAAACTCCAAGACCCCGAATCTCCAAAACGCCGAAATTCCAAATCTCCGAAACTCCAAAACTCCAAAAATCCGAAACTCTGAAAATTCGATAATTTAGAACTCCAAAACTCCAAAACTCCAAAACTCTAAAACTCCAAAACTCCAACACTCCGAAACTCCGACACTCCAAAACTCCAAAACTACAAAACTCCAAAAATCCGAAACTGAAAATTCGAAACTCTAAAACTCCAAAACTCCAAAACTCTATAACTCCAAAACTCCAACACTTCAAAACTCCGACACTCCAAAACTACAAAACTACAAAATTCCGAAACTCCAAGACCCCGAATCTTTAAAACGCCGAAACTCCAAATCTCCGAAACTCCAAAACTCCAAAAATCCGAAACTCTGAAAATTCGAAACTCCAAAACTCAAAAATTCCGAAACTCCACAACCCTGAACCTCCAAAACTCCGAAACTCCGAAACTCCAGAACTCCAAAACTCCCGAGACTGCTAAACTCCAAAACTCCGAAACTCCGAAACTCCGAAACTCCAAAACTCCAAAACTCCGATACTGCAAAACTCCAAAACTCCGAAACTCCGAAACTCCGGAACTCCGAAACTCCAAAACTCCAAAACTCAAAAATTCCGAAACTCCACAACCCTGACTCTCCAAAACTCCGAAACTTCAAAACTCCGAAACTCCAACACTCCAAAACTCCAAAACTCCGAACCTCCAAAACTCCAAAACTCCACAACCCCGAATCTCCACAACTCCGAAACTCCAAAAATCCATACCTCCAAAAATCAAAAATTCTAAAACTCGAAGACTCCATTAATTCGAAACTCCGATACTCCGACACTCCAAAACTCCAAAACTACAAAATTCTGGAACAACAAATCCCTGAATATCCAAAAATCCATACCTCCAAAACTCCAAAAATCCAAAACTCCGAAACTCCGAAACTCCAAAACTCCAAAAGTGCAAAAATCCAAAACTCCAAAACTCAAATACTCCAAAACTCCAAAAATCCAAAACTCAAAAATCCAAAACTTAAAAACTCCAAACTCCAAAAATACGAAACTCAAAAATTTCAAACTCCAAAACTCTAAAACTCTAAAACTCCAAAACTCCGACACTCCGACACTCCAAAACTACAAAACTACAAAATTCCAAAACTCCAAGACCCCGAATCTCCAAAACGCCGAAATTCCAAATCTCTGAAACTCCAAAACTCCAAAAATTCGAAACTCTGAAAATTCGATACTCCAAAACACCAAAACTCCGAAACTCCGATAATTTAGAACTCCAAAACTCCAAAACTCTAAAACTCCAAAACCCCAACACTCCGAAACTCCGACACTCCAAAACTCCAAAACTACAAAACTACAAAATTCCGAAACTCCAAGACCCCGAATCTCCAAAACGCCAAAACTCCAAATCTCCGAAACTCCAAAACTCCAAAAATCCGAAACTGAAAATTCGAAACTCTAAAACTCCAAAACTCCAAAACTCCGAAACTCCCAAACTCAAAAATTCCGAAACTCCACAACCCTGAACCTCGAAAACTCTGAAACTCCAAAACTCCGAAACTCCAAAACTCCAAAACTCCGATACTGCAAAACTCCAAAACTCCGAAACTCCGAAACTCCGGAACTCCGAAACTCCAAAACTCCAAAACTCAAAAATTCCGAAACTCCTCAACCCTGACTCTCCAAAACTCCGAAACTTCAAAACTACGAAACTCCAAAACTCCAAAACTCCGAACCTCCAAAACTCCAAAACTCCACAACCCCGAATCTCCACAACTCCGACACTCCAAAACTACAAAACTACAAAATTCCGAAACTCCAAGACCCCGAATCTTTAAAACGCCGAAACTCCAAATCTCCGAAACTCCAAAACTCCAAAAATCCAAAACTCTGAAAATTCGAAACTCCAAAACTCAAAAATTCCGAAACTCCACAACCCTGAACCTCCAAAACTAAGAAAGTCCGAAACTCCAGAACTCCAAAACTCCCGAGACTGCAAAACTCCAAAACTCCGAAACTCCGAAACTCCGGAACTCCGAAACTCCAAAACTCCAAAACTCCAAAATTCCGAAACTCCACAACCCTGACTCTCCGAAACTCCGACACTCCAAAACTACAAAACTACAAAATTCCAAAACTCCTAGACCCCGAATCTCCATAACGCCGAAACTCCAAATCTCCGAAACTCCAAAACTCCAAAAATCCGAAACTCTGAAAATTCGAAACTCCAAAACTCCAAAAGTGCAAAACTCCAAAACTCCGAAACTCCAAAACTCAAAAATTCCGAAACTCCACAACCCTGAACCTCCAAAACTCTGAAACTCCGAAACTCCGAAACTCCGAAACTCCAAAACTCCAAAACTCCAAACCTCCATAACTCCAAAACTCCAAAAGTGCAAAAATCCAAAACTCAAAAACTCAAAAACTCAAAAACTCCAAAACTCTAAAACACCAAAACTCCAACACTCCGAAACTCCGACACTCCAAAACTACAAAACTACAAAATTCCGAAACTCCACAACCCTGACTCTCCAAAACTCCGAAACTTCAAAACTCCGAAACTCCAACACTCCAAAACTCCGAACCTCCAAAACTCCAAAACTCCACAACCCCGAATCTCCACAACTCCGAAACTCCAAAAATCCATACCTCCAAAAATCAAAAATTCTAAAACTCGAAAACTCCATTAATTCGAAACTCCGAAACTCCGACACTCCAAAACTCCAAAACTACAAAATTCTGGAACAACAAAACCCTGAATATCCAAAAATCCATACCTCCAAAACTCCAAAAATCCAAAACTCCGAAACTCCGAAACTCCAAAACTCCAAAAGTGCAAAAATCCAAAACTCAAAAACTCCAAAACTCCAAAAATCCAAAACTCAAAAATCCAAAACTTAAAAACTCCAAACTCCAAAAATACGAAACTCAAATATTTCAAACTCCAAAACTCTAAAACTCTAAAACTCCAAAACTCCAACACTCCGAAACTCTGACACTCCAAAACTCCAAAACTACAAAACTACAAAATTCCGAAACTCCAAGACCCCGAATCTCCAAAACGCCGAAATTCCAAATCTCCGAAACTCCAAAACTCCAAAAATCCGAAACTGAAAATTCGATACTCCAAAACACCAAAACTCCGAAACTCCGATAGTTTAGAACTCCAAAACTCCAAAACTCCAAAACTCTAAAACTCCAAAACTCCAACACTCCGAAACTCCGACACTCCAAAACTCCAAAACTACAAAACTCCAAAAATCCGAAACTCCGAAACTCCCAAACTCAAAAATTCCGAAACTCCACAACCCTGAACCTCGAAAACTCTGAAACTCCAAAACTCAGAAACTCCAAAACTCCAAAACTCCGATACTGCAAAACTCCAAAACTCCGAAACTCTGAAACTCCGGAACTCCGAAACTCCAAAACTCCAAAACTCAAAAATTCCGAAACTCCACAACCCTGACTTTCCAAAACTCCGAAACTTCAAAACTCCGAAACTCCAAAACTCCAAAACTCCAAAACTCCGAACCTCCAAAACTCCAAAACTCCACAACCCCGAATCTCCACAACTCCGAAACTCCAAAAGTGCAAAAATCCAAAACTCAAAAACTCAAAAACTCAAAAACTCCAAAACTCTAAAACACCAAAACTCCAACACTCCGAAACTCCGACACTCCAAAACTACAAAACTACAAAATTCCGAAACTCCACAACCCTGACTCTCCAAAACTCCGAAACTTCAAAACTCCGAAACTCCAACACTCCAAAACTCCAAAACTCCGAACCTCCAAAACTCCAAAACTCCACAACCCCGAATCTCCACAACTCCGAAACTCCAAAAATCCATACCTCCAAAAATCAAAAATTCTAAAACTCGAAAACTCCATTAATTCGAAACTCCGAAACTCCGACACTCCAAAACTCCAAAACTACAAAATTCTGGAACAACAAAACCCTGAATATCCAAAAATCCATACCTCCAAAACTCCAAAAATCCAAAACTCCGAAACTCCGAAACTCCAAAACTCCAAAAGTGCAAAAATCCAAAACTCAAAAACTCCAAAACTCCAAAAATCCAAAACTCAAAAATCCAAAACTTAAAAACTCCAAACTCCAAAAATACGAAACTCAAATATTTCAAACTCCAAAACTCTAAAACTCTAAAACTCCAAAACTCCAACACTCCGAAACTCCGACACTCCAAAACTCCAAAACTACAAAACTACAAAATTCCGAAACTCCAAGACCCCGAATCTCCAAAACGCCGAAATTCCAAATCTCCGAAACTCCAAAACTCCAAAAATCCGAAACTGAAAATTCGATACTCCAAAACACCAAAACTCCGAAACTCCGATAATTTAGAACTCCAAAACTCCAAAACTCCAAAACTCTAAAACTCCAAAACTCCAACACTCCGAAACTCCGACACTCCAAAACTCCAAAACTACAAAACTCCAAAAATCCGAAACTCCGAAACTCCCAAACTCAAAAATTCCGAAACTCCACAACCCTGAACCTCGAAAACTCTGAAACTCCAAAACTCAGAAACTCCAAAACTCCAAAACTCCGATACTGCAAAACTCCAAAACTCCGAAACTCTGAAACTCCGGAACTCCGAAACTCCAAAACTCCAAAACTCAAAAATTCCGAAACTCCACAACCCTGACTTTCCAAAACTCCGAAACTTCAAAACTCCGAAACTCCAAAACTCCAAAACTCCAAAACTCCGAACCTCCAAAACTCCAAAACTCCACAACCCCGAATCTCCACAACTCCGAAACTCCAAAACTCCAAAACTCCATAACTCCAAAACTGCAAAAGTTCAAAAATCCAAGACTCAAAAACTCAAAAACTCAAAAACTCAAAAACTCTATAACTCCAAAACTCCAACACTCCAAAACTCCGACACTCCAAAACTACAAAACTGCAAAATACCGAAACTCCAAGACCCCGAATCTTTAAAACGCCGAAACTCCAAATCTCCGAAACTCCAAAACTCAAAAATTCCGAAACTCCACAACCCTGAACCTCCAAAACTCCGAAACTCCGAAACTCCAGAACTCCAAAACTCCCGAGACCGCAAAACTCCAAAACTCCGAAACTGCGAAACTCCGAAACTCCAAAACTCCAAAACTCCGATACTGCAAAACTCCGAAACTCCGAAACTCCGGTACTCCGAAACTCCAAAACTCAAAAATTCCGAAACTCCGCAACTCCGAAACTCCAAAAATCCATACCTCCAAAAATCAAAAATTCTAAAACTCGAAAACTCCATTAATTCGAAACTCCGAAACTCCGACACTCCAAAACTCCAAAACTACAAAATTCTGGGACAACAAAACCCTGAATATCCAAAAATCCATACCTCCAAAACTCCAAAAATCCAAAACTCCGAAACTCCGAAACTCCAAAACTCCAAAAGTGCAAAAATCCAAAACTCCAAAACTCAAAAACTCCAAAACTCCAAAAATCCAAAACTCAAAAATCCAAAACTTAAAAACTCCAAACTCCAAAAATACGAAACTCAAAAATTTCAAACTCCAAAACTCTAAAACTCTAAAACTCCAAAACTCCAACACTCCGAAACTCCGACACTCCAAAACTCCAAAACTCCAAAACTACAAAATTCCGAAACTCCAAGACCCCGCATCTCCAAAACGCCGAAATTCCAAATCTCCGAAACTCCAAAACTCCAAAAATCCGAAACTCTGAAAATTCGATACTCCAAAACACCAAAACTCCGAAACTCCGATAATTTAGAACTCCAAAACTCCAAAACTCCAAATCTCTAAAACTCTAAAACTCCAACACTCCGAAACTCCGACACTCCAAAACTCCAAAACTACAAAACTACAAAATTCCGAAACTCCAAGACCCCGAATCTCCAAAACGCCAAAACTCCAAATCTCCGAAACTCCAAAACTCCAAAACTCCGAAACTCCGAAACTCCTAAACTCCAAAACTCCAAAACTCCACAACCCTGAACCTCGAAAACTCTGAAACTCCAAAACTCAGAAACTCCAAAACTCCAAAACTCCGATACTGCAAAACTCCAAAACTCCGAAACTCCGAAACTCCGGAACTCTGAAACTCCAAAACTCAAAAACTCAAAAATTCCGAAACTCCACAACACTGACTCCAAAACTCCGAAACTTCAAAACTCCGAAACTCCAAAACTCCAAAACTCCAAAACTCCAAAACTCCGAACCTCCAAAACTCCAAAACTCCACAACCCCGAATCTCCACAACTCCGAAACTCCGAAACTCCAAAACTCCATAACTCCAAAACTGCACAAGTTCAAAAATCCAAAACTCAAAAACTCAAAAACTCAAAAACTCCAAAACTCTATAACTCCAAAACTCCAACACTCCAAAACTCCGACACTCCAAAACTACAAAACTACAAAATTCCGAAACTCCAAGACCCCGAATCTTTAAAACGCCGAAACTCCAAATCTCCGAAACTCCAAAACTCCAAAAATCCGAAACTGAAAATTCGAAACTCCAAAACTCAAAAATTCCGAAACTCCACAACCCTGAACCTCCAAAACTCCGAAACTCCGAAACTCCAGAACTCCAAAACTCCCGAGACTGCAAAACTCCAAAACTCCGAAACTCCGAAACTCCAAAACTCCAAAACTCCGATACTGCAAAACTCCAAAACTCCGAAACTCCAAAACTCCGGAACTCCGAAACTCCAAAACTCCAAAACTCAAAAATTCCGAAACTCCACAACCCTGACTCTCCAAAACTCCGAAACTTCAAAACTCCGAAACTCCAACACTCCAAAACTCCAAAACTCCGAACCTCCAAAACTCCAAAACTGCACAACCCCGAATCTCCACAACTCCGAAACTCCAAAAATCCATACCTCCAAAAATCAAAAATTCTAAAACTCGAAAACTCCATTAATTCGAAACTCCGACACTCCAAAACTCCAAAACTACAAAATTCTGGGACAACAAAACCCTGAATATCCAAAAATCCATACCTCCAAAACTCCAAAAATCCAAAACTCCGAAACTCCGAAACTCCAAAACTCCAAAAGTGCAAAAATCCAAAACTCCAAAACTCAAAAACTCCAAAACTCCAAAAATCCAAAACTCAAAAATCCAAAACTTAAAAACTCCAAACTCCAAAAATACGAAACTCAAAAATTTCAAACTCCAAAACTCTAAAACTCTAAAACTCCAAAACTCCAACACTCCGAAACTCCGACACTCCAAAACTCCAAAACTCCAAAACTACAAAATTCCGAAACTCCAAGACCCCGCATCTCCAAAACGCCGAAATTCCAAATCTCCGAAACTCCAAAACTCCAAAAATCCGAAACTCTGAAAATTCGATACTCCAAAACACCAAAACTCCGAAACTCCGATAATTTAGAACTCCAAAACTCCAAAACTCCAAAACTCTAAAACTCCAAAACTCCAACACTCCGAAACTCCGACACTCCAAAACTTCAAAACTACAAAACTACAAAATTCCGAAACTCCAAGACCCCGAATCTCCAAAACGCCAAAACTCCAAATCTCCGAAACTCCAAAACTACAAAAATCCGAAACTCTGAAAATTCGAAGCTCTAAAACTCCAAAACTCCAAAACTCCAAAACTCCAAAACTCCGAAACTCCGAAACTCCCAAACTCAAAAATTCCGAAACTCCACAACCCTGAACCTCGACAACTCTGAAACTCCAAAACTCCGAAACTCCAAAACTCCAAAACTCCGATACTGCAAAACTCCAAAACTCCGAAACTCCGAAACTCCGGAACTCCGAAACTCTAAAACTCCAAAACTCAAAAATTCCGAAACTCCACAACCCTGACTCTCCAAAACTCTGAACCTCCAAAACTCCAAAACTCCACAACCCCGAATCTCCACAACTCCGAAACTCCAAAACTCCAAAACTCCAAAACTCCATAACTCCAAAACTGCAAAAGTTCAAAAATCCAAAACTCAAAAACTCAAAAACTCAAAAACTCAAAAACTCCAAAACTCTATAACTCCAAAACTCCAACACTCCAAAACTCCGACACTCCAAAACTACAAAACTACAAAATTCCGAAACTCCAAGACCCCGAATCTTTAAAGCGCCGAAACTCCAAATCTCCGAAACTCCAAAACTCCAAAAATCCGAAACTCTGAAAATTCGAAACTCCAAAACTCAAAAATTCCGAAACTCCACAACCCTGAACCTTCAAAACTCTGAAACTCCGAAACTCCAAAACTCCAAAACTCCAAACCTCCATAACTCCAAAACTCCAAAAGTGCAAAAATCCAAAACTCAAAAACTCAAAAACTCCAAAACTCCAAAACTCTAAAACACCAAAACTCCAACACTCCGAAACTCCGACACTCCAAAACTACAAAACTACAAAATTCCGAAACTCCACAACCCTGACTCTCCAAAACTCCGAAACTTCAAAACTCCAAAACTCCGAACCTCCAAAACTCCAAAACTCCACAACCCCGAATCTCCACAACTCCGAAACTCCGAAACTCCGAAACTCCAAAACTCCAAAACTCCGACACTCCAAAACTACAAAACTACAAAATTCCGAAACTCCACAACCCTGACTCTCCAAAACTCCGAAACTTCAAAACTCCGAAACTCCAACACTCCAAAACTCCAAAACTCCGAACCTCCAAAACTCCAAAACTCCACAACCCCGAATCTCGGTAACTCCGAAACTCCAAAAATCCATACCTCCAAAAATCAAAAATTCTCAAACTCGGAAACTCCATTAATTCGAAACTCCGAAACTCCGACACTCCAAAACTCCAAAACTACAAAATTCTGGAACAACAAAACCCTGAACATCCAAAAATCCATACCTCCAAAACTCCAAAAATCCAAAACTGCGAAACTCCGAAACTCCAAAACTCCAAAAGTGCAAAAATCCAAAACTCAAAAACTCCAAAACTCCAAAAATCCAAAACTCAAAAATCCAAAACTTAAAAACTCCAAACTCCAAAAATACGAAACTCAAAAATTTCAAACTCCAAAACTCTAAAACTCTAAAACTCCAAAACTCCAACACTCCGAAACTCCGACACTCCAAAACTCCAAAACTACAAAATTCCGAAACTCCAAGACCCCGAATCTCCAAAACGCCGAAATTCCAAATCTCCGAAACTCCAAAACTCCAAAAATCCGAAACTCTGAAAATTCGATAATTTAGAACTCCAAAACTCCAAAACTCCAAAACTCTAAAACTCCAAAACTCCAACACTCCGAAACTCCGACACTCCAAAACTCCAAAACTAGAAAACTCCAAAAATCCGAAACTGAAAATTCGAAACTCTAAAACTCCAAAACTCCAAAACTCTATAACTCCAAAACTCCAACACTTCAAAACTCCGACACTCCAAAACTACAAAACTACAAAATTCCGAAACTCCAAGACCCCGAATCTTTAAAACGCCGAAACTCCAAATCTCCGAAACTCCAAAACTCCAAAAATCCGAAACTCTGAAAATTCGAAACTCCAAAACTCAAAAATTCCGAAACTCCACAACCCTGAACCTCCAAAACTCCGAAACTTCAAAACTCCGAAACTCCAACACTCCAAAACTCCAAAACTCCGAACCTCCAAAACTCCAAAACTCCACAACCCCGAATCTCCACAACTCCGAAACTCCAAAAATCCATACCTCCAAAAATCAAAAATTCTAAAACTCGAAGACTCCATTAATTCGAAACTCCGAAACTCCGACACTCCAAAACTCCAAAACTACAAAATTCTGGAACAACAAATCCCTGAATATCCAAAAATCCATACCTCCAAAACTCCAAAAATCCAAAACTCCGAAACTCCGAAACTCCAAAACTCCAAAAGTGCAAAAATCCAAAACTCCAAAACTCAAAAACTCCAAAACTCCAAAAATCCAAAACTCAAAAATCCAAAACTTAAAAACTCCAAACACCAAAATTACGAAACTCAAAAATTTCAAACTCCAAAACTCTAAAACTCTAAAACTCCAAAACTCCGACACTCCAAAACTCCAAAACTACAAAACTACAAAATTCCGAAACTCCAAGACCCCGAATCTCCAAAACGCCGAAATTCCAAATCTCTGAAACTCCAAAACTCCAAAAATTCGAAACTCTGAAAATTCGATACTCCAAAACACCAAAACTCCGAAACTCCGATAATTTAGAACTCCAAAACTCCAAAACTCTAAAACTCCAAAACCCCAACACTCCGAAACTCCGACACTCCAAAACTCCAAAACTACAAAACTACAAAATTCCGAAACTCCAAGACCCCGAATCTCCAAAACGCCAAAACTCCAAATCTCCGAAACTCCAAAACTCCAAAAATCCGAAACTGAAAATTCGAAACTCTAAAACTCCAAAACTCCAAAACTCCGAAACTCCCAAACTCAAAAATTCCGAAACTCCACAACCCTGAACCTCGAAAACTCTGAAACTCCAAAACTCCGAAACTCCAAAACTCCAAAACTCCGATACTGCAAAACTCCAAAACTCCGAAACTCCGAAACTCCGGAACTCCGAAACTCCAAAACTCCAAAACTCAAAAATTCCGAAACTCCACAACCCTGACTCTCCAAAACTCTGAAACTTCAAAACTACGAAACTCCAAAACTCCAAAACTCCGAACCTCCAAAACTCCAAAACACCACAACCCCGAATCTCCACAACTCCGAAACTACAAAACTCCAAAACTCCAAAACTCCATAACTCCAAAACTGTAAAAGTTCAAAAATCCAAAACTCAAAAACTCAAAAACTCAAAAACTCCAAAACTCCAAAACTCTATAACTCCAAAACTCCAAAACTCCAACACTCCACAACTCCGACACTCCAAAACTACAAAACTACAAAATTCCGAAACTCCAAGACCCCGAATCTTTAAAACGCCGAAACTCCAAATCTCCGAAACTCCAAAACTCCAAAAATCCGAAACTCTGAAAATTCGAAACTCCAAAACTCAAAAATTCCGAAACTCCACAACCCTGAACCTCCAAAACTAAGAAAGTCCGAAACTCCAGAACTCCAAAACTCCCGAGACTGCAAAACTCCAAAACTCCGAAACTCCGAAACTCCGGAACTCCGAAACTCCAAAACTCCAAAACTCCAAAATTCCGAAACTCCACAACCCTGACTCTCCGAAACTCCGACACTCCAAAACTACAAAACTACAAAATTCCAAAACTCCTAGACCCCGAATCTCCATAACGCCGAAACTCCAAATCTCCGAAACTCCAAAACTCCAAAAATCCGAAACTCTGAAAATTCGAAACTCCAAAACTCCAAAAGTGCAAAACTCCAAAACTCCGAAACTCCAAAACTCAAAAATTCCGAAACTCCACAACCCTGAACCTCCAAAACTCTGAAACTCCGAAACTCCGAAACTCCGAAACTCCAAAACTCCAAAACTCCAAACCTCCATAACTCCAAAACTCCAAAAGTGCAAAAATCCAAAACTCAAAAACTCAAAAACTCAAAAACTCCAAAACTCTAAAACACCAAAACTCCAACACTCCGAAACTCCGACACTCCAAAACTACAAAACTACAAAATTCCGAAACTCCACAACCTGACTCTCCAAAACTCCGAAACTTCAAAACTCCGAAACTCCAACACTCCAAAACTCCAAAACTCCGAACCTCCAAAACTCCAAAACTCCACAACCCCGAATCTCCACAACTCCGAAACTCCAAAAATCCATACCTCCAAAAATCAAAAATTCTAAAACTCGAAAACTCCATTAATTCGAAACTCCGAAACTCCGACACTCCAAAACTCCAAAACTACAAAATTCTGGAACAACAAAACCCTGAATATCCAAAAATCCATACCTCCAAAACTCCAAAAATCCAAAACTCCGAAACTCCGAAACTCCAAAACTCCAAAAGTGCAAAAATCCAAAACTCAAAAACTCCAAAACTCCAAAAATCCAAAACTCAAAAATCCAAAACTCCGAAACTCCGACACTCCAAAACTCCAAAACTACAAAATTCCGAAACTCCAAGACCCCGAATCTCCAAAACGCCGAAATTCCAAATCTCCGAAACTCCAAAACTCCAAAAATCCGAAACTCTGAAAATTCGATAATTTAGAACTCCAAAACTCCAAAACTCCAAAACTCTAAAACTCCAAAACTCCAACACTCCGAAACTCCGACACTCCAAAACTCCAAAACTAGAAAACTCCAAAAATCCGAAACTGAAAATTCGAAACTCTAAAACTCCAAAACTCCAAAACTCTATAACTCCAAAACTCCAACACTTCAAAACTCCGACACTCCAAAACTACAAAACTACAAAATTCCGAAACTCCAAGACCCCGAATCTTTAAAACGCCGAAACTCCAAATCTCCGAAACTCCAAAACTCCAAAAATCCGAAACTCTGAAAATTCGAAACTCCAAAACTCAAAAATTCCGAAACTCCACAACCCTGAACCTCCAAAACTCTGAAACTCCGAAACTCCGAAACTCCGAAACTCCAAAACTCCAAAACTCCAAACCTCCATAACTCCAAAACTCCAAAAGTGCAAAAATCCAAAACTCAAAAACTCAAAAACTCAAAAACTCCAAAACTCTAAAACACCAAAACTCCAACACTCCGAAACTCCGACACTCCAAAACTACAAAACTACAAAATTCCGAAACTCCACAACCTGACTCTCCAAAACTCCGAAACTTCAAAACTCCGAAACTCCAACACTCCAAAACTCCAAAACTCCGAACCTCCAAAACTCCAAAACTCCACAACCCCGAATCTCCACAACTCCGAAACTCCAAAAATCCATACCTCCAAAAATCAAAAATTCTAAAACTCGAAAACTCCATTAATTCGAAACTCCGAAACTCCGACACTCCAAAACTCCAAAACTACAAAATTCTGGAACAACAAAACCCTGAATATCCAAAAATCCATACCTCCAAAACTCCAAAAATCCAAAACTCCGAAACTCCGAAACTCCAAAACTCCAAAAGTGCAAAAATCCAAAACTCAAAAACTCCAAAACTCCAAAAATCCAAAACTCAAAAATCCAAAACTCCGAAACTCCGACACTCCAAAACTCCAAAACTACAAAATTCCGAAACTCCAAGACCCCGAATCTCCAAAACGCCGAAATTCCAAATCTCCGAAACTCCAAAACTCCAAAAATCCGAAACTCTGAAAATTCGATAATTTAGAACTCCAAAACTCCAAAACTCCAAAACTCTAAAACTCCAAAACTCCAACACTCCGAAACTCCGACACTCCAAAACTCCAAAACTAGAAAACTCCAAAAATCCGAAACTGAAAATTCGAAACTCTAAAACTCCAAAACTCCAAAACTCTATAACTCCAAAACTCCAACACTTCAAAACTCCGACACTCCAAAACTACAAAACTACAAAATTCCGAAACTCCAAGACCCCGAATCTTTAAAACGCCGAAACTCCAAATCTCCGAAACTCCAAAACTCCAAAAATCCGAAACTCTGAAAATTCGAAACTCCAAAAGTGCAAAAATCCAAAACTCAAAAACTCAAAAACTCCAAAACTCCAAAACTCTAAAACACCAAAACTCCAACACTCCGAAACTCCGACACTCCAAAACTACAAAACTACAAAATTCCGAAACTCCACAACCCTGACTCTCCAAAACTCCGAAACTTCAAAACTCCAAAACTCCGAACCTCCAAAACTCCAAAACTCCACAACCCCGAATCTCCACAACTCCGAAACTCCGAAACTCCGAAACTCCAAAACTCCAAAACTCCGACACTCCAAAACTACAAAACTACAAAATTCCGAAACTCCACAACCCTGACTCTCCAAAACTCCGAAACTTCAAAACTCCGAAACTCCAACACTCCAAAACTCCAAAACTCCGAACCTCCAAAACTCCAAAACTCCACAACCCCGAATCTCGGTAACTCCGAAACTCCAAAAATCCATACCTCCAAAAATCAAAAATTCTCAAACTCGGAAACTCCATTAATTCGAAACTCCGAAACTCCGACACTCCAAAACTCCAAAACTACAAAATTCTGGAACAACAAAACCCTGAACATCCAAAAATCCATACCTCCAAAACTCCAAAAATCCAAAACTGCGAAACTCCGAAACTCCAAAACTCCAAAAGTGCAAAAATCCAAAACTCAAAAACTCCAAAACTCCAAAAATCCAAAACTCAAAAATCCAAAACTTAAAAACTCCAAACTCCAAAAATACGAAACTCAAAAATTTCAAACTCCAAAACTCTAAAACTCTAAAACTCCAAAACTCCAACACTCCGAAACTCCGACACTCCAAAACTCCAAAACTACAAAATTCCGAAACTCCAAGACCCCGAATCTCCAAAACGCCGAAATTCCAAATCTCCGAAACTCCAAAACTCCAAAAATCCGAAACTCTGAAAATTCGATAATTTAGAACTCCAAAACTCCAAAACTCCAAAACTCTAAAACTCCAAAACTCCAACACTCCGAAACTCCGACACTCCAAAACTCCAAAACTAGAAAACTCCAAAAATCCGAAACTGAAAATTCGAAACTCTAAAACTCCAAAACTCCAAAACTCTATAACTCCAAAACTCCAACACTTCAAAACTCCGACACTCCAAAACTACAAAACTACAAAATTCCGAAACTCCAAGACCCCGAATCTTTAAAACGCCGAAACTCCAAATCTCCGAAACTCCAAAACTCCAAAAATCCGAAACTCTGAAAATTCGAAACTCCAAAACTCAAAAATTCCGAAACTCCACAACCCTGAACCTCCAAAACTCCGAAACTTCAAAACTCCGAAACTCCAACACTCCAAAACTCCAAAACTCCGAACCTCCAAAACTCCAAAACTCCACAACCCCGAATCTCCACAACTCCGAAACTCCAAAAATCCATACCTCCAAAAATCAAAAATTCTAAAACTCGAAGACTCCATTAATTCGAAACTCCGAAACTCCGACACTCCAAAACTCCAAAACTACAAAATTCTGGAACAACAAATCCCTGAATATCCAAAAATCCATACCTCCAAAACTCCAAAAATCCAAAACTCCGAAACTCCGAAACTCCAAAACTCCAAAAGTGCAAAAATCCAAAACTCCAAAACTCAAAAACTCCAAAACTCCAAAAATCCAAAACTCAAAAATCCAAAACTTAAAAACTCCAAACACCAAAATTACGAAACTCAAAAATTTCAAACTCCAAAACTCTAAAACTCTAAAACTCCAAAACTCCGACACTCCAAAACTCCAAAACTACAAAACTACAAAATTCCGAAACTCCAAGACCCCGAATCTCCAAAACGCCGAAATTCCAAATCTCTGAAACTCCAAAACTCCAAAAATTCGAAACTCTGAAAATTCGATACTCCAAAACACCAAAACTCCGAAACTCCGATAATTTAGAACTCCAAAACTCCAAAACTCTAAAACTCCAAAACCCCAACACTCCGAAACTCCGACACTCCAAAACTCCAAAACTACAAAACTACAAAATTCCGAAACTCCAAGACCCCGAATCTCCAAAACGCCAAAACTCCAAATCTCCGAAACTCCAAAACTCCAAAAATCCGAAACTGAAAATTCGAAACTCTAAAACTCCAAAACTCCAAAACTCCGAAACTCCCAAACTCAAAAATTCCGAAACTCCACAACCCTGAACCTCGAAAACTCTGAAACTCCAAAACTCCGAAACTCCAAAACTCCAAAACTCCGATACTGCAAAACTCCAAAACTCCGAAACTCCGAAACTCCGGAACTCCGAAACTCCAAAACTCCAAAACTCAAAAATTCCGAAACTCCACAACCCTGACTCTCCAAAACTCTGAAACTTCAAAACTACGAAACTCCAAAACTCCAAAACTCCGAACCTCCAAAACTCCAAAACACCACAACCCCGAATCTCCACAACTCCGAAACTACAAAACTCCAAAACTCCAAAACTCCATAACTCCAAAACTGTAAAAGTTCAAAAATCCAAAACTCAAAAACTCAAAAACTCAAAAACTCCAAAACTCCAAAACTCTATAACTCCAAAACTCCAAAACTCCAACACTCCACAACTCCGACACTCCAAAACTACAAAACTACAAAATTCCGAAACTCCAAGACCCCGAATCTTTAAAACGCCGAAACTCCAAATCTCCGAAACTCCAAAACTCCAAAAAT
This sequence comes from Amblyomma mixtum, assembly GCF_055824585.1. NCBI lineage: Eukaryota > Metazoa > Arthropoda > Arachnida > Ixodida > Ixodidae > Amblyomma > Amblyomma mixtum. The sequence continues at coordinate 122,412,887 of NC_143012.1, read as the reverse complement.
CCGAAACTCTGAAAATTCGAAACTCCAAAACTCAAAAATTCCGAAACTCCACAACCCTGAACCTCCAAAACTAAGAAAGTCCGAAACTCCAGAACTCCAAAACTCCCGAGACTGCAAAACTCCAAAACTCCGAAACTCCGAAACTCCGGAACTCCGAAACTCCAAAACTCCAAAACTCCAAAATTCCGAAACTCCACAACCCTGACTCTCCGAAACTCCGACACTCCAAAACTACAAAACTACAAAATTCCAAAACTCCTAGACCCCGAATCTCCATAACGCCGAAACTCCAAATCTCCGAAACTCCAAAACTCCAAAAATCCGAAACTCTGAAAATTCGAAACTCCAAAACTCCAAAAGTGCAAAACTCCAAAACTCCGAAACTCCAAAACTCAAAAATTCCGAAACTCCACAACCCTGAACCTCCAAAACTCTGAAACTCCGAAACTCCGAAACTCCGAAACTCCAAAACTCCAAAACTCCAAACCTCCATAACTCCAAAACTCCAAAAGTGCAAAAATCCAAAACTCAAAAACTCAAAAACTCAAAAACTCCAAAACTCTAAAACACCAAAACTCCAACACTCCGAAACTCCGACACTCCAAAACTACAAAACTACAAAATTCCGAAACTCCACAACCTGACTCTCCAAAACTCCGAAACTTCAAAACTCCGAAACTCCAACACTCCAAAACTCCAAAACTCCGAACCTCCAAAACTCCAAAACTCCACAACCCCGAATCTCCACAACTCCGAAACTCCAAAAATCCATACCTCCAAAAATCAAAAATTCTAAAACTCGAAAACTCCATTAATTCGAAACTCCGAAACTCCGACACTCCAAAACTCCAAAACTACAAAATTCTGGAACAACAAAACCCTGAATATCCAAAAATCCATACCTCCAAAACTCCAAAAATCCAAAACTCCGAAACTCCGAAACTCCAAAACTCCAAAAGTGCAAAAATCCAAAACTCAAAAACTCCAAAACTCCAAAAATCCAAAACTCAAAAATCCAAAACTCCGAAACTCCGACACTCCAAAACTCCAAAACTACAAAATTCCGAAACTCCAAGACCCCGAATCTCCAAAACGCCGAAATTCCAAATCTCCGAAACTCCAAAACTCCAAAAATCCGAAACTCTGAAAATTCGATAATTTAGAACTCCAAAACTCCAAAACTCCAAAACTCTAAAACTCCAAAACTCCAACACTCCGAAACTCCGACACTCCAAAACTCCAAAACTAGAAAACTCCAAAAATCCGAAACTGAAAATTCGAAACTCTAAAACTCCAAAACTCCAAAACTCTATAACTCCAAAACTCCAACACTTCAAAACTCCGACACTCCAAAACTACAAAACTACAAAATTCCGAAACTCCAAGACCCCGAATCTTTAAAACGCCGAAACTCCAAATCTCCGAAACTCCAAAACTCCAAAAATCCGAAACTCTGAAAATTCGAAACTCCAAAACTCAAAAATTCCGAAACTCCACAACCCTGAACCTCCAAAACTCCGAAACTTCAAAACTCCGAAACTCCAACACTCCAAAACTCCAAAACTCCGAACCTCCAAAACTCCAAAACTCCACAACCCCGAATCTCCACAACTCCGAAACTCCAAAAATCCATACCTCCAAAAATCAAAAATTCTAAAACTCGAAGACTCCATTAATTCGAAACTCCGAAACTCCGACACTCCAAAACTCCAAAACTACAAAATTCTGGAACAACAAATCCCTGAATATCCAAAAATCCATACCTCCAAAACTCCAAAAATCCAAAACTCCGAAACTCCGAAACTCCAAAACTCCAAAAGTGCAAAAATCCAAAACTCCAAAACTCAAAAACTCCAAAACTCCAAAAATCCAAAACTCAAAAATCCAAAACTTAAAAACTCCAAACACCAAAATTACGAAACTCAAAAATTTCAAACTCCAAAACTCTAAAACTCTAAAACTCCAAAACTCCGACACTCCAAAACTCCAAAACTACAAAACTACAAAATTCCGAAACTCCAAGACCCCGAATCTCCAAAACGCCGAAATTCCAAATCTCTGAAACTCCAAAACTCCAAAAATTCGAAACTCTGAAAATTCGATACTCCAAAACACCAAAACTCCGAAACTCCGATAATTTAGAACTCCAAAACTCCAAAACTCTAAAACTCCAAAACCCCAACACTCCGAAACTCCGACACTCCAAAACTCCAAAACTACAAAACTACAAAATTCCGAAACTCCAAGACCCCGAATCTCCAAAACGCCAAAACTCCAAATCTCCGAAACTCCAAAACTCCAAAAATCCGAAACTGAAAATTCGAAACTCTAAAACTCCAAAACTCCAAAACTCCGAAACTCCCAAACTCAAAAATTCCGAAACTCCACAACCCTGAACCTCGAAAACTCTGAAACTCCAAAACTCCGAAACTCCAAAACTCCAAAACTCCGATACTGCAAAACTCCAAAACTCCGAAACTCCGAAACTCCGGAACTCCGAAACTCCAAAACTCCAAAACTCAAAAATTCCGAAACTCCACAACCCTGACTCTCCAAAACTCTGAAACTTCAAAACTACGAAACTCCAAAACTCCAAAACTCCGAACCTCCAAAACTCCAAAACACCACAACCCCGAATCTCCACAACTCCGAAACTACAAAACTCCAAAACTCCAAAACTCCATAACTCCAAAACTGTAAAAGTTCAAAAATCCAAAACTCAAAAACTCAAAAACTCAAAAACTCCAAAACTCCAAAACTCTATAACTCCAAAACTCCAAAACTCCAACACTCCACAACTCCGACACTCCAAAACTACAAAACTACAAAATTCCGAAACTCCAAGACCCCGAATCTTTAAAACGCCGAAACTCCAAATCTCCGAAACTCCAAAACTCCAAAAATCCGAAACTCTGAAAATTCGAAACTCCAAAACTCAAAAATTCCGAAACTCCACAACCCTGAACCTCCAAAACTAAGAAAGTCCGAAACTCCAGAACTCCAAAACTCCCGAGACTGCAAAACTCCAAAACTCCGAAACTCCGAAACTCCGGAACTCCGAAACTCCAAAACTCCAAAACTCCAAAATTCCGAAACTCCACAACCCTGACTCTCCGAAACTCCGACACTCCAAAACTACAAAACTACAAAATTCCAAAACTCCTAGACCCCGAATCTCCATAACGCCGAAACTCCAAATCTCCGAAACTCCAAAACTCCAAAAATCCGAAACTCTGAAAATTCGAAACTCCAAAACTCCAAAAGTGCAAAACTCCAAAACTCCGAAACTCCAAAACTCAAAAATTCCGAAACTCCACAACCCTGAACCTCCAAAACTCTGAAACTCCGAAACTCCGAAACTCCGAAACTCCAAAACTCCAAAACTCCAAACCTCCATAACTCCAAAACTCCAAAAGTGCAAAAATCCAAAACTCAAAAACTCAAAAACTCAAAAACTCCAAAACTCTAAAACACCAAAACTCCAACACTCCGAAACTCCGACACTCCAAAACTACAAAACTACAAAATTCCGAAACTCCACAACCTGACTCTCCAAAACTCCGAAACTTCAAAACTCCGAAACTCCAACACTCCAAAACTCCAAAACTCCGAACCTCCAAAACTCCAAAACTCCACAACCCCGAATCTCCACAACTCCGAAACTCCAAAAATCCATACCTCCAAAAATCAAAAATTCTAAAACTCGAAAACTCCATTAATTCGAAACTCCGAAACTCCGACACTCCAAAACTCCAAAACTACAAAATTCTGGAACAACAAAACCCTGAATATCCAAAAATCCATACCTCCAAAACTCCAAAAATCCAAAACTCCGAAACTCCGAAACTCCAAAACTCCAAAAGTGCAAAAATCCAAAACTCAAAAACTCCAAAACTCCAAAAATCCAAAACTCAAAAATCCAAAACTCCGAAACTCCGACACTCCAAAACTCCAAAACTACAAAATTCCGAAACTCCAAGACCCCGAATCTCCAAAACGCCGAAATTCCAAATCTCCGAAACTCCAAAACTCCAAAAATCCGAAACTCTGAAAATTCGATAATTTAGAACTCCAAAACTCCAAAACTCCAAAACTCTAAAACTCCAAAACTCCAACACTCCGAAACTCCGACACTCCAAAACTCCAAAACTACAAAACTCCAAAAATCCGAAACTGAAAATTCGAAACTCTAAAACTCCAAAACTCCAAAACTCTATAACTCCAAAACTCCAACACTTCAAAACTCCGACACTCCAAAACTACAAAACTACAAAATTCCGAAACTCCAAGACCCCGAATCTTTAAAACGCCGAAACTCCAAATCTCCGAAACTCCAAAACTCCAAAAATCCGAAACTCTGAAAATTCGAAACTCCAAAACTCAAAAATTCCGAAACTCCACAACCCTGAACCTCCAAAACTCCGAAACTTCAAAACTCCGAAACTCCAACACTCCAAAACTCCAAAACTCCGAACCTCCAAAACTCCAAAACTCCACAACCCCGAATCTCCACAACTCCGAAACTCCAAAAATCCATACCTCCAAAAATCAAAAATTCTAAAACTCGAAGACTCCATTAATTCGAAACTCCGAAACTCCGACACTCCAAAACTCCAAAACTACAAAATTCTGGAACAACAAATCCCTGAATATCCAAAAATCCATACCTCCAAAACTCCAAAATGCCAAAACTCCGAAACTCCGAAACTCCAAAACTCCAAAAGTGCAAAAATCCAAAACTCCAAAACTCAAAAACTCCAAAACTCCAAAAATCCAAAACTCAAAAATCCAAAACTTAAAAACTCCAAACACCAAAAATACGAAACTCAAAAATTTCAAACTCCAAAACTCTAAAACTCTAAAACTCCAAAACTCCGACACTCCAAAACTCCAAAACTACAAAACTACAAAATTCCGAAACTCCAAGACCCCGAATCTCCAAAACGCCGAAATTCCAAATCTCTGAAACTCCAAAACTCCAAAAATTCGAAACTCTGAAAATTCGATACTCAAAAATTCCGAAACTCCACAACCCTGACTCTCCAAAACTCTGAACCTCCAAAACTCCAAAACTCCACAACCCCGAATCTCCACAACTCCGAAACTCCAAAACTCCAAAACTCCAAAACTCCATAACTCCAAAACTGCAAAAGTTCAAAAATCCAAAACTCAAAAACTCAAAAACTCAAAAACTCAAAAACTCCAAAACTCTATAACTCCAAAACTCCAACACTCCAAAACTCCGACACTCCAAAACTACAAAACTACAAAATTCCGAAACTCCAAGACCCCGAATCTTTAAAGCGCCGAAACTCCAAATCTCCGAAACTCCAAAACTCCAAAAATCCGAAACTCTGAAAATTCGAAACTCCAAAACTCAAAAATTCCGAAACTCCACAACCCTGAACCTTCAAAACTCTGAAACTCCGAAACTCCAAAACTCCAAAACTCCAAACCTCTATAACTCCAAAACTCCAAAAGTGCAAAAATCCAAAACTCAAAAACTCAAAAACTCCAAAACTCCAAAACTCTAAAACACCAAAACTCCAACACTCCGAAACTCCGACACTCCAAAACTACAAAACTACAAAATTCCGAAACTCCACAACCCTGACTCTCCAAAACTCCGAAACTTCAAACCTCCAAAACTCCGAACCTCCAAAACTCCAAAACTCCACAACCCCGAATCTCCACAACTCCGAAACTCCGAAACTCCGAAACTCCAAAACTCCAAAACTCCGACACTCCAAAACTACAAAACTACAAAATTCCGAAACTCCACAACCCTGACTCTCCAAAACTCCGAAACTTCAAAACTCCGAAACTCCAACACTCCAAAACTCCAAAACTCCGAACCTCCAAAACTCCAAAACTCCACAACCCCGAATCTCGGTAACTCCGAAACTCCAAAAATCCATACCTCCAAAAATCAAAAATTCTCAAACTCGGAAACTCCATTAATTCGAAACTCCGAAACTCCGACACTCCAAAACTCCAAAACTACAAAATTCTGGAACAACAAAACCCTGAACATCCAAAAATCCATACCTCCAAAACTCCAAAAATCCAAAACTGCGAAACTCCGAAACTCCAAAACTCCAAAAGTGCAAAAATCCAAAACTCAAAAACTCCAAAACTCCAAAAATACGAAACTCAAAAATTTCAAACTCCAAAACTCTAAAACTCTAAAACTCCAAAACTCCAACACTCCGAAACTCCGACACTCCAAAACTCCAAAACTACAAAATTCCGAAACTCCAAGACCCCGAATCTCCAAAACGCCGAAATTCCAAATCTCCGAAACTCCAAAACTCCAAAAATCCGAAACTCTGAAAATTCGATAATTTAGAACTCCAAAACTCCAAAACTCTAAAACTCCAAAACTCCAAAACTCCAACACTCCGAAACTCCGACACTCCAAAACTCCAAAACTACAAAACTCCAAAAATCCGAAACTGAAAATTCGAAACTCTAAAACTCCAAAACTCCAAAACTACAAAATTCCGAAACTCCAAGACCCCGAATCTCCAAAACGCCGAAATTCCAAATCTCCGAAACTCCAAAACTCCAAAAATCCGAAACTCTGAAAATTCGATAATTTAGAACTCCAAAACTCCAAAACTCCAAAACTCTAAAACTCCAAAACTCCAAAACTCCAACACTCCGAAACTCCGACACTCCAAAACTCCAAAACTACAAAACTCCAAAAATCCGAAACTGAAAATTCGAAACTCTAAAACTCCAAAACTCCAAAACTCTATAACTCCAAAACTCCAACACTTCAAAACTCCGACACTCCAAAACTACAAAACTACAAAATTCCGAAACTCCAAAACCCCGAATCTTTAAAACGCCGAAACTCCAAATCTCCGAAACTCCAAAACTCCAAAAATCCGAAACTCTGAAAATTCGAAACTCCAAAACTCAAAAATTCCGAAACTCCACAACCCTGAACCTCCAAAACTCCGAAACTTCAAAACTCCGAAACTCCAACACTCCAAAACTCCAAAACTCCGAACCTCCAAAACTCCAAAACTCCACAACCCCGAATCTCCACAACTCCGAAACTCCAAAAATCCATACCTCCAAAAATCAAAAATTCTAAAACTCGAAGACTCCATTAATTCGAAACTCCGAAACTCCGACACTCCAAAACTCCAAAACTACAAAATTCTGGAACAACAAATCCCTGAATATCCAAAAATCCATACCTCCAAAACTCCAAAAATCCAAAACTCCGAAACTCCGAAACTCCAAAACTCCAAAAGTGCAAAAATCCAAAACTCCAAAACTCAAAAACTCCAAAACTCCAAAACTCCAAAAATCCAAAACTCAAAAATCCAAAACTTAAAAACTCCAAACACCAAAAATACGAAACTCAAAAATTTCAAACTCCAAAACTCTAAAACTCTAAAACTCCAAAACTCCGACACTCCAAAACTCCAAAACTGCAAAACTACAAAATTCCGAAACTCCAAGACCCCGAATCTCCAAAACGCCGAAATTCCAAATCTCTGAAACTCCAAAACTCCAAAAATTCGAAACTCTGAAAATTCGATACTCCAAAACACCAAAACTCCGAAACTCCGATAATTTAGAACTCCAAAACTCCAAAACTCTAAAACTGCAAAACCCCAACACTCCGAAACTCCGACACTCCAAAACTCCAAAACTACAAAACTACAAAATTCCGAAACTCCAAGACCCCGAATCTCCAAAACGCCAAAACTCCAAATCTCCGAAACTCCAAAACTCCAAAAATCCGAAACTGAAAATTCGAAACTCTAAAACTCCAAAACTCCAAAACTCCGAAACTCCCAAACTCAAAAATTCCGAAACTCCACAACCCTGAACCTCGAAAACTCTGAAACTCCAAAACTCCGAAACTCCAAAACTCCAAAACTCCGATACTGCAAAACTCCAAAACTCCGAAACTCCGAAACTCCGGAACTCCGAAACTCCAAAACTCCAAAACTCAAAAATTCCGAAACTCCACAACCCTGACTCTCCAAAACTCTGAAACTTCAAAACTACGAAACTCCAAAACTCCAAAACTCCGAACCTCCAAAACTCCAAAACACCACAACCCCGAATCTCCACAACTCCGAAACTACAAAACTCCAAAACTCCAAAACTCCATAACTCCATAACTCCAAAACTGTAAAAGTTCAAAAATCCAAAACTCAAAAACTCAAAAACTCAAAAACTCCAAAACTCCAAAACTCTATAACTCCAAAACTCCAAAACTCCAACACTCCACAACTCCGACACTCCAAAACTACAAAACTACAAAATTCCGAAACTCCAAGACCCCGAATCTTTAAAACGCCGAAACTCCAAATCTCCGAAACTCCAAAACTCCAAAAATCCGAAACTCTGAAAATTCGAAACTCCAAAACTCAAAAATTCCGAAACTCCACAACCCTGAACCTCCAAAACTAAGAAAGTCCGAAACTCCAGAACTCCAAAACTCCCGAGACTGCAAAACTCCAAAACTCCGAAACTCCGAAACTCCGGAACTCCGAAACTCCAAAACTCCAAAACTCCAAAATTCCGAAACTCCACAACCCTGACTCTCCGAAACTCCGACACTCCAAAACTACAAAACTACAAAATTCCAAAACTCCTAGACCCCGAATCTCCATAACACCGAAACTCCAAATCTCCGAAACTCCAAAACTCCAAAAATCCGAAACTCTGAAAATTCGAAACTCCAAAACTCCAAAAGTGCAAAACTCCAAAACTCCGAAACTCCAAAACTCAAAAATTCCGAAACTCCACAACCCTGAACCTCCAAAACTCTGAAACTCCGAAACTCCGAAACTCCGAAACTCCAAAACTCCAAAACTCCAAACCTCCATAACTCCAAAACTCCAAAAGTGCAAAAATCCAAAACTCAAAAACTCAAAAACTCAAAAACTCCAAAACTCTAAAACACCAAAACTCCAACACTCCGAAACTCCGACACTCCAAAACTACAAAACTACAAAATTCCGAAACTCCACAACCCTGACTCTCCAAAACTCCGAAACTTCAAAACTCCGAAACTCCAACACTCCAAAACTCCAAAACTCCGAACCTCCAAAACTCCAAAACTCCACAACCCCGAATCTCCACAACTCCGAAACTCCAAAAATCCATACCTCCAAAAATCAAAAATTCTAAAACTCGAAAACTCCATTAATTCGAAACTCCGAAACTCCGACACTCCAAAACTCCAAAACTACAAAATTCTGGAACAACAAAACCCTGAATATCCAAAAATCCATACCTCCAAAACTCCAAAAATCCAAAACTCCGAAACTCCGAAACTCCAAAACTCCAAAAGTGCAAAAATCCAAAACTCAAAAACTCCAAAACTCCAAAAATCCAAAACTCAAAAATCCAAAACTCCGAAACTCCGACACTCCAAAACTCCAAAACTACAAAATTCCGAAACTCCAAGACCCCGAATCTCCAAAACGCCGAAATTCCAAATCTCCGAAACTCCAAAACTCCAAAAATCCGAAACTCTGAAAATTCGATAATTTAGAACTCCAAAACTCCAAAACTCCAAAACTCTAAAACTCCAAAACTCCAACACTCCGAAACTCCGACACTCCAAAACTCCAAAACTACAAAACTCCAAAAATCCGAAACTGAAAATTCGAAACTCTAAAACTCCAAAACTCCAAAACTCTATAACTCCAAAACTCCAACACTTCAAAACTCCGACACTCCAAAACTACAAAACTACAAAATTCCGAAACTCCAAGACCCCGAATCTTTAAAACGCCGAAACTCCAAATCTCCGAAACTCCAAAACTCCAAAAATCCGAAACTCTGAAAATTCGAAACTCCAAAACTCAAAAATTCCGAAACTCCACAACCCTGAACCTCCAAAACTCCGAAACTTCAAAACTCCGAAACTCCAACACTCCAAAACTCCAAAACTCCGAACCTCCAAAACTCCAAAACTCCACAACCCCGAATCTCCACAACTCCGAAACTCCAAAAATCCATACCTCCAAAAATCAAAAATTCTAAAACTCGAAAACTCCATTAATTCGAAACTCCGAAACTCCGACACTCCAAAACTCCAAAACTACAAAATTCTGGAACAACAAATCCCTGAATATCCAAAAATCCATACCTCCAAAACTCCAAAAATCCAAAACTCCGAAACTCCGAAACTCCAAAACTCCAAAAGTGCAAAAATCCAAAACTCCAAAACTCCAAAACTCCAAAACTCCAAAAATCCAAAACTCAAAAATCCAAAACTTAAAAACTCCAAACACCAAAAATACGAAACTCAAAAATTTCAAACTCCAAAACTCTAAAACTCTAAAACTCCAAAACTCCGACACTCCAAAACTCCAAAACTACAAAACTACAAAATTCCGAAACTCCAAGACCCCGAATCTCCAAAACGCCGAAATTCCAAATCTCTGAAACTCCAAAACTCCAAAAATTCGAAACTCTGAAAATTCGATACTCCAAAACACCAAAACTCCGAAACTCCGATAATTTAGAACTCCAAAACTCCAAAACTCTAAAACTCCAAAACCCCAACACTCCGAAACTCCGACACTCCAAAACTCCAAAACTACAAAACTACAAAATTCCGAAACTCCAAGACCCCGAATCTCCAAAACGCCAAAACTCCAAATCTCCGAAACTCCAAAACTCCAAAAATCCGAAACTGAAAATTCGAAACTCTAAAACTCCAAAACTCCAAAACTCCGAAACTCCCAAACTCAAAAATTCCGAAACTCCACAACCCTGAACCTCGAAAACTCTGAAACTCCAAAACTCCGAAACTCCAAAACTCCAAAACTCCGATACTGCAAAACTCCAAAACTCCGAAACTCCGAAACTCCGGAACTCCGAAACTCCAAAACTCCAAAACTCAAAAATTCCGAAACTCCACAACCCTGACTCTCCAAAACTCTGAAACTTCAAAACTACGAAACTCCAAAACTCCAAAACTCCGAACCTCCAAAACTCCAAAACACCACAACCCCGAATCTCCACAACTCCGAAACTACAAAACTCCAAAACTCCAAAACTCCATAACTCCAAAACTGTAAAAGTTCAAAAATCCAAAACTCAAAAACTCAAAAACTCAAAAACTCCAAAACTCCAAAACTCTATAACTCCAAAACTCCAAAACTCCAACACTCCACAACTCCGACACTCCAAAACTACAAAACTACAAAATTCCGAAACTCCAAGACCCCGAATCTTTAAAACGCCGAAACTCCAAATCTCCGAAACTCCAAAACTCCAAAAATCCGAAACTCTGAAAATTCGAAACTCCAAAACTCAAAAATTCCGAAACTCCACAACCCTGAACCTCCAAAACTAAGAAAGTCCGAAACTCCAGAACTCCAAAACTCCCGAGACTGCAAAACTCCAAAACTCCGAAACTCCGAAACTCCGGAACTCCGAAACTCCAAAACTCCAAAACTCCAAAATTCCGAAACTCCACAACCCTGACTCTCCGAAACTCCGACACTCCAAAACTACAAAACTACAAAATTCCAAAACTCCTAGACCCCGAATCTTCATAACGCCGAAACTCCAAATCTCCGAAACTCCAAAACTCCAAAAATCCGAAACTCTGAAAATTCGAAACTCCAAAACTCCAAAAGTGCAAAACTCCAAAACTCCGAAACTCCAAAACTCAAAAATTCCGAAACTCCACAACCCTGAACCTCCAAAACTCTGAAACTCCGAAACTCCGAAACTCCGAAACTCCAAAACTCCAAAATTCCAAACCTCCATAACTCCAAAACTCCAAAAGTGCAAAAATCCAAAACTCAAAAACTCAAAAACTCAAAAACTCAAAAACTCCAAAACTCTAAAACACCAAAACTCCAACACTCCGAAACTCCGACACTCCAAAACTACAAAACTACAAAATTCCGAAACTCCACAACCCTGACTCTCCAAAACTCCGAAACTTCAAAACTCCGAAACTCCAACACTCCAAAACTCCAAAACTCCGAACCTCCAAAACTCCAAAACTCCACAACCCCGAATCTCCACAACTCCGAAACTCCAAAAATCCATACCTCCAAAAATCAAAAATTCTAAAACTCGAAAACTCCATTAATTCGAAACTCCGAAACTCCGACACTCCAAAACTCCAAAACTACAAAATTCTGGAACAACAAAACCCTGAATATCCAAAAATCCATACCTCCAAAACTCCAAAAATCCAAAACTCCGAAACTCCGAAACTCCAAAACTCCAAAAGTGCAAAAATCCAAAACTCAAAAACTCCAAAACTCCAAAAATCCAAAACTCAAAAATCCAAAACTCCGAAACTCCGACACTCCAAAACTCCAAAACTACAAAATTCTGAAACTCCAAGACCCCGAATCTCCAAAACGCCGAAATTCCAAATCTCCGAAACTCCAAAACTCCAAAAATCCGAAACTCTGAAAATTCGATAATTTAGAACTCCAAAACTCCAAAACTCCAAAACTCTAAAACTCCAAAACTCCAACACTCCGAAACTCCGACACTCCAAAACTCCAAAACTACAAAACTCCAAAAATCCGAAACTGAAAATTCGAAACTCTAAAACTCCAAAACTCCAAAACTCTATAACTCCAAAACTCCAACACTTCAAAACTCCGACACTCCAAAACTACAAAACTACAAAATTCCGAAACTCCAAGACCCCGAATCTTTAAAACGCCGAAACTCCAAATCTCCGAAACTCCAAAACTCAAAAATTCCGAAACTCCAGAACCCTGAACCTCCAAAACTCCGAAACTCCGAAACTCCAGAACTCCAAAACTCCCGAGACTGCAAAACTCCAAAACTCCGAAACTCCGAAACTCCGAAACTCCAAAACTCCAAAACTCCGATACTGCAAAACTCCAAAACTCCGAAACTCCGGAACTCCGAAACTCCAAAAATCCATACCTCCAAAAATCAAAAATTCTAAAACTCGAAGACTCCATTAATTCGAAACTCCGAAACTCCGACACTCCAAAACTCCAAAACTACAAAATTCTGGAACAACAAATCCCTGAATATCCAAAAATCCATACCTCCAAAACTCCAAAATGCCAAAACTCCGAAACTCCGAAACTCCAAAACTCCAAAAGTGCAAAAATCCAAAACTCCAAAACTCAAAAACTCCAAAACTCCAAAAATCCAAAACTCAAAAATCCAAAACTTAAAAACTCCAAACACCAAAAATACGAAACTCAAAAATTTCAAACTCCAAAACTCTAAAACTCTAAAACTCCAAAACTCCGACACTCCAAAACTCCAAAACTACAAAACTACAAAATTCCGAAACTCCAAGACCCCGAATCTCCAAAACGCCGAAATTCCAAATCTCTGAAACTCCAAAACTCCAAAAATTCGAAACTCTGAAAATTCGATACTCAAAAATTCCGAAACTCCACAACCCTGACTCTCCAAAACTCTGAACCTCCAAAACTCCAAAACTCCACAACCCCGAATCTCCACAACTCCGAAACTCCAAAACTCCAAAACTCCAAAACTCCATAACTCCAAAACTGCAAAAGTTCAAAAATCCAAAACTCAAAAACTCAAAAACTCAAAAACTCAAAAACTCCAAAACTCTATAACTCCAAAACTCCAACACTCCAAAACTCCGACACTCCAAAACTACAAAACTACAAAATTCCGAAACTCCAAGACCCCGAATCTTTAAAGCGCCGAAACTCCAAATCTCCGAAACTCCAAAACTCCAAAAATCCGAAACTCTGAAAATTCGAAACTCCAAAACTCAAAAGTTCCGAAACTCCACAACCCTGAACCTTCAAAACTCTGAAACTCCGAAACTCCAAAACTCCAAAACTCCAAACCTCTATAACTCCAAAACTCCAAAAGTGCAAAAATCCAAAACTCAAAAACTCAAAAACTCCAAAACTCCAAAACTCTAAAACACCAAAACTCCAACACTCCGAAACTCCGACACTCCAAAACTACAAAACTACAAAATTCCGAAACTCCACAACCCTGACTCTCCAAAACTCCGAAACTTCAAAACTCCAAAACTCCGAACCTCCAAAACTCCAAAACTCCACAACCCCGAATCTCCACAACTCCGAAACTCCGAAACTCCGAAACTCCAAAACTCCAAAACTCCGACACTCCAAAACTACAAAACTACAAAATTCCGAAACTCCACAACCCTGACTCTCCAAAACTCCGAAACTTCAAAACTCCGAAACTCCAACACTCCAAAACTCCAAAACTCCGAACCTCCAAAACTCCAAAACTCCACAACCCCGAATCTCGGTAACTCCGAAACTCCAAAAATCCATACCTCCAAAAATCAAAAATTCTCAAACTCGGAAACTCCATTAATTCGAAACTCCGAAACTCCGACACTCCAAAACTCCAAAACTACAAAATTCTGGAACAACAAAACCCTGAACATCCAAAAATCCATACCTCCAAAACTCCAAAAATCCAAAACTGCGAAACTCCGAAACTCCAAAACTCCAAAAGTGCAAAAATCCAAAACTCAAAAACTCCAAAACTCCAAAAATACGAAACTCAAAAATTTCAAACTCCAAAACTCTAAAACTCTAAAACTCCAAAACTCCAACACTCCGGAACTCCGACACTCCAAAACTCCAAAACTACAAAATTCCGAAACTCCAAGACCCCGAATCTCCAAAACGCCGAAATTCCAAATCTCCGAAACTCCAAAACTCCAAAAATCCGAAACTCTGAAAATTCGATAATTTAGAACTCCAAAACTCCAAAACTCCAAAACTCTAAAACTCCAAAACTCCAAAACTCCAACACTCCGAAACTCCGACACTCCAAAACTCCAAAACTACAAAACTCCAAAAATCCGAAACTGAAAATTCGAAACTCTAAAACTCCAAAACTCCAAAACTACAAAATTCCGAAACTCCAAGACCCCGAATCTCCAAAACGCCGAAATTCCAAATCTCCGAAACTCCAAAACTCCAAAAATCCGAAACTCTGAAAATTCGATAATTTAGAACTCCAAAACTCCAAAACTCCAAAACTCTAAAACTCCAAAACTCCAAAACTCCAACACTCCGAAACTCCGACACTCCAAAACTCCAAAACTACAAAACTCCAAAAATCCGAAACTGAAAATTCGAAACTCTAAAACTCCAAAACTCCAAAACTCTATAACTCCAAAAC
This sequence comes from Amblyomma mixtum, assembly GCF_055824585.1. Lineage (NCBI taxonomy): Eukaryota > Metazoa > Arthropoda > Arachnida > Ixodida > Ixodidae > Amblyomma > Amblyomma mixtum. The sequence continues at coordinate 122,397,728 of NC_143012.1, read as the reverse complement.
TCCAACACTTCAAAACTCCGACACTCCAAAACTACAAAACTACAAAATTCCGAAACTCCAAGACCCCGAATCTTTAAAACGCCGAAACTCCAAATCTCCGAAACTCCAAAACTCCAAAAATCCGAAACTCTGAAAATTCGAAACTCCAAAACTCAAAAATTCCGAAACTCCACAACCCTGAACCTCCAAAACTCCGAAACTTCAAAACTCCGAAACTCCAACACTCCAAAACTCCAAAACTCCGAACCTCCAAAACTCCAAAACTCCACAACCCCGAATCTCCACAACTCCGAAACTCCAAAAATCCATACCTCCAAAAATCAAAAATTCTAAAACTCGAAGACTCCATTAATTCGAAACTCCGAAACTCCGACACTCCAAAACTCCAAAACTACAAAATTCTGGAACAACAAATCCCTGAATATCCAAAAATCCATACCTCCAAAACTCCAAAAATCCAAAACTCCGAAACTCCGAAACTCCGAAACTCCAAAACTCCAAAAGTGCAAAAATCCAAAACTCCAAAACTCAAAAACTCCAAAACTCCAAAACTCCAAAAATCCAAAACTCAAAAATCCAAAACTTAAAAACTCCAAACATCAAAAATACGAAACTCAAAAATTTCAAACTCCAAAACTCTAAAACTCTAAAACTCCAAAACTCCGACACTCCAAAACTCCAAAACTACAAAACTACAAAATTCCGAAACTCCAAGACCCCGAATCTCCAAAACGCCGAAATTCCAAATCTCTGAAACTCCAAAACTCCAAAAATTCGAAACTCTGAAAATTCGATACTCCAAAACACCAAAACTCCGAAACTCCGATAATTTAGAACTCCAAAACTCCAAAACTCTAAAACTGCAAAACCCCAACACTCCGAAACTCCGACACTCCAAAACTCCAAAACTACAAAACTACAAAATTCCGAAACTCCAAGACCCCGAATCTCCAAAACGCCAAAACTCCAAATCTCCGAAACTCCAAAACTCCAAAAATCCGAAACTGAAAATTCGAAACTCTAAAACTCCAAAACTCCAAAACTCCAAAACTCCCAAACTCAAAAATTCCGAAACTCCACAACCCTGAACCTCGAAAACTCTGAAACTCCAAAACTCCGAAACTCCAAAACTCCAAAACTCCGATACTGCAAAACTCCAAAACTCCGAAACTCCGAAACTCCGGAACTCCGAAACTCCAAAACTCCAAAACTCAAAAATTCCGAAACTCCACAACCCTGACTCTCCAAAACTCTGAAACTTCAAAACTACGAAACTCCAAAACTCCAAAACTCCGAACCTCCAAAACTCCAAAACACCACAACCCCGAATCTCCACAACTCCGAAACTACAAAACTCCAAAACTCCAAAACTCCATAACTCCATAACTCCAAAACTGTAAAAGTTCAAAAATCCAAAACTCAAAAACTCAAAAACTCAAAAACTCCAAAACTCCAAAACTCTATAACTCCAAAACTCCAAAACTCCAACACTCCACAACTCCGACACTCCAAAACTACAAAACTACAAAATTCCGAAACTCCAAGACCCCGAATCTTTAAAACGCCGAAACTCCAAATCTCCGAAACTCCAAAACTCCAAAAATCCGAAACTCTGAAAATTCGAAACTCCAAAACTCAAAAATTCCGAAACTCCACAACCCTGAACCTCCAAAACTAAGAAAGTCCGAAACTCCAGAACTCCAAAACTCCCGAGACTGCAAAACTCCAAAACTCCGAAACTCCGAAACTCCGGAACTCCGAAACTCCAAAACTCCAAAACTCCAGAATTCCGAAACTCCACAACCCTGACTCTCCGAAACTCCGACACTCCAAAACTACAAAACTACAAAATTCCAAAACTCCTAGACCCCGAATCTCCATAACACCGAAACTCCAAATCTCCGAAACTCCAAAACTCCAAAAATCCGAAACTCTGAAAATTCGAAACTCCAAAACTCCAAAAGTGCAAAACTCCAAAACTCCGAAACTCCAAAACTCAAAAATTCCGAAACTCCACAACCCTGAACCTCCAAAACTCTGAAACTCCGAAACTCCGAAACTCCGAAACTCCAAAACTCCAAAACTCCAAACCTCCATAACTCCAAAACTCCAAAAGTGCAAAAATCCAAAACTCAAAAACTCAAAAACTCAAAAACTCCAAAACTCTAAAACACCAAAACTCCAACACTCCGAAACTCCGACACTCCAAAACTACAAAACTACAAAATTCCGAAACTCCACAACCCTGACTCTCCAAAACTCCGAAACTTCAAAACTCCGAAACTCCAACACTCCAAAACTCCAAAACTCCGAACCTCCAAAACTCCAAAACTCCACAACCCCGAATCTCCACAACTCCGAAACTCCAAAAATCCATACCTCCAAAAATCAAAAATTCTAAAACTCGAAAACTCCATTAATTCGAAACTCCGAAACTCCGACACTCCAAAACTCCAAAACTACAAAATTCTGGAACAACAAAACCCTGAATATCCAAAAATCCATACCTCCAAAACTCCAAAAATCCAAAACTCCGAAACTCCGAAACTCCAAAACTCCAAAAGTGCAAAAATCCAAAACTCAAAAACTCCAAAACTCCAAAAATCCAAAACTCAAAAATCCAAAACTCCGAAACTCCGACACTCCAAAACTCCAAAACTACAAAATTCCGAAACTCCAAGACCCCGAATCTCCAAAACGCCGAAATTCCAAATCTCCGAAACTCCAAAACTCCAAAAATCCGAAACTCTGAAAATTCGATAATTTAGAACTCCAAAACTCCAAAACTCCAAAACTCTAAAACTCCAAAACTCCAACACTCCGAAACTCCGACACTCCAAAACTCCAAAACTACAAAACTCCAAAAATCCGAAACTGAAAATTCGAAACTCTAAAACTCCAAAACTCCAAAACTCTATAACTCCAAAACTCCAACACTTCAAAACTCCGACACTCCAAAACTACAAAACTACAAAATTCCGAAACTCCAAGACCCCGAATCTTTAAAACGCCGAAACTCCAAATCTCCGAAACTCCAAAACTCCAAAAATCCGAAACTCTGAAAATTCGAAACTCCAAAACTCAAAAATTCCGAAACTCCACAACCCTGAACCTCCAAAACTCCGAAACTTCAAAACTCCGAAACTCCAACACTCCAAAACTCCAAAACTCCGAACCTCCAAAACTCCAAAACTCCACAACCCCGAATCTCCACAACTCCGAAACTCCAAAAATCCATACCTCCAAAAATCAAAAATTCTAAAACTCGAAGACTCCATTAATTCGAAACTCCGAAACTCCGACACTCCAAAACTCCAAAACTACAAAATTCTGGAACAACAAATCCCTGAATATCCAAAAATCCATACCTCCAAAACTCCAAAAATCCAAAACTCCGAAACTCCGAAACTCCAAAACTCCAAAAGTGCAAAAATCCAAAACTCCAAAACTCCAAAAATCCAAAACTCAAAAATCCAAAACTTAAAAACTCCAAACACCAAAAATACGAAACTCAAAAATTTCAAACTCCAAAACTCTAAAACTCTAAAACTCCAAAACTCCGACACTCCAAAACTCCAAAACTACAAAACTACAAAATTCCGAAACTCCAAGACCCCGAATCTCCAAAACGCCGAAATTCCAAATCTCTGAAACTCCAAAACTCCAAAAATTCGAAACTCTGAAAATTCGATACTCCAAAACACCAAAACTCCGAAACTCCGATAATTTAGAACTCCAAAACTCCAAAACTCTAAAACTCCAAAACCCCAACACTCCGAAACTCCGACACTCCAAAACTCCAAAACTACAAAACTACAAAATTCCGAAACTCCAAGACCCCGAATCTCCAAAACGCCAAAACTCCAAATCTCCGAAACTCCAAAACTCCAAAAATCCGAAACTGAAAATTCGAAACTCTAAAACTCCAAAACTCCAAAACTCCGAAACTCCCAAACTCAAAAATTCCGAAACTCCACAACCCTGAACCTCGAAAACTCTGAAACTCCAAAACTCCGAAACTCCAAAACTCCAAAACTCCGATACTGCAAAACTCCAAAACTCCGAAACTCCGAAACTCCGGAACTCCGAAACTCCAAAACTCCAAAACTCAAAAATTCCGAAACTCCACAACCCTGACTCTCCAAAACTCTGAAACTTCAAAACTACGAAACTCCAAAACTCCAAAACTCCGAACCTCCAAAACTCCAAAACACCACAACCCCGAATCTCCACAACTCCGAAACTACAAAACTCCAAAACTCCAAAACTCCATAACTCCAAAACTGTAAAAGTTCAAAAATCCAAAACTCAAAAACTCAAAAACTCAAAAACTCCAAAACTCCAAAACTCTATAACTCCAAAACTCCAAAACTCCAACACTCCACAACTCCGACACTCCAAAACTACAAAACTACAAAATTCCGAAACTCCAAGACCCCGAATCTTTAAAACGCCGAAACTCCAAATCTCCGAAACTCCAAAACTCCAAAAATCCGAAACTGAAAATTCGAAACTCCAAAACTCAAAAATTCCGAAACTCCACAACCCTGAACCTCCAAAACTAAGAAAGTCCGAAACTCCAGAACTCCAAAACTCCCGAGACTGCAAAACTCCAAAACTCCGAAACTCCGAAACTCCGGAACTCCGAAACTCCAAAACTCCAAAACTCCAAAATTCCGAAACTCCACAACCCTGACTCTCCGAAACTCCGACACTCCAAAACTACAAAACTACAAAATTCCAAAACTCCTAGACCCCGAATCTCCATAACGCCGAAACTCCAAATCTCCGAAACTCCAAAACTCCAAAAATCCGAAACTCTGAAAATTCGAAACTCCAAAACTCCAAAAGTGCAAAACTCCAAAACTCCGAAACTCCAAAACTCAAAAATTCCGAAACTCCACAACCCTGAACCTCCAAAACTCTGAAACTCCGAAACTCCGAAACTCCGAAACTCCAAAACTCCAAAATTCCAAACCTCCATAACTCCAAAACTCCAAAAGTGCAAAAATCCAAAACTCAAAAACTCAAAAACTCAAAAACTCCAAAACTCTAAAACACCAAAACTCCAACACTCCGAAACTCCGACACTCCAAAACTACAAAACTACAAAATTCCGAAACTCCACAACCCTGACTCTCCAAAACTCCGAAACTTCAAAACTCCGAAACTCCAACACTCCAAAACTCCAAAACTCCGAACCTCCAAAACTCCAAAACTCCACAACCCCGAATCTCCACAACTCCGAAACTCCAAAAATCCATACCTCCAAAAATCAAAAATTCTAAAACTCGAAAACTCCATTAATTCGAAACTCCGAAACTCCGACACTCCAAAACTCCAAAACTACAAAATTCTGGAACAACAAAACCCTGAATATCCAAAAATCCATACCTCCAAAACTCCAAAAATCCAAAACTCCGAAACTCCGAAACTCCAAAACTCCAAAAGTGCAAAAATCCAAAACTCAAAAACTCCAAAACTCCAAAAATCCAAAACTCAAAAATCCAAAACTCCGAAACTCCGACACTCCAAAACTCCAAAACTACAAAATTCTGAAACTCCAAGACCCCGAATCTCCAAAACGCCGAAATTCCAAATCCGAAACTCCAAAACTCCAAAAATCCGAAACTCTGAAAATTCGATAATTTAGAACTCCAAAACTCCAAAACTCCAAAACTCTAAAACTCCAAAACTCCAACACTCCGAAACTCCGACACTCCAAAACTCCAAAACTACAAAACTCCAAAAATCCGAAACTGAAAATTCGAAACTCTAAAACTCCAAAACTCCAAAACTCTATAACTCCAAAACTCCAACACTTCAAAACTCCGACACTCCAAAACTACAAAACTACAAAATTCCGAAACTCCAAGACCCCGAATCTTTAAAACGCCGAAACTCCAAATCTCCGAAACTCCAAAACTCAAAAATTCCGAAACTCCAGAACCCTGAACCTCCAAAACTCCGAAACTCCGAAACTCCAGAACTCCAAAACTCCCGAGACTGCAAAACTCCAAAACTCCGAAACTCCGAAACTCCGAAACTCCAAAACTCCAAAACTCCGATACTGCAAAACTCCAAAACTCCGAAACTCCGGAACTCCGAAACTCCAAAACTCCAAAACTCAAAAATTCCGAAACTCCACAACCCTGACTCTCCAAAACTCCGAAACTTCAAAACTCCGAAACTCCAACACTCCAAAACTCCAAAACTCCGAACCTCCAAAACTCCAAAACTCCACAACCCCGAATCTCCACAACTCCGAAACTCCAAAAATCCATACCTCCAAAAATCAAAAATTCTAAAACTCGAAGACTCCATTAATTCGAAAATCCGAAACTCCGACACTCCAAAACTCCAAAACTACAAAATTCTGGAACAACAAATCCCTGAATATCCAAAAATCCATACCTCCAAAACTCCAAAAATCCAAAACTCCGAAACTCCGAAACTCCAAAACTCCAAAAGTGCAAAAATCCAAAACTCCAAAACTCAAAAACTCCAAAACTCCAAAAATCCAAAACTCAAAAATCCAAAACTTAAAAACTCCAAACACCAAAAATACGAAACTCAAAAATTTCAAACTCCAAAACTCCAAAACTCCGACACTCCAAAACTCCAAAACTACAAAACTACAAAATTCCGAAACTCCAAGACCCCGAATCTCCAAAACGCCGAAATTCCAAATCTCTGAAACTCCAAAACTCCAAAAATTCGAAACTGAAAATTCGATACTCCAAAACACCAAAACTCCAAAACTCCGATAATTTAGAACTCCAAAACTCCAAAACTCTAAAACTCCAAAACCCCAACACTCCGAAACTCCGACACTCCAAAACTCCAAAACTACAAAACTACAAAATTCCGAAACTCCAAGACCCCGAATCTCCAAAACGCCAAAACTCCAAATCTCCGAAACTCCAAAACTCCAAAAATCCGAAACTGAAAATTCGAAACTCTAAAACTCCAAAACTCCAAAACTCCGAAACTCCCAAACTCAAAAATTCCGAAACTCCACAACCCTGAACCTCGAAAACTCTGAAACTCCAAAACTCCGAAACTCCAAAACTCCAAAACTCCGATACTGCAAAACTCCAAAACTCCGAAACTCCGAAACTCCGGAACTCCGAAACTCCAAAACTCCAAAACTCAAAAATTCCGAAACTCCACAACCCTGACTCTCCAAAACTCTGAAACTTCAAAACTACGAAACTCCAAAACTCCAAAACTCCGAACCTCCAAAACTCCAAAACACCACAACCCCGAATCTCCACAACTCCGAAACTACAAAACTCCAAAACTCCAAAACTCCATAACTCCAAAACTGTAAAAGTTCAAAAATCCAAAACTCAAAAACTCAAAAACTCCAAAACTCCAAAACTCTATAACTCCAAAACTCCAAAACTCCAACACTCCACAACTCCGACACTCCAAAACTACAAAACTACAAAATTCCGAAACTCCAAGACCCCGAATCTTTAAAACGCCGAAACTCCAAATCTCCGAAACTCCAAAACTCAAAAATTCCGAAACTCCACAACCCTGAACCTCCAAAACTCTGAAACTCCGAAACTCCGAAACTCCGAAACTCCAAAACTCCAAAACTCCAAACCTCCATAACTCCAAAACTCCAAAAGTGCAAAAATCCAAAACTCAAAAACTCAAAAACTCCAAAACTCTAAAACACCAAAACTCCAACACTCCGAAACTCCGACACTCCAAAACTACAAAACTACAAAATTCCGAAACTCCACAACCCTGACTCTCCAAAACTCCGAAACTTCAAAACTCCGAAACTCCAACACTCCAAAACTCCAAAACTCCGAACCTCCAAAACTCCAAAACTCCACAACCCCGAATCTCCACAACTCCGAAACTCCAAAAATCCATACCTCCAAAAATCAAAAATTCTAAAACTCGAAAACTCCATTAATTCGAAACTCCGAAACTCCGACACTCCAAAACTCCAAAACTACAAAATTCTGGAACAACAAAACCCTGAATATCCAAAAATCCATACCTCCAAAACTCCAAAAATCCAAAACTCCGAAACTCCGAAACTCCAAAACTCCAAAAGTGCAAAAATCCAAAACTCAAAAACTCCAAAACTCCAAAAATCCAAAACTCAAAAATCCAAAACTTAAAAACTCCAAACTCCAAAAATACGAAACTCAAATATTTCAAACTCCAAAACTCTAAAACTCTAAAACTCCAAAACTCCAACACTCCGAAACTCCGACACTCCAAAACTACAAAACTACAAAATTCCGAAACTCCAAGACCCCGAATCTCCAAAACGCCGAAATTCCAAATCTCCGAAACTCCAAAACTCCAAAAATCCGAAACTGAAAATTCGATACTCCAAAACACCAAAACTCCGAAACTCCGATAATTTAGAACTCCAAAACTCCAAAACTCCAAAACTCTAAAACTCCAAAACTCGAACACTCCGAAACTCCGACACTCCAAAACTCCAAAACTACAAAACTCCAAACATCCGAAACTCCGAAACTCCCAAACTCAAAAATTCCGAAACTCCACAACCCTGAACCTCGAAAACTCTGAAACTCCAAAACTCAGAAACTCCAAAACTCCAAAACTCTGATACTGCAAAACTCCAGAACTCCGAAACTCTGAAACTCCGGAACTCCGAAACTCCAAAACTCCAAAACTCAAAAATTCCGAAACTCCACAACCCTGACTTTCCAAAACTCCGAAACTTCAAAACTCCGAAACTCCAAAACTCCAAAACTCCAAAACTCCGAACCTCCAAAACTCCAAAACTCCACAACCCCGAATCTCCACAACTCCGAAACTCCAAAACTCCAAAACTCCATAACTCCAAAACTGCAAAAGTTCAAAAATCCAAAACTCAAAAACTCAAAAACTCAAAAACTCAAAAACTCTATAACTCCAAAACTCCAACACTCCAAAACTCCGACACTCCAAAACTACAAAACTACAAAATACCGAAACTCCAAGACCCCGAATCTTTAAAACGCCGAAACTCCAAATCTCTGAAACTCCAAAACTCAAAAATTCCGAAACTCCACAACCCTGAACCTCCAAAACTCCGAAACTCCGAAACTCCAGAACTCCAAAACTCCCGAGACCGCAAAACTCCAAAACTCCGAAACTCCGAAACTCCGAAACTCCAAAACTCCAAAACTCCGAAACTCCGAAACTCCGAAACTCCGGAACTCCGAAACTCCAAAACTCAAAAATTCCGAAACTCCACAACCCTGACTCTCCAAAACTCCGAAACTTCAAAACTCCGAAACTCCAACACTCCAAAACTCCAAAACTCCGAACCTCCAAAACTCCAAAACTCCACAACCCCGAATCTCCACAACTCCGAAACTCCAAAAATCCATACCTCCAAAAATCAAAAATTCTAAAACTCGAAAACTCCATTAATTCGAAACTCCGAAACTCCGACACTCCAAAACTCCAAAACTACAAAATTCTGGAACAACAAAACTCTGAATATCAAAAAATCCATACCTCCAAAACTCCAAAAATCCAAAACTCCGAAACTCCGAAACTCCAAAACTCCAAAAGTGCAAAAATCCAAAACTCCAAAACTCAAAAACTCCAAAACTCCAAAAATCCAAAACTCAAAAATCCAAAACTTAAAAACTCCAAACACCAAAAATACGAAACTCAAAAATTTCAAACTCCAAAACTCCAAAACTCCGACACTCCAAAACTCCAAAACTACAAAACTACAAAATTCCGAAACTCCAAGACCCCGAATCTCCAAAACGCCGAAATTCCAAATCTCTGAAACTCCAAAACTCCAAAAATTCGAAACTCTGAAAATTCGATACTCCAAAACACCAAAACTCCAAAACTCCGATAATTTAGAACTCCAAAACTCCAAAACTCTAAAACTCCAAAACCCCAACACTCCGAAACTCCGACACTCCAAAACTCCAAAACTACAAAACTACAAAATTCCGAAACTCCAAGACCCCGAATCTCCAAAACGCCAAAACTCCAAATCTCCGAAACTCCAAAACTCCAAAAATCCGAAACTGAAAATTCGAAACTCTAAAACTCCAAAACTCCAAAACTCCGAAACTCCCAAACTCAAAAATTCCGAAACTCCACAACCCTGAACCTCGAAAACTCTGAAACTCCAAAACTCCGAAACTCCAAAACTCCAAAACTCCGATACTGCAAAACTCCAAAACTCCGAAACTCCGAAACTCCGGAACTCCGAAACTCCAAAACTCCAAAACTCAAAAATTCCGAAACTCCACAACCCTGACTCTCCAAAACTCTGAAACTTCAAAACTACGAAACTCCAAAACTCCAAAACTCCGAACCTCCAAAACTCCAAAACACCACAACCCCGAATCTCCACAACTCCGAAACTACAAAACTCCAAAACTCCAAAACTCCATAACTCCAAAACTGTAAAAGTTCAAAAATCCAAAACTCAAAAACTCAAAAACTCAAAAACTCCAAAACTCCAAAACTCTATAACTCCAAAACTCCAAAACTCCAACACTCCACAACTCCGACACTCCAAAACTACAAAACTACAAAATTCCGAAACTCCAAGACCCCGAATCTTTAAAACGCCGAAACTCCAAATCTCCGAAACTCTGAAAATTCGAAACTCCAAAACTCAAAAATTCCGAAACTCCACAACCCTGAACCTCCAAAACTAAGAAAGTCCGAAACTCCAGAACTCCAAAACTCCCGAGACTGCAAAACTCCAAAACTCCGAAACTCCGAAACTCCGGAACTCCGAAACTCCAAAACTCCAAAACTCCAAAATTCCGAAACTCCACAACCCTGACTCTCCGAAACTCCGACACTCCAAAACTACAAAACTACAAAATTCCAAAACTCCTAGACCCCGAATCTCCATAACGCCGAAACTCCAAATCTCCGAAACTCCAAAACTCCAAAAATCCGAAACTCTGAAAATTCGAAACTCCAAAACTCCAAAAGTGCAAAACTCCAAAACTCCGAAACTCCAAAACTCAAAAATTCCGAAACTCCACAACCCTGAACCTCCAAAACTCTGAAACTCCGAAACTCCGAAACTCCGAAACTCCAAAACTCCAAAACTCCAAACCTCCATAACTCCAAAACTCCAAAAGTGCAAAAATCCAAAACTCAAAAACTCAAAAACTCCAAAACTCTAAAACACCAAAACTCCAACACTCCGAAACTCCGACACTCCAAAACTACAAAACTACAAAATTCCGAAACTCCACAACCCTGACTCTCCAAAACTCCGAAACTTCAAAACTCCGAAACTCCAACACTCCAAAACTCCAAAACTCCGAACCTCCAAAACTCCAAAACTCCACAACCCCGAATCTCCACAACTCCGAAACTCCAAAAATCCATACCTCCAAAAATCAAAAATTCTAAAACTCGAAAACTCCATTAATTCGAAACTCCGAAACTCCGACACTCCAAAACTCCAAAACTACAAAATTCTGGAACAACAAAACCCTGAATATCCAAAAATCCATACCTCCAAAACTCCAAAAATCCAAAACTCCGAAACTCCGAAACTCCAAAACTCCAAAAGTGCAAAAATCCAAAACTCAAAAACTCCAAAACTCCAAAAATCCAAAACTCAAAAATCCAAAACTTAAAAACTCCAAACTCCAAAAATACGAAACTCAAATATTTCAAACTCCAAAACTCTAAAACTCTAAAACTCCAAAACTCCAACACTCCGAAACTCCGACACTCCAAAACTCCAAAACTACAAAACTACAAAATTCCGAAACTCCAAGACCCCGAATCTCCAAAACGCCGAAATTCCAAATCTCCGAAACTCCAAAACTCCAAAAATCCGAAACTGAAAATTCGATACTCCAAAACACCAAAACTCCGAAACTCCGATAATTTAGAACTCCAAAACTCCAAAACTCCAAAACTCTAAAACTCCAAAACTCGAACACTCCGAAACTCCGACACTCCAAAACTCCAAAACTACAAAACTCCAAACATCCGAAACTCCGAAACTCCCAAACTCAAAAATTCCGAAACTCCACAACCCTGAACCTCGAAAACTCTGAAACTCCAAAACTCAGAAACTCCAAAACTCCAAAACTCTGATACTGCAAAACTCCAAAACTCCGAAACTCTGAAACTCCGGAACTCCGAAACTCCAAAACTCCAAAACTCAAAAATTCCGAAACTCCACAACCCTGACTTTCCAAAACTCCGAAACTTCAAAACTCCGAAACTCCAAAACTCCAAAACTCCAAAACTCCGAACCTCCAAAACTCCAAAACTCCACAACCCCGAATCTCCACAACTCCGAAACTCCAAAACTCCAAAACTCCATAACTCCAAAACTGCAAAAGCTCAAAAATCCAAAACTCAAAAACTCAAAAACTCAAAAACTCAAAAACTCTATAACTCCAAAACTCCAACACTCCAAAACTCCGACACTCCAAAACTACAAAACTACAAAATACCGAAACTCCAAGACCCCGAATCTTTAAAACGCCGAAACTCCAAATCTCCGAAACTCCAAAACTCAAAAATTCCGAAACTCCACAACCCTGAACCTCCAAAACTCCGAAACTCCGAAACTCCAGAACTCCAAAACTCCCGAGACCGCAAAACTCCAAAACTCCGAAACTCCGAAACTCCGAAACTCCAAAACTCCAAAACTCCGAAACTCCGAAACTCCGAAACTCCGGAACTCCGAAACTCCAAAACTCAAAAATTCCGAAACTCCACAACCCTGACTCTCCAAATCTCCGAAACTTCAAAACTCCGAAACTCCAACACTCCAAAACTCCAAAACTCCGAACCTCCAAAACTCCAAAACTCCACAACCCCGAATCTCCACAACTCCGAAACTCCAAAAATCCATACCTCCAAAAATCAAAAATTCTAAAACTCGAAAACTCCATTAATTCGAAACTCCGAAACTCCGACACTCCAAAACTCCAAAACTACAAAATTCTGGAACAACAAAACTCTGAATATCAAAAAATCCATACCTCCAAAACTCCAAAAATCCAAAACTCCGAAACTCCGAAACTCCAAAACTCCAAAAGTGCAAAAATCCAAAACTTCAAAACTCAAAAACTCCAAAAATACGAAACTCAAAAATTTCAAACTCCAAAACTCCAAAACTCCGAAACTCCGAAACTCCGGAATTCCGAAACTCCAAAACTCCAAAACTCAAAAATTCCGAAACTCCACAACCCTGACTCTCCAAAACTCCGAAACTTCAAAACTCCGAAACTCCAAAACTCCAAAACTCCGAACCTCCAAAAGTCCAAAACTCCACAACCCCGAATCTCCACAACTCCGAAACTCCAAAACTCCATAACTCCATAACTGCAAAAGTTCAAAAATCCAAAACTCAAAAACTCAAAAACTCAAAAACTCTATAACTCCAAAACTCCAACACTCCAAAACTCCGACACTCCAAAACTACAAAACTACAAAATTCCGAAACTCCAAGACCCAGAATCTTTAAAACGCCGAAACTCCAAATCTCCGAAACTCCAAAACTCCAAAAATCCGAAACTCTGAAAATTCGAAACTCCAAAACTCAAAAATTCCGAAACTCCACAACCCTGAACCTCCAATACTCTGAAACTCCGAAACTCCGAAACTCCGAAACTCCAAAACTCCAAAACTCCAAACCTCCATAACTCCAAAACTCCAAAAGTGCAAAAATCCAAAACTCAAAAACTCCAAAACTCCAAAACTCCAAAACTCTAAAACACCAAAACTGCAACACTCCGAAACTCCGACACTCCAAAACTACAAAACTACAAAATTCCGAAACTCCACAACCCTGACTCTCCAAAACTCCGAAACTTCAAAACTCCGAAACTCCAACACTCCAAAACTCCAAAACTCCGAACCTCCAAAACTCCAAAACTCCACAACCCCGAATCTCCACAACTCCGAAACTCCAAAAATCCATACCTCCAAAAATCAAAAATTCTAAAACTCGAAAACTCCATTAATTCGAAACTCCGAAACTCCGACACTCCAAAACTCCAAAACTACAAAATTCTGGAACAACAAAACCCTGAATATCCAAAAATCCATACCTCCAAAACTCCAAAAATCCAAAACTCCGAAACTCCGAAACTCCAAAAGTGCAAAAATCCAAAACTCCAAAACTCCAAAACTCCAAAACTCCAAAAATCCAAAACTCAAAAATCCAAAACTTAAAAACTCCAAACTCCAAAAATACGAAACTCAAAAATTTCAAACTCCAAAACTCTAAAACTCTAAAACTCCAAAACTCCAGCACTCCGAAACTCCGACACTCCAAAACTCCAAAACTACAAAACTACAAAATTCTGAAACTCCAAGACCCCGAATCTCCAAAACGCCGAAATTCCAAATCTCCGAAACTCCAAAACTCCAAAAATCCGAAACTCTGAAAATTCGATACTCCAAAACACCAAAACTCCGAAACTCCGATAATTTAGAACTCCAAAACTCCGAAACTCCAAAACTCTAAAACTCCAAAACTCCAACACTCCGACACTCCAAAACTCCAAAACTACAAAACTCCAAAAATCCGAAACTCTGAAAATTCGAAACTCTACAACTCCAAAACTCCAAAACTCCAAAACTCCGAAACTCCCAAACTCAAAAATTCCGAAACTCCACAACCCTGACTCTCCAAAACTCCGAAACTTCAAAACTCCAAAACTCCGAACCTCGAAAACTCCAAAACTCCACAACCCCGAATCTCCACAACTCCGAAACTCCGAAACTCCGAAACTCCAAAACTCCAAAACTCCAAAACTCCATAACTCCAAAACTGCAAAAGTTCAAAAATCCAAAACTCAAAAACTCAAAAACTCCAAAACTCTATAACTCCAAAACTCCAACACTCCAAAACTCCGACACTCCAAAACTACAAAACTACAAAATTCCGAAACTCCAAGACCCCGAATCTTTAAAACGCCGAAACTCCAAATCTCCGAAACTCCAAAACTCCAAAAATCCGAAACTGAAAATTCGAAACTCCAAAACTCAAAAATTCCGAAACTCCACAACCCTGAACCTCCAAAACTCCGAAACTCCGAAACTCCAGAACTCCAAAACTCCCGAGACTGCAAAACTCCAAAACTCCGAAACTCCGAAACTCCGAAACTCCAAAACTCCAAAACTCCGATACTGCAAAACTCCAAAACTCCGAAACTCCGAAACTCCGGAACTCCGGAACTCCGAAACTCCAAAACTCAAAAATTCCGAAACTCCACAACCCTGACTCTCCAAAACTCCGAAACTTCAAAACTCCGAAACTCCAACACTCCAAAACTCCGAACCTCCAAAACTCCAAAACTCCACAACCCCGAATCTCCACAACTCCGAAACTCCAAAAATCCATACCTCCAAAAATCAAAAATTCTAAAACTCGAAAACTCCATTAATTCGAAACTCCGAAACTCCGACACTCCAAAACTACAAAATTCTGGAACAACAAAACCCTGAATATCCAAAAATCCATACCTCCAAAACTCCAAAAATCCAAAACTCCGAAACTCCGAAACTCCAAAACTCCAAAAGTGCAAAAATCCAAAACTCAAAAACTCCAAAATCCAAAAATCCAAAACTCAAAAATCCAAAACTTAAAAACTCCAAACTCCAAAAATACGAAACTCAAAAATTTCAAACTCCAAAACTCTAAAACTCTAAAACTCCAAAGCTCCAACACTCCGAAACTCCGACACTCCAAAACTCCAAAACTACAAAACTACAAAATTCCGAAACTCCAAGACCCCGAATCTCCAAAACGCCGAAATTCCAAATCTCCGAAACTCCAAAACTCCAAAAATCCGAAACTCTGAAAATTCGATACTCCAAAACACCAAAACTCCGAAACTCCGATAATTTAGAACTCCAAAACTCCAAAACTCTAAAACTCCAAAACTCCAACACTCCGAAACTCCGACACTCCAAAACTCCAAAACTACAAAACTACAAAATTCCGAAACTCCAGAGACCCCGAATCTCCAAAACGCCAAAACTCCAAATCTCCGAAACTCCAAAACTCCAAAAATCCGAAACTCTGAAAATTCGAAACTCTAAAACTCCAAAACTCCAAAACTCCAAAACTCCGAAACTCCCAAACTCAAAAATTCCGAAACTCCACAACCCTGAACCTCGAAAACTCTGAAACTCCAAAACTCCGAAACTCCAAAACTCCAAAACTCCGATACTGCAAAACTCCGACACTCCAAAACTCCAAAACTACAAAACTACAAAATTCCGAAACTCCAAGACCCCGAATCTTTAAAACGCCGAAACTCCAAATCTCCGAAACTCCAAAACTCCAAAAATCCGAAACTGAAAATTCGAAACTCCAAAACTCAAAAATTCCGAAACTCCACAACCCTGAACCTCCAAAACTCCGAAACTCCGAAACTCCAGAACTCCAAAACTCCCGAGACTGCAAAACTCCAAAACTCCGAAACTCCGAAACTCCAAAACTCCAAAACTCCGATACTGCAAAACTCCAAAACTCCGAAACTCCGAAACTCCGGAACTCCGAAACTCCAAAACTCAAAAATTCCGAAACTCCACAACCCTGACTCTCCAAAACTCCGAAACTTCAAAACTCCGAAACTCCAACACTCCAAAACTCCAAAACTCCGAACCTCCAAAACTCCAAAACTCCACAACCCCGAATCTCCACAACTCCGAAACTCCAAAAATCCATACCTCCAAAAATCAAAAATTCTAAAACTCGAAAACTCCATTAATTCGAAACTCCGAAACTCCGACACTCCAAAACTACAAAATTCTGGAACAACAAAACCCTGAATATCCAAAAATCCATACCTCCAAAACTCCAAAAATCCAAAACTCCGAAACTCCGAAACTCCAAAACTCCAAAAGTGCAAAAATCCAAAACTCAAAAACTCCAAAATCCAAAAATCCAAAACTCAAAAATCCAAAACTTAAAAACTCCAAACTCCAAAAATACGAAACTCAAAAATTTCAAACTCCAAAACTCTAAAACTCTAAAACTCCAAAGCTCCAACACTCCGAAACTCCGACACTCCAAAACTCCAAAACTACAAAATTCCGAAACTCCAAGACCCCGAATCTCCAAAACGCCGAAATTCCAAATCTCCGAAACTCCAAAACTCCAAAAATCCGAAACTCTGAAAATTCGATACTCCAAAACACCAAAACTCCGAAACTCCGATAATTTAGAACTCCAAAACTCCAAAACTCTAAAACTCCAAAACTCCAACACTCCGAAACTCCGACACTCCAAAACTCTAAAACTACAAAACTACAAAATTCCGAAACTCCAGAGACCCCGAATCTCCAAAACGCCAAAACTCCAAATCTCCGAAACTCCAAAACTCCAAAAATCCGAAACTCTGAAAATTCGAAACTCTAAAACTCCAAAACTCCAAAACTCCAAAACTCCGAAACTCCCAAACTCAAAAATTCCGAAACTCCACAACCCTGAACCTCGAAAACTCTGAAACTCCAAAACTCCGAAACTCCAAAACTCCAAAACTCCGATACTGCAAAACTCCGACACTCCAAAACTCCAAAACTACAAAACTACAAAATTCCGAAACTCCAAGACCCCGAATCTCCAAAACGCCGAAATTCCAAATCTCCGAAACTCCAAAACTCCAAAAATCCGAAACTCTGAAAATTCGATACTCCAAAACACCAAAACTCCGAAACTCCGATAATTTAGAACTCCAAAACTCCAAAACTCTAAAACTCCAAAACTCCAACACTCCGAAACTCCGACACTCCAAAACTCCAAAACTACAAAACTCCAAAAATCCGAAACTCTGAAAATTCGAAACTCTAAAACTCCAAAACTCCAAAACTCCGAAACTCCGAAACTCCTAAACTCAAAAATTCCGAAACTCCACAACCCTGAACCTCGAAAACTCTGAAACTCCAAAACTCAGAAACTCCAAAACTCCAAAACTCCGATACTGCAAAACTCCAAAACTCCGAAACTCCGAAACTCCGGAACTCCGAAACTCCAAAACTCCAAAACTCAAAAATTCCGAAACTCCACAACACTGACTCCAAAACTCCGAAACTCCAAAACTCCGAAACTCCAAAACTCCAAAACTCCATAACTCCAAAACTGCAAAAGTTCAAAAATCCAAAACTCAAAAACTCAAAAACTCAAAAACTCAAAAACTCGAAAACTCTATAACTCCAAAACTCCAACACTCCAAAACTCCGACACTCCAAAACTACAAAACTACAAAATTCCGAAACTCCAAGACCCCGAATCTTTAAAACGCCGAAACTCCAAATCTCCGAAACTCCAAAACTCCAAATATCCGAAACTGAAAATTCGAAACTCCAAAACTCAAAAATTCCGAAACTCCACAACCCTGAACCTCCAAAACTCCGAAACTCCGAAACTCCAGAACTCCAAAACTCCCGAGACTGCAAAACTCCAAAACTCCGAAACTCCGAAACTCCGGAACTCCGAAACTCCAAAACTCAAAAACTCAAAAATTCCGAAACTCCACAACCCTGACTCTCCAAAACTCCGAAACTTCAAAACTCCGAAACTCCAACACTCCAAAACTCCGAACCTCCAAAACTCCAAAACTGCACAACCCCGAATCTCCACAACTCCGAAACTCCAAAAATCCATACCTCCAAAAATCAAAAATTCTAAAACTCGAAAACTCCATTAATTCGAAACTCCGAAACTCCGACACTCCAAAACTCCAAAACTACAAAATTCTGGGACAACAAAACCCTGAATATCCAAAAATCCATACCTCCAAAACTCCAAAAATCCAAAACTCCGAAACTCCGAAACTCCAAAACTCCAAAAGTGCAAAAATCCAAAACTCCAAAACTCAAAAACTCCAAAAATCCAAAACTCAAAAATCCAAAACTTAAAAACTCCAAACTCCAAAAATACGAAACTCAAAAATTTCAAACTCCAAAACTCTAAAACTCTAAAACTCCAAAACTCCAACACTCCGAAACTCCGACACTCCAAAACTCCAAAACTACAAAACTACAAAATTCTGAAACTCCAAGACCCCGAATCTCCAAAACGCCGAAATTCCAAATCTCCGAAACTCCAAAACTCCAAAAATCCGAAACTCTGAAAATTCGATACTCCAAAACACCAAAACTCCGAAACTCCGATAATTTAGAACTCCAAAACTCCGAAACTCCAAAACTCTAAAACTCCAAAACTCCAACACTCCGACACTCCAAAACTCCAAAACTACAAAACTCCAAAAATCCGAAACTCTGAAAATTCGAAACTCTACAACTCCAAAACTCCAAAACTCCAAAACTCCGAAACTCCCAAACTCAAAAATTCCGAAACTCCACAACCCTGACTCTCCAAAACTCCGAAACTTCAAAACTCCAAAACTCCGAACCTCCAAAACTCCACAACCCCGAATCTCCACAACTCCGAAACTCCGAAACTCCGAAACTCCAAAACTCCAAAACTCCATAACTCCAAAACTGCAAAAGTTCAAAAATCCAAAACTCAAAAACTCAAAAACTCCAAAACTCTATAACTCCAAAACTCCAACACTCCAAAACTCCGACACTCCAAAACTACAAAACTACAAAATTCCGAAACTCCAAGACCCCGAATCTTTAAAACGCCGAAACTCCAAATCTCCGAAACTCCAAAACTCAAAAATTCCGAAACTCCACAACCCTGAACCTCCAAAACTCCGAAACTCCGAAACTCCAGAACTCCAAAACTCCCGAGACCGCAAAACTCCAAAACTCCGAAACTCCGAAACTCCGAAACTCCAAAACTCCAAAACTCCGAAACTCCGAAACTCCGAAACTCCGGAACTCCGAAACTCCAAAACTCAAAAATTCCGAAACTCCACAACCCTGACTCTCCAAAACTCCGAAACTTCAAAACTCCGAAACTCCAACACTCCAAAACTCCAAAACTCCGAACCTCCAAAACTCCAAAACTCCACAACCCCGAATCTCCACAACTCCGAAACTCCAAAAATCCATACCTCCAAAAATCAAAAATTCTAAAACTCGAAAACTCCATTAATTCGAAACTCCGAAACTCCGACACTCCAAAACTCCAAAACTACAAAATTCTGGAACAACAAAACTCTGAATATCAAAAAATCCATACCTCCAAAACTCCAAAAATCCAAAACTCCGAAACTCCGAAACTCCAAAACTCCAAAAGTGCAAAAATCCAAAACTCCAAAACTCAAAAACTCCAAAACTCCAAAAATCCAAAACTCAAAAATCCAAAACTTAAAAACTCCAAACACCAAAAATACGAAACTCAAAAATTTCAAACTCCAAAACTCCAAAACTCCGACACTCCAAAACTCCAAAACTACAAAACTACAAAATTCCGAAACTCCAAGACCCCGAATCTCCAAAACGCCGAAATTCCAAATCTCTGAAACTCCAAAACTCCAAAAATTCGAAACTCTGAAAATTCGATAGTCCAAAACACCAAAACTCCAAAACTCCGATAATTTAGAACTCCAAAACTCCAAAACTCTAAAACTCCAAAACCCCAACACTCCGAAACTCCGACACTCCAAAACTCCAAAACTACAAAACTACAAAATTCCGAAACTCCAAGACCCCGAATCTCCAAAACGCCAAAACTCCAAATCTCCGAAACTCCAAAACTCCAAAAATCCGAAACTGAAAATTCGAAACTCTAAAACTCCAAAACTCCAAAACTCCGAAACTCCCAAACTCAAAAATTCCGAAACTCCACAACCCTGAACCTCGAAAACTCTGAAACTCCAAAACTCCGAAACTCCAAAACTCCAAAACTCCGATACTGCAAAACTCCAAAACTCCGAAACTCCGAAACTCCGGAACTCCGAAACTCCAAAACTCCAAAACTCAAAAATTCCGAAACTCCACAACCCTGACTCTCCAAAACTCTGAAACTTCAAAACTACGAAACTCCAAAACTCCAAAACTCCGAACCTCCAAAACTCCAAAACACCACAACCCCGAATCTCCACAACTCCGAAACTACAAAACTCCAAAACTCCAAAACTCCATAACTCCAAAACTGTAAAAGTTCAAAAATCCAAAACTCAAAAACTCAAAAACTCAAAAACTCCAAAACTCCAAAACTCTATAACTCCAAAACTCCAAAACTCCAACACTCCACAACTCCGACACTCCAAAACTACAAAACTACAAAATTCCGAAACTCCAAGACCCCGAATCTTTAAAACGCCGAAACTCCAAATCTCCGAAACTCTGAAAATTCGAAACTCCAAAACTCAAAAATTCCGAAACTCCACAACCCTGAACCTCCAAAACTAAGAAAGTCCGAAACTCCAGAACTCCAAAACTCCCGAGACTGCAAAACTCCAAAACTCCGAAACTCCGAAACTCCGGAACTCCGAAACTCCAAAACTCCAAAACTCCAAAATTCCGAAACTCCACAACCCTGACTCTCCGAAACTCCGACACTCCAAAACTACAAAACTACAAAATTCCAAAACTCCTAGACCCCGAATCTCCATAACGCCGAAACTCCAAATCTCCGAAACTCCAAAACTCCAAAAATCCGAAACTCTGAAAATTCGAAACTCCAAAACTCCAAAAGTGCAAAACTCCAAAACTCCGAAACTCCAAAACTCAAAAATTCCGAAACTCCACAACCCTGAACCTCCAAAACTCTGAAACTCCGAAACTCCGAAACTCCGAAACTCCAAAACTCCAAAACTCCAAACCTCCATAACTCCAAAACTCCAAAAGTGCAAAAATCCAAAACTCAAAAACTCAAAAACTCCAAAACTCTAAAACACCAAAACTCCAACACTCCGAAACTCCGACACTCCAAAACTACAAAACTACAAAATTCCGAAACTCCACAACCCTGACTCTCCAAAACTCCGAAACTTCAAAACTCCGAAACTCCAACACTCCAAAACTCCAAAACTCCGAACCTCCAAAACTCCAAAACTCCACAACCCCGAATCTCCACAACTCCGAAACTCCAAAAATCCATACCTCCAAAAATCAAAAATTCTAAAACTCGAAAACTCCATTAATTCGAAACTCCGAAACTCCGACACTCCAAAACTCCAAAACTACAAAATTCTGGAACAACAAAACCCTGAATATCCAAAAATCCATACCTCCAAAACTCCAAAAATCCAAAACTCCGAAACTCCGAAACTCCAAAACTCCAAAAGTGCAAAAATCCAAAACTCAAAAACTCCAAAACTCCAAAAATCCAAAACTCAAAAATCCAAAACTTAAAAACTCCAAACTCCAAAAATACGAAACTCAAATATTTCAAACTCCAAAACTCTAAAACTCTAAAACTCCAAAACTCCAACACTCCGAAACTCCGACACTCCAAAACTCCAAAACTACAAAACTACAAAATTCCGAAACTCCAAGACCCCGAATCTCCAAAACGCCGAAATTCCAAATCTCCGAAACTCCAAAACTCCAAAAATCCGAAACTGAAAATTCGATACTCCAAAACACCAAAACTCCGAAACTCCGATAATTTAGAACTCCAAAACTCCAAAACTCCAAAACTCTAAAACTCCAAAACTCGAACACTCCGAAACTCCGACACTCCAAAACTCCAAAACTACAAAACTCCAAACATCCGAAACTCCGAAACTCCCAAACTCAAAAATTCCGAAACTCCACAACCCTGAACCTCGAAAACTCTGACACTCCAAAACTCAGAAACTCCAAAACTCCAAAACTCTGATACTGCAAAACTCCAAAACTCCGAAACTCTGAAACTCCGGAACTCCGAAACTCCAAAACTCCAAAACTCAAAAATTCCGAAACTCCACAACCCTGACTTTCCAAAACTCCGAAACTTCAAAACTCCGAAACTCCAAAACTCCAAAACTCCAAAACTCCGAACCTCCAAAACTCCAAAACTCCACAACCCCGAATCTCCACAACTCCGAAACTCCAAAACTCCAAAACTCCATAACTCCAAAACTGCAAAAGTTCAAAAATCCAAAACTCAAAAACTCAAAAACTCAAAAACTCAAAAACTCTATAACTCCAAAACTCCAACACTCCAAAACTCCGACACTCCAAAACTACAAAACTACAAAATACCGAAACTCCAAGACCCCGAATCTTTAAAACGCCGAAACTCCAAATCTCCGAAACTCCAAAACTCAAAAATTCCGAAACTCCACAACCCTGAACCTCCAAAACTCCGAAACTCCGAAACTCCAGAACTCCAAAACTCCCGAGACCGCAAAACTCCAAAACTCCGAAACTCCGAAACTCCGAAACTCCAAAACTCCAAAACTCCGAAACTCCGAAACTCCGGAACTCCGAAACTCCAAAACTCAAAAATTCCGAAACTCCACAACCCTGACTCTCCAAATCTCCGAAACTTCAAAACTCCGAAACTCCAACACTCCAAAACTCCAAAACTCCGAACCTCCAAAACTCCAAAACTCCACAACCCCGAATCTCCACAACTCCGAAACTCCAAAAATCCATACCTCCAAAAATCAAAAATTCTAAAACTCGAAAACTCCATTAATTCGAAACTCCGAAACTCCGACACTCCAAAACTCCAAAACTACAAAATTCTGGAACAACAAAACTCTGAATATCAAAAAATCCATACCTCCAAAACTCCAAAAATCCAAAACTCCGAAACTCCGAAACTCCAAAACTCCAAAAGTGCAAAAATCCAAAACTTCAAAACTCAAAAACTCCAAAAATACGAAACTCAAAAATTTCAAACTCCAAAACTCCAAAACTCCGAAACTCCGAAACTCCGGAACTCCGAAACTCCAAAACTCCAAAACTCAAAAATTCCGAAACTCCACAACCCTGACTCTCCAAAACTCCGAAACTTCAAAACTCCGAAACTCCAAAACTCCAAAACTCCGAACCTCCAAAAGTCCAAAACTCCACAACCCCGAATCTCCACAACTCCGAAACTCCAAAACTCCATAACTCCATAACTGCAAAAGTTCAAAAATCCAAAACTCAAAAACTCAAAAACTCAAAAACTCTATAACTCCAAAACTCCAACACTCCAAAACTCCGACACTCCAAAACTACAAAACTACAAAATTCCGAAACTCCAAGACCCAGAATCTTTAAAACGCCGAAACTCCAAATCTCCGAAACTCCAAAACTCCAAAAATCCGAAACTCTGAAAATTCGAAACTCCAAAACTCAAAAATTCCGAAACTCCACAACCCTGAACCTCCAATACTCTGAAACTCCGAAACTCCGAAACTCCGAAACTCCAAAACTCCAAAACTCCAAACCTCCATAACTCCAAAACTCCAAAAGTGCAAAAATCCAAAACTCAAAAACTCCAAAACTCCAAAACTCCAAAACTCTAAAACACCAAAACTGCAACACTCCGAAACTCCGACACTCCAAAACTACAAAACTACAAAATTCCGAAACTCCACAACCCTGACTCTCCAAAACTCCGAAACTTCAAAACTCCGAAACTCCAACACTCCAAAACTCCAAAACTCCGAACCTCCAAAACTCCAAAACTCCACAACCCCGAATCTCCACAACTCCGAAACTCCAAAAATCCATACCTCCAAAAATCAAAAATTCTAAAACTCGAAAACTCCATTAATTCGAAACTCCGAAACTCCGACACTCCAAAACTCCAAAACTACAAAATTCTGGAACAACAAAACCCTGAATATCCAAAAATCCATACCTCCAAAACTCCAAAAATCCAAAACTCCGAAACTCCGAAACTCCAAAAGTGCAAAAATCCAAAACTCCAAAACTCCAAAACTCCAAAACTCCAAAAATCCAAAACTCAAAAATCCAAAACTTAAAAACTCCAAACTCCAAAAATACGAAACTCAAAAATTTCAAACTCCAAAACTCTAAAACTCTAAAACTCCAAAACTCCAGCACTCCGAAACTCCGACACTCCAAAACTCCAAAACTACAAAACTACAAAATTCTGAAACTCCAAGACCCCGAATCTCCAAAACGCCGAAATTCCAAATCTCCGAAACTCCAAAACTCCAAAAATCCGAAACTCTGAAAATTCGATACTCCAAAACACCAAAACTCCGAAACTCCGATAATTTAGAACTCCAAAACTCCGAAACTCCAAAACTCTAAAACTCCAAAACTCCAACACTCCGACACTCCAAAACTCCAAAACTACAAAACTCCAAACATCCGAAACTCCGAAACTCCCAAACTCAAAAATTCCGAAACTCCACAACCCTGAACCTCGAAAACTCTGACACTCCAAAACTCAGAAACTCCAAAACTCCAAAACTCTGATACTGCAAAACTCCAAAACTCCGAAACTCTGAAACTCCGGAACTCCGAAACTCCAAAACTCCAAAACTCAAAAATTCCGAAACTCCACAACCCTGACTTTCCAAAACTCCGAAACTTCAAAACTCCGAAACTCCAAAACTCCAAAACTCCGAACCTCCAAAACTCCAAAACTCCACAACCCCGAATCTCCACAACTCCGAAACTCCAAAACTCCAAAACTCCATAACTCCAAAACTGCAAAAGTTCAAAAATCCAAAACTCAAAAACTCAAAAACTCAAAAACTCAAAAACTCTATAACTCCAAAACTCCAACACTCCAAAACTCCGACACTCCAAAACTACAAAACTACAAAATACCGAAACTCCAAGACCCCGAATCTTTAAAACGCCGAAACTCCAAATCTCCGAAACTCCAAAACTCAAAAATTCCGAAACTCCACAACCCTGAACCTCCAAAACTCCGAAACTCCGAAACTCCAGAACTCCAAAACTCCCGAGACCGCAAAACTCCAAAACTCCGAAACTCCGAAACTCCGAAACTCCAAAACTCCAAAACTCCGAAACTCCGAAACTCCGAAACTCCGGAACTCCGAAACTCCAAAACTCAAAAATTCCGAAACTCCACAACCCTGACTCTCCAAATCTCCGAAACTTCAAAACTCCGAAACTCCAACACTCCAAAACTCCAAAACTCCGAACCTCCAAAACTCCAAAACTCCACAACCCCGAATCTCCACAACTCCGAAACTCCAAAAATCCATACCTCCAAAAATCAAAAATTCTAAAACTCGAAAACTCCATTAATTCGAAACTCCGAAACTCCGACACTCCAAAACTCCAAAACTACAAAATTCTGGAACAACAAAACTCTGAATATCAAAAAATCCATACCTCCAAAACTCCAAAAATCCAAAACTCCGAAACTCCGAAACTCCAAAACTCCAAAAGTGCAAAAATCCAAAACTTCAAAACTCAAAAACTCCAAAAATACGAAACTCAAAAATTTCAAACTCCAAAACTCCAAAACTCCGAAACTCCGAAACTCCGGAACTCCGAAACTCCAAAACTCCAAAACTCAAAAATTCCGAAACTCCACAACCCTGACTCTCCAAAACTCCGAAACTTCAAAACTCCGAAACTCCAAAACTCCAAAACTCCGAACCTCCAAAAGTCCAAAACTCCACAACCCCGAATCTCCACAACTCCGAAACTCCAAAACTCCATAACTCCATAACTGCAAAAGTTCAAAAATCCAAAACTCAAAAACTCAAAAACTCAAAAACTCTATAACTCCAAAACTCCAACACTCCAAAACTCCGACACTCCAAAACTACAAAACTACAAAATTCCGAAACTCCAAGACCCAGAATCTTTAAAACGCCGAAACTCCAAATCTCCGAAACTCCAAAACTCCAAAAATCCGAAACTCTGAAAATTCGAAACTCCAAAACTCAAAAATTCCGAAACTCCACAACCCTGAACCTCCAATACTCTGAAACTCCGAAACTCCGAAACTCCGAAACTCCAAAACTCCAAAACTCCAAACCTCCATAACTCCAAAACTCCAAAAGTGCAAAAATCCAAAACTCAAAAACTCCAAAACTCCAAAACTCCAAAACTCTAAAACACCAAAACTGCAACACTCCGAAACTCCGACACTCCAAAACTACAAAACTACAAAATTCCGAAACTCCACAACCCTGACTCTCCAAAACTCCGAAACTTCAAAACTCCGAAACTCCAACACTCCAAAACTCCAAAACTCCGAACCTCCAAAACTCCAAAACTCCACAACCCCGAATCTCCACAACTCCGAAACTCCAAAAATCCATACCTCCAAAAATCAAAAATTCTAAAACTCGAAAACTCCATTAATTCGAAACTCCGAAACTCCGACACTCCAAAACTCCAAAACTACAAAATTCTGGAACAACAAAACCCTGAATATCCAAAAATCCATACCTCCAAAACTCCAAAAATCCAAAACTCTGAAACTCCGAAACTCCAAAAGTGCAAAAATCCAAAACTCCAAAACTCCAAAACTCCAAAACTCCAAAAATCCAAAACTCAAAAATCCAAAACTTAAAAACTCCAAACTCCAAAAATACGAAACTCAAAAATTTCAAACTCCAAAACTCTAAAACTCTAAAACTCCAAAACTCCAGCACTCCGAAACTCCGACACTCCAAAACTCCAAAACTACAAAACTACAAAATTCTGAAACTCCAAGACCCCGAATCTCCAAAACGCCGAAATTCCAAATCTCCGAAACTCCAAAACTCCAAAAATCCGAAACTCTGAAAATTCGATACTCCAAAACACCAAAACTCCGAAACTCCGATAATTTAGAACTCCAAAACTCCGAAACTCCAAAACTCTAAAACTCCAAAACTCCAACACTCCGACACTCCAAAACTCCAAAACTACAAAACTCCAAAAATCCGAAACTCTGAAAATTCGAAACTCTACAACTCCAAAACTCCAAAACTCCAAAACTCCGAAACTCCCAAACTCAAAAATTCCGAAACTCCACAACCCTGAACCTCGAAAACTCTGAAACTCCAAAACTCCGAAACTCCAAAACTCCAAAACTCCGATACTGCAAAACTCCGACACTCCAAAACTCCAAAACTACAAAACTACAAAATTCCGAAACTCCAAGACCCCGAATCTTTAAAACGCCGAAACTCCAAATCTCCGAAACTCCAAAACTCCAAAAATCCGAAACTGAAAATTCGAAACTCCAAAACTCAAAAATTCCGAAACTCCACAACCCTGAACCTCCAAAACTCCGAAACTCCGAAACTCCAGAACTCCAAAACTCCCGAGACTGCAAAACTCCAAAACTCCGAAACTCCGAAACTCCAAAACTCCAAAACTCCGATACTGCAAAACTCCAAAACTCCGAAACTCCGAAACTCCGGAACTCCGAAACTCCAAAACTCAAAAATTCCGAAACTCCACAACCCTGACTCTCCAAAACTCCGAAACTTCAAAACTCCGAAACTCCAACACTCCAAAACTCCAAAACTCCGAACCTCCAAAACTCCAAAACTCCACAACCCCGAATCTCCACAACTCCGAAACTCCAAAAATCCATACCTCCAAAAATCAAAAATTCTAAAACTCGAAAACTCCATTAATTCGAAACTCCGAAACTCCGACACTCCAAAACTACAAAATTCTGGAACAACAAAACCCTGAATATCCAAAAATCCATACCTCCAAAACTCCAAAAATCCAAAACTCCGAAACTCCGAAACTCCAAAACTCCAAAAGTGCAAAAATCCAAAACTCAAAAACTCCAAAATCCAAAAATCCAAAACTCAAAAATCCAAAACTTAAAAACTCCAAACTCCAAAAATACGAAACTCAAAAATTTCAAACTCCAAAACTCTAAAACTCTAAAACTCCAAAGCTCCAACACTCCGAAACTCCGACACTCCAAAACTCCAAAACTACAAAACTACAAAATTCCGAAACTCCAAGACCCCGAATCTCCAAAACGCCGAAATTCCAAATCTCCGAAACTCCAAAACTCCAAAAATCCGAAACTCTGAAAATTCGATACTCCAAAACACCAAAACTCCGAAACTCCGATAATTTAGAACTCCAAAACTCCAAAACTCTAAAACTCCAAAACTCCAACACTCCGAAACTCCGACACTCCAAAACTCTAAAACTACAAAACTACAAAATTCCGAAACTCCAGAGACCCCGAATCTCCAAAACGCCAAAACTCCAAATCTCCGAAACTCCAAAACTCCAAAAATCCGAAACTCTGAAAATTCGAAACTCTAAAACTCCAAAACTCCAAAACTCCGAAACTCCCAAACTCAAAAATTCCGAAACTCCACAACCCTGAACCTCGAAAACTCTGAAACTCCAAAACTCCGAAACTCCAAAACTCCAAAACTCCGATACTGCAAAACTCCGACACTCCAAAACTCCAAAACTACAAAACTACAAAATTCCGAAACTCCAAGACCCCGAATCTCCAAAACGCCGAAATTCCAAATCTCCGAAACTCCAAAACTCCAAAAATCCGAAACTCTGAAAATTCGATACTCCAAAACACCAAAACTCCGAAACTCCGATAATTTAGAACTCCAAAACTCCAAAACTCCAAAACTCTAAAACTCCAAAACTCCAACACTCCGAAACTCCGACACTCCAAAACTCCAAAACTACAAAACTCCAAAAATCCGAAACTCTGAAAATTCGAAACTCTAAAACTCCAAAACTCCAAAACTCCGAAACTCCGAAACTCCTAAACTCAAAAATTCCGAAACTCCACAACCCTGAACCTCGAAAACTCTGAAACTCCAAAACTCAGAAACTCCAAAACTCCAAAACTCCGATACTGCAAAACTCCAAAACTCCGAAACTCCGAAACTCCGGAACTCCGAAACTCCAAAACTCCAAAACTCAAAAATTCCGAAACTCCACAACACTGACTCCAAAACTCCGAAACTCCAAAACTCCGAAACTCCAAAACTCCAAAACTCCATAACTCCAAAACTGCAAAAGTTCAAAAATCCAAAACTCAAAAACTCAAAAACTCAAAAACTCAAAAACTCCAAAACTCTATAACTCCAAAACTCCAACACTCCAAAACTCCGACACTCCAAAACTACAAAACTACAAAATTCCGAAACTCCAAGACCCCGAATCTTTAAAACGCCGAAACTCCAAATCTCCGAAACTCCAAAACTCCAAATATCCGAAACTGAAAATTCGAAACTCCAAAACTCAAAAATTCCGAAACTCCACAACCCTGAACCTCCAAAACTCCGAAACTCCGAAACTCCAGAACTCCAAAACTCCCGAGACTGCAAAACTCCAAAACTCCGAAACTCCGAAACTCCAAAACTCCAAAACTCCGATACTGCAAAACTCCAAAACTCCGAAACTCCGAAACTCCGGAACTCCGAAACTCCAAAACTCAAAAACTCAAAAATTCCGAAACTCCACAACCCTGACTCTCCAAAACTCCGAAACTTCAAAACTCCGAAACTCCAACACCCCAAAACTCCGAACCTCCAAAACTCCAAAACTGCACAACCCCGAATCTCCACAACTCCGAAACTCCAAAAATCCATACCTCCAAAAATCAAAAATTCTAAAACTCGAAAACTCCATTAATTCGAAACTCCGAAACTCCGACACTCCAAAACTCCAAAACTACAAAATTCTGGGACAACAAAACCCTGAATATCCAAAAATCCATACCTCCAAAACTCCAAAAATCCAAAACTCCGAAACTCCGAAACTCCAAAACTCCAAAAGTGCAAAAATCCAAAACTCCAAAACTCAAAAACTCCAAAACTCCAAAAATCCAAAACTCAAAAATCCAAAACTTAAAAACTCCAAACTCCAAAAATACGAAACTCAAAAATTTCAAACTCCAAAACTCTAAAACTCTAAAACTCCAAAACTCCAACACTCCGAAACTCCGACACTCCAAAACTCCAAAACTACAAAACTACAAAATTCTGAAACTCCAAGACCCCGAATCTCCAAAACGCCGAAATTCCAAATCTCCGAAACTCCAAAACTCCAAAAATCCGAAACTCTGAAAATTCGATACTCCAAAACACCAAAACTCCGAAACTCCGATAATTTAGAACTCCAAAACTCCGAAACTCCAAAACTCTAAAACTCCAAAACTCCAACACTCCGACACTCCAAAACTCCAAAACTACAAAACTCCAAAAATCCGAAACTCTGAAAATTCGAAACTCTACAACTCCAAAACTCCAAAACTCCGAAACTCCCAAACTCAAAAATTCCGAAACTCCACAACCCTGACTCTCCAAAACTCCGAAACTTCAAAACTCCAAAACTCCGAACCTCCAAAACTCCACAACCCCGAATCTCCACAACTCCGAAACTCCGAAACTCCGAAACTCCAAAACTCCAAAACTCCATAACTCCAAAACTGCAAAAGTTCAAAAATCCAAAACTCAAAAACTCAAAAACTCCAAAACTCTATAACTCCAAAACTCCAACACTCCAAAACTCCGACACTCCAAAACTACAAAACTACAAAATTCCGAAACTCCAAGACCCCGAATCTTTAAAACGCCGAAACTCCAAATCTCCGAAACTCCAAAACTCCAAAAATCCGAAACTGAAAATTCGAAACTCCAAAACTCAAAAATTCCGAAACTCCACAACCCTGAACCTCCAAAACTCCGAAACTCCGAAACTCCAGAACTCCAAAACTCCCGAGACTGCAAAACTCCAAAACTCCGAAACTCCGAAACTCCGAAACTCCAAAACTCCAAAACTCCGATACTGCAAAACTCCAAAACTCCGAAACTCCGAAACTCCGGAACTCCGAAACTCCAAAACTCAAAAATTCCGAAACTCCACAACCCTGACTCTCCAAAACTCCGAAACTTCAAAACTCCGAAACTCCAACACTCCAAAACTCCAAAACTCCGAACCTCCAAAACTCCAAAACTCCACAACCCCGAATCTCCACAACTCCGAAACTCCAAAAATCCATACCTCCAAAAATCAAAAATTCTAAAACTCGAAAACTCCATTAATTCGAAACTCCGAAACTCCGACACTCCAAAACTACAAAATTCTGGAACAACAAAACCCTGAATATCCAAAAATCCATACCTCCAAAACTCCAAAAATCCAAAACTCCGAAACTCCGAAACTCCAAAACTCCAAAAGTGCAAAAATCCAAAACTCAAAAACTCCAAAACTCCAAAAATCCAAAACTCAAAAATCCAAAACTTAAAAACTCCAAACTCCAAAAATACGAAACTCAAAAATTTCAAACTCCAAAACTCTAAAACTCTAAAACTCCAAAGCTCCAACACTCCGAAACTCCGACACTCCAAAACTCCAAAACTACAAAACTACAAAATTCCGAAACTCCAAGACCCCGAATCTCCAAAACGCCGAAATTCCAAATCTCCGAAACTCCAAAACTCCAAAAATCCGAAACTCTGAAAATTCGATACTCCAAAACACCAAAACTCCGAAACTCCGATAATTTAGAACTCCAAAACTCCAAAACTCTAAAACTCCAAAACTCCAACACTCCGAAACTCCGACACTCCAAAACTCCAAAACTACAAAACTACAAAATTCCGAAACTCCAGAGAGCCCGAATCTCCAAAACTCCAAAACTCCAAAACTCCGAAACTCCCAAACTCAAAAATTCCGAAACTCCACAACCCTGAACCTCGAAAACTCTGAAACTCCAAAACTCCGAAACTCCAAAACTCCAAAACTCCGATACTGCAAAACTCCGACACTCCAAAACTCCAAAACTACAAAACTACAAAATTCCGAAACTCCAAGACCCCGAATCTCCAAAACGCCGAAATTCCAAATCTCCGAAACTCCAAAACTCCAAAAATCCGAAACTCCGATAATTTAGAACTCCAAAACTCCAAAACTCCAAAACTCTAAAACTCCAAAACTCCAACACTCCGAAACTCCGACACTCCAAAACTCCAAAACTACAAAACTCCAAAAATCCGAAACTCTGAAAATTCGAAACTCTAAAACTCCAAAACTCGAAAACTCCGAAACTCCTAAACTCAAAAATTCCGAAACTCCACAACCCTGAACCTCGAAAACTCTGAAACTCCAAAACTCAGAAACTAAAACTCCAAAACTCCGATACTGCAAAACTCCAAAACTCCGAAACTCCGAAACTCCGGAACTCCGAAACTCCAAAACTCCAAAACTCAAAAATTCCGAAACTCCACAACACTGACTCCAAAACTCCGAAACTTCAAAACTCCGAAACTCCAAAACTCCAAAACTCCAAAACTCCGAAACTCCAAAACTCCAAAACTCCATAACTCCAAAACTGCAAAAGTTCAAAAATCCAAAACTCAAAAACTCAAAAACTCAAAAACTATATAACTCCAAAACTCCAACACTCCAAAACTCCGACACTCCAAAACTACAAAACTACAAAATTCCGAAACTCCAAGACCCCGAATCTTTAAAACGCCGAAACTCCAAATCTCCGAAACTCCAAAACTCCAAAAATCCGAAACTGAAAATTCGAAACTCCAAAACTCAAAAATTCCGAAACTCCACAACCCTGAACCTCCAAAACTCCGAAACTCCGAAACTCCAGAACTCCAAAACTCCCGAGACTGCAAAACTCCAAAACTCCGAAACTCCGAAACTCCAAAACTCCAAAACTCCGATACTGCAAAACTCCAAAACTCCGAAACTCCGAAACTCCGGAACTCCGAAACTCCAAAACTCCAAAACTCAAAAATTCCGAAACTCCACAACCCTGACTCTCCAAAACTCCGAAACTTCAAAACTCCGAAACTCCAACACTCCAAAACTCCAAAACTCCGAACCTCCAAAACTCCAAAACTGCACAACCCCGAATCTCCACAACTCCGAAACTCCAAAAATCCATACCTCCAAAAATCAAAAATTCTAAAACTCGAAAACTCCATTAATTCGAAACTCCGAAACTCCGACACTCCAAAACTCCAAAACTACAAAATTCTGGGACAACAAAACCCTGAATATCCAAAAATCCATACCTCCAAAACTCCAAAAATCCAAAACTCCGAAACTCCGAAACTCCAAAACTCCAAAAGTGCAAAAATCCAAAACTCCAAAACTCAAAA
Source organism: Amblyomma mixtum (assembly GCF_055824585.1). NCBI lineage: Eukaryota > Metazoa > Arthropoda > Arachnida > Ixodida > Ixodidae > Amblyomma > Amblyomma mixtum. The sequence continues at coordinate 122,363,832 of NC_143012.1, read as the reverse complement.
ACTCCAAAACTCCAAAAAACCAAAACTCAAAAATCCAAAACTTAAAAACTCCAAACTCCAAAAATACGAAACTCAAAAATTTCAAACTCCAAAACTCTAAAACTCTAAAACTCCAAAACTCCAACACTCCGAAACTCCGACACTCCAAAACTCCAAAACTCCAAAACTACAAAATTCCGAAACTCCAAGACCCCGAATCTCCAAAACGCCGAAATTCCAAATCTCCGAAACTCCAAAACTCCAAAAATCCGAAACTCTGAAAATTCGATACTCCAAAACACCAGAACTCCGAAACTACGATAATTTAGAACTCCAAAACTCCAAAACTCCAAAACTCTAAAACTCCAAAACTCCAACACTCCGAAACTCCGGCACTCCAAAACTCCAAAACTACAAAACTACAAAATTCCGAAACTCCAAGACCCCGAATCTCCAAAACGCCAAAACTCCAAATCTCCGAAACTCCAAAACTACAAAAATCCGAAACTCTGAAAATTCGAAGCTCTAAAACTCCAAAACTCCAAAACTCCAAAACTCCAAAACTCCGAAACTCCGAAACTCCCAAACTCAAAAATTCCGAAACTCCACAACCCTGAACCTCGAAAACTCTGAAACTCCAAAACTCCGAAACTCCAAAACTCCAAAACTCCGATACTGCAAAACTCCAAAACTCCGAAACTCCGAAACTCCGAAACTCCGAAACTCCGGAACTCCGAAACTCCAAAACTCCAAAACTCAAAAATTCCGAAACTCCACAACCCTGACTCTCCAAAACTCCGAACCTCCAAAACTCCAAAACTCCACAACCCCGAATCTCCACAACTCCGAAACTCCAAAACTCCAAAACTCCATAACTCCAAAACTGCAAAAGTTCAAAAATCCAAAACTCAAAAACTCAAAAACTCAAAAACTCAAAAACTCCAAAACTCTATAACTCCAGAACTCCAACACTCCAAAACTCCGACACTCCAAAACTACAAAACTACAAAATTCCGAAACTCCAAGACCCCGAATCTTTAAAGCGCCGAAACTCCAAATCTCCGAAACTCCAAAACTCCAAAACTCCGATACTGCAAAACTCCAAAACTCCGAAACTCCGAAACTCCGAAACTCCGGAACTCCGAAACTCCAAAACTCCAAAACTCAAAAATTCCGAAACTCCACAACCCTGACTCTCCAAAACTCCGAAACTTCAAAACTACGAAACTCCAAAACTCCAAAACTCCGAACCTCAAAAACTCCAAAACTCCACAACCCCGAATCTCCACAACTCCGAAACTACAAAACTCCAAAACTCCAAAACTCCATAACTCCAAAACTGTAAAAGTTCAAAAATCCAAAACTCAAAAACTCAAAAACTCAAAAACTCCAAAACTCCAAAACTCTATAACTCCAAAACTCCAAAACTCCAACACTCCACAACTCCGACACTCCAAAACTACAAAACTACAAAATTCCGAAACTCCAAGACCCCGAATCTTTAAAACGCCGAAACTCCAAATCTCCGAAACTCCAAAACTCCAAAAATCCGAAACTCTGAAAATTCGAAACTCCAAAACTCAAAAATTCCGAAACTCCACAACCCTGAACCTCCAAAACTCCGAAACTCCGAAACTCCAGAACTCCAAAACTCCCGAGACTGCAAAACTCCAAAACTCCGAAACTCCGAAACTCCAAAACTCCAAAACTCCGATACTGCAAAACTCCAAAACTCCGAAACTCCGAAACTCCGGAACTCCGAAACTCCAAAACTCAAAAATTCCGAAACTCCACAACCCTGACTCTCCAAAACTCCGAAACTTCAAAACTCCGAAACTCCAACACTCCAAAACTCCAAAACTCCGAACCTCCAAAACTCCAAAACTCCACAACCCCGAATCTCCACAACTCCGAAACTCCAAAAATCCATACCTCCAAAAATCAAAAATTCTAAAACTCGAAAACTCCATTAATTCGAAACTCCGAAACTCCGACACTCCAAAACTACAAAATTCTGGAACAACAAAACCCTGAATATCCAAAAATCCATACCTCCAAAACTCCAAAAATCCAAAACTCCGAAACTCCGAAACTCCAAAACTCCAAAAGTGCAAAAATCCAAAACTCAAAAACTCCAAAATCCAAAAATCCAAAACTCAAAAATCCAAAACTTAAAAACTCCAAACTCCAAAAATACGAAACTCAAAAATTTCAAACTCCAAAACTCTAAAACTCTAAAACTCCAAAGCTCCAACACTCCGAAACTCCGACACTCCAAAACTCCAAAACTACAAAACTACAAAATTCCGAAACTCCAAGACCCCGAATCTCCAAAACGCCGAAATTCCAAATCTCCGAAACTCCAAAACTCCAAAAATCCGAAACTCTGAAAATTCGATACTCCAAAACACCAAAACTCCGAAACTCCGATAATTTAGAACTCCAAAACTCCAAAACTCTAAAACTCCAAAACTCCAACACTCCGAAACTCCGACACTCCAAAACTCTAAAACTACAAAACTACAAAATTCCGAAACTCCAGAGACCCCGAATCTCCAAAACGCCAAAACTCCAAATCTCCGAAACTCCAAAACTCCAAAAATCCGAAACTCTGAAAATTCGAAACTCTAAAACTCCAAAACTCCAAAACTCCAAAACTCCGAAACTCCCAAACTCAAAAATTCCGAAACTCCACAACCCTGAACCTCGAAAACTCTGAAACTCCAAAACTCCGAAACTCCAAAACTCCAAAACTCCGATACTGCAAAACTCCGACACTCCAAAACTCCAAAACTACAAAACTACAAAATTCCGAAACTCCAAGACCCCGAATCTCCAAAACGCCGAAATTCCAAATCTCCGAAACTCCAAAACTCCAAAAATCCGAAACTCTGAAAATTCGATACTCCAAAACACCAAAACTCCGAAACTCCGATAATTTAGAACTCCAAAACTCCAAAACTCCAAAACTCTAAAACTCCAAAACTCCAACACTCCGAAACTCCGACACTCCAAAACTCCAAAACTACAAAACTCCAAAAATCCGAAACTCTGAAAATTCGAAACTCTAAAACTCCAAAACTCCAAAACTCCGAAACTCCGAAACTCCTAAACTCAAAAATTCCGAAACTCCACAACCCTGAACCTCGAAAACTCTGAAACTCCAAAACTCAGAAACTCCAAAACTCCAAAACTCCGATACTGCAAAACTCCAAAACTCCGAAACTCCGAAACTCCGGAACTCCGAAACTCCAAAACTCCAAAACTCAAAAATTCCGAAACTCCACAACACTGACTCCAAAACTCCGAAACTCCAAAACTCCGAAACTCCAAAACTCCAAAACTCCATAACTCCAAAACTGCAAAAGTTCAAAAATCCAAAACTCAAAAACTCAAAAACTCAAAAACTCAAAAACTCCAAAACTCTATAACTCCAAAACTCCAACACTCCAAAACTCCGACACTCCAAAACTACAAAACTACAAAATTCCGAAACTCCAAGACCCCGAATCTTTAAAACGCCGAAACTCCAAATCTCCGAAACTCCAAAACTCCAAATATCCGAAACTGAAAATTCGAAACTCCAAAACTCAAAAATTCCGAAACTCCACAACCCTGAACCTCCAAAACTCCGAAACTCCGAAACTCCAGAACTCCAAAACTCCCGAGACTGCAAAACTCCAAAACTCCGAAACTCCGAAACTCCAAAACTCCAAAACTCCGATACTGCAAAACTCCAAAACTCCGAAACTCCGAAACTCCGGAACTCCGAAACTCCAAAACTCAAAAACTCAAAAATTCCGAAACTCCACAACCCTGACTCTCCAAAACTCCGAAACTTCAAAACTCCGAAACTCCAACACTCCAAAACTCCGAACCTCCAAAACTCCAAAACTGCACAACCCCGAATCTCCACAACTCCGAAACTCCAAAAATCCATACCTCCAAAAATCAAAAATTCTAAAACTCGAAAACTCCATTAATTCGAAACTCCGAAACTCCGACACTCCAAAACTCCAAAACTACAAAATTCTGGGACAACAAAACCCTGAATATCCAAAAATCCATACCTCCAAAACTCCAAAAATCCAAAACTCCGAAACTCCGAAACTCCAAAACTCCAAAAGTGCAAAAATCCAAAACTCCAAAACTCAAAAACTCCAAAACTCCAAAAATCCAAAACTCAAAAATCCAAAACTTAAAAACTCCAAACTCCAAAAATACGAAACTCAAAAATTTCAAACTCCAAAACTCTAAAACTCTAAAACTCCAAAACTCCAACACTCCGAAACTCCGACACTCCAAAACTCCAAAACTACAAAACTACAAAATTCTGAAACTCCAAGACCCCGAATCTCCAAAACGCCGAAATTCCAAATCTCCGAAACTCCAAAACTCCAAAAATCCGAAACTCTGAAAATTCGATACTCCAAAACACCAAAACTCCGAAACTCCGATAATTTAGAACTCCAAAACTCCGAAACTCCAAAACTCTAAAACTCCAAAACTCCAACACTCCGACACTCCAAAACTCCAAAACTACAAAACTCCAAAAATCCGAAACTCTGAAAATTCGAAACTCTACAACTCCAAAACTCCAAAACTCCGAAACTCCCAAACTCAAAAATTCCGAAACTCCACAACCCTGACTCTCCAAAACTCCGAAACTTCAAAACTCCAAAACTCCGAACCTCCAAAACTCCACAACCCCGAATCTCCACAACTCCGAAACTCCGAAACTCCGAAACTCCAAAACTCCAAAACTCCATAACTCCAAAACTGCAAAAGTTCAAAAATCCAAAACTCAAAAACTCAAAAACTCCAAAACTCTATAACTCCAAAACTCCAACACTCCAAAACTCCGACACTCCAAAACTACAAAACTACAAAATTCCGAAACTCCAAGACCCCGAATCTTTAAAACGCCGAAACTCCAAATCTCCGAAACTCCAAAACTCCAAAAATCCGAAACTGAAAATTCGAAACTCCAAAACTCAAAAATTCCGAAACTCCACAACCCTGAACCTCCAAAACTCCGAAACTCCGAAACTCCAGAACTCCAAAACTCCCGAGACTGCAAAACTCCAAAACTCCGAAACTCCGAAACTCCGAAACTCCAAAACTCCAAAACTCCGATACTGCAAAACTCCAAAACTCCGAAACTCCGAAACTCCGGAACTCCGAAACTCCAAAACTCAAAAATTCCGAAACTCCACAACCCTGACTCTCCAAAACTCCGAAACTTCAAAACTCCGAAACTCCAACACTCCAAAACTCCAAAACTCCGAACCTCCAAAACTCCAAAACTCCACAACCCCGAATCTCCACAACTCCGAAACTCCAAAAATCCATACCTCCAAAAATCAAAAATTCTAAAACTCGAAAACTCCATTAATTCGAAACTCCGAAACTCCGACACTCCAAAACTACAAAATTCTGGAACAACAAAACCCTGAATATCCAAAAATCCATACCTCCAAAACTCCAAAAATCCAAAACTCCGAAACTCCGAAACTCCAAAACTCCAAAAGTGCAAAAATCCAAAACTCAAAAACTCCAAAACTCCAAAAATCCAAAACTCAAAAATCCAAAACTTAAAAACTCCAAACTCCAAAAATACGAAACTCAAAAATTTCAAACTCCAAAACTCTAAAACTCTAAAACTCCAAAGCTCCAACACTCCGAAACTCCGACACTCCAAAACTCCAAAACTACAAAACTACAAAATTCCGAAACTCCAAGACCCCGAATCTCCAAAACGCCGAAATTCCAAATCTCCGAAACTCCAAAACTCCAAAAATCCGAAACTCTGAAAATTCGATACTCCAAAACACCAAAACTCCGAAACTCCGATAATTTAGAACTCCAAAACTCCAAAACTCTAAAACTCCAAAACTCCAACACTCCGAAACTCCGACACTCCAAAACTCCAAAACTACAAAACTACAAAATTCCGAAACTCCAGAGAGCCCGAATCTCCAAAACTCCAAAACTCCAAAACTCCGAAACTCCCAAACTCAAAAATTCCGAAACTCCACAACCCTGAACCTCGAAAACTCTGAAACTCCAAAACTCCGAAACTCCAAAACTCCAAAACTCCGATACTGCAAAACTCCGACACTCCAAAACTCCAAAACTACAAAACTACAAAATTCCGAAACTCCAAGACCCCGAATCTCCAAAACGCCGAAATTCCAAATCTCCGAAACTCCAAAACTCCAAAAATCCGAAACTCCGATAATTTAGAACTCCAAAACTCCAAAACTCCAAAACTCTAAAACTCCAAAACTCCAACACTCCGAAACTCCGACACTCCAAAACTCCAAAACTACAAAACTCCAAAAATCCGAAACTCTGAAAATTCGAAACTCTAAAACTCCAAAACTCCAAAACTCCGAAACTCCTAAACTCAAAAATTCCGAAACTCCACAACCCTGAACCTCGAAAACTCTGAAACTCCAAAACTCAGAAACTAAAACTCCAAAACTCCGATACTGCAAAACTCCAAAACTCCGAAACTCCGAAACTCCGGAACTCCGAAACTCCAAAACTCCAAAACTCAAAAATTCCGAAACTCCACAACACTGACTCCAAAACTCCGAAACTTCAAAACTCCGAAACTCCAAAACTCCAAAACTCCAAAACTCCGAAACTCCAAAACTCCAAAACTCCATAACTCCAAAACTGCAAAAGTTCAAAAATCCAAAACTCAAAAACTCAAAAACTCAAAAACTCTATAACTCCAAAACTCCAACACTCCAAAACTCCGACACTCCAAAACTACAAAACTACAAAATTCCGAAACTCCAAGACCCCGAATCTTTAAAACGCCGAAACTCCAAATCTCCGAAACTCCAAAACTCCAAAAATCCGAAACTGAAAATTCGAAACTCCAAAACTCAAAAATTCCGAAACTCCACAACCCTGAACCTCCAAAACTCCGAAACTCCGAAACTCCAGAACTCCAAAACTCCCGAGACTGCAAAACTCCAAAACTCCGAAACTCCGAAACTCCAAAACTCCAAAACTCCGATACTGCAAAACTCCAAAACTCCGAAACTCCGAAACTCCGGAACTCCGAAACTCCAAAACTCCAAAACTCAAAAATTCCGAAACTCCACAACCCTGACTCTCCAAAACTCCGAAACTTCAAAACTCCGAAACTCCAACACTCCAAAACTCCAAAACTCCGAACCTCCAAAACTCCAAAACTGCACAACCCCGAATCTCCACAACTCCGAAACTCCAAAAATCCATACCTCCAAAAATCAAAAATTCTAAAACTCGAAAACTCCATTAATTCGAAACTCCGAAACTCCGACACTCCAAAACTCCAAAACTACAAAATTCTGGGACAACAAAACCCTGAATATCCAAAAATCCATACCTCCAAAACTCCAAAAATCCAAAACTCCGAAACTCCGAAACTCCAAAACTCCAAAAGTGCAAAAATCCAAAACTCCAAAACTCAAAAACTCCAAAACTCCAAAAAACCAAAACTCAAAAATCCAAAACTTAAAAACTCCAAACTCCAAAAATACGAAACTCAAAAATTTCAAACTCCAAAACTCTAAAACTCTAAAACTCCAAAACTCCAACACTCCGAAACTCCGACACTCCAAAACTCCAAAACTCCAAAACTACAAAATTCCGAAACTCCAAGACCCCGAATCTCCAAAACGCCGAAATTCCAAATCTCCGAAACTCCAAAACTCCAAAAATCCGAAACTCTGAAAATTCGATACTCCAAAACACCAGAACTCCGAAACTACGATAATTTAGAACTCCAAAACTCCAAAACTCCAAAACTCTAAAACTCCAAAACTCCAACACTCCGAAACTCCGGCACTCCAAAACTCCAAAACTACAAAACTACAAAATTCCGAAACTCCAAGACCCCGAATCTCCAAAACGCCAAAACTCCAAATCTCCGAAACTCCAAAACTACAAAAATCCGAAACTCTGAAAATTCGAAGCTCTAAAACTCCAAAACTCCAAAACTCCAAAACTCCAAAACTCCGAAACTCCGAAACTCCCAAACTCAAAAATTCCGAAACTCCACAACCCTGAACCTCGAAAACTCTGAAACTCCAAAACTCCGAAACTCCAAAACTCCAAAACTCCGATACTGCAAAACTCCAAAACTCCGAAACTCCGAAACTCCGAAACTCCGGAACTCCGAAACTCCAAAACTCCAAAACTCAAAAATTCCGAAACTCCACAACCCTGACTCTCCAAAACTCCGAACCTCCAAAACTCCAAAACTCCACAACCCCGAATCTCCACAACTCCGAAACTCCAAAACTCCAAAACTCCATAACTCCAAAACTGCAAAAGTTCAAAAATCCAAAACTCAAAAACTCAAAAACTCAAAAACTCAAAAACTCCAAAACTCTATAACTCCAGAACTCCAACACTCCAAAACTCCGACACTCCAAAACTACAAAACTACAAAATTCCGAAACTCCAAGACCCCGAATCTTTAAAGCGCCGAAACTCCAAATCTCCGAAACTCCAAAACTCCAAAACTCCGATACTGCAAAACTCCAAAACTCCGAAACTCCGAAACTCCGAAACTCCGGAACTCCGAAACTCCAAAACTCCAAAACTCAAAAATTCCGAAACTCCACAACCCTGACTCTCCAAAACTCCGAAACTTCAAAACTACGAAACTCCAAAACTCCAAAACTCCGAACCTCAAAAACTCCAAAACTCCACAACCCCGAATCTCCACAACTCCGAAACTACAAAACTCCAAAACTCCAAAACTCCATAACTCCAAAACTGTAAAAGTTCAAAAATCCAAAACTCAAAAACTCAAAAACTCAAAAACTCCAAAACTCCAAAACTCTATAACTCCAAAACTCCAAAACTCCAACACTCCACAACTCCGACACTCCAAAACTACAAAACTACAAAATTCCGAAACTCCAAGACCCCGAATCTTTAAAACGCCGAAACTCCAAATCTCCGAAACTCCAAAACTCCAAAAATCCGAAACTCTGAAAATTCGAAACTCCAAAACTCAAAAATTCCGAAACTCCACAACCCTGAACCTCCAAAACTAAGAAAGTCCGAAACTCCAGAACTCCAAAACTCCCGAGACTGCAAAACTCAAAAACTCCGAAACTCCGAAACTCCGGAACTCCGAAACTCCAAAACTCCAAAACTCCAAAACTCCAAAATTCCGAAACTCCACAACCCTGACTCCGAAACTCCGACACTCCAAAACTACAAAACTACAAAATTCCAAAACTCCTAGACCCCGAATCTCCATAACGCCGAAACTCCAAATCTCCGAAACTCCAAAACTCCAAAAATCCGAAACTCTGAAAATTCGAAACTCCAAAACTCCAAAAGTGCAAAACTCCAAAACTCCGAAACTCCAAAACTCAAAAATTCCGAAACTCCACAACCCTGAACCTCCAAAACTCTGAAACTCCGAAACTCCGAAACTCCGAAACTCCAAAACTCCAAAACTCCAAACCTCCATAACTCCAAAACTCCAAAAGTGCAAAAATCCAAAACTCAAAAACTCAAAAACTCAAAAACTCCAAAACTCTAAAACACCAAAACTCCAACACTCCGAAACTCCGACACTCCAAAACTACAAAACTACAAAATTCCGAAACTCCACAACCCTGACTCTCCAAAACTCCGAAACTTCAAAACTCCGAAACTCCAACACTCCAAAACTCCAAAACTCCGAACCTCCAAAACTCCAAAACTCCACAACCCCGAGTCTCCACAACTCCGAAACTCCAAAAATCCATACCTCCAAAAATCAAAAATTCTAAAACTCGAAAACTCCATTAATTCGAAACTCCGAAACTCCGACACTCCAAAACTCCAAAACTACAAAATTCTGGAACAACAAAACCCTGAATATCCAAAAATTCATACCTCCAAAACTCCAAAAATCCAAAACTCCGAAACTCCGAAACTCCAAAACTCCAAAAGTGCAAAAATCCAAAACTCAAAAACTCCAAAACTCCAAAAATCCAAAACTCAAAAATCCAAAACTTAAAAACTCCAAACTCCAAAAATACGAAACTCAAATATTTCAAACTCCAAAACTCTAAAACTCTAAAACTCCAAAACTCCAACACTCCGAAACTCCGACACTCCAAAACTCCAAAACTACAAAACTACAAAATTCCGAAACTCCAAGACCCCGAATCTCCAAAACGCCGAAATTCCAAATCTCCGAAACTCCAAAACTCCAAAAATCCGAAACTGAAAATTCGATACTCCAAAACACCAAAACTCCGAAACTCCGATAATTTAGAACTCCAAAACTCCAAAACTCCAAAACTCTAAAACTCCAAAACTCGAACACTCCGAAACTCCGACACTCCAAAACTCCAAAACTACAAAACTCCAAAAATCCGAAACTCTGAAACTCCGGAACTCCGAAACTCCAAAACTCCAAAACTCAAAAATTCCGAAACTCCACAACCCTGACTTTCCAAAACTCCGAAACTTCAAAACTCCGAAACTCCAAAACTCCAAAACTCCAAAACTCCGAACCTCCAAAACTCCAAAACTCCACAACCCCGAATCTCCACAACTCCGAAACTCCAAAACTCCAAAACTCCATAACTCTAAAACTGCAAAAGTTCAAAAATCCAAAACTCAAAAACTCAAAAACTCAAAAACTCAAAAACTCTATAACTCCAAAACTCCAACACTCCAAAACTCCGACACTCCAAAACTACAAAACTACAAAATACCGAAACTCCAAGACCCCGAATCTTTAAAACGCCGAAACTCCAAATCTCCGAAACTCCAAAACTCAAAAATTCCGAAACTCCACAACCCTGAACCTCCAAAACTCCGAAACTCCGAAACTCCAGAACTCCAAAACTCCCGAGACCGCAAAACTCCAAAACTCCGAAACTCCGAAACTCCGAAACTCCAAAACTCCGATACTGCAAAACTCCGAAACTCCGAAACTCCGGAACTCCGAAACTCCAAAACTCAAAAATTCCGAAACTCCACAACCCTGACTCTCCAAAACTCCGAAACTTCAAAACTCCGAAACTCCAACACTCCAAAACTCCAAAACTCCGAACCTCCAAAACTCCAAAACTCCACAACCCCGAATCTCCACAACTCCGAAACTCCAAAAATCCATACCTCCAAAAATCAAAAATTCTAAAACTCGAAAACTCCATTAATTCGAAACTCCGAAACTCCGACACTCCAAAACTCCAAAACTACAAAATTCTGGAACAACAAATCCCTGAATATCCAAAAATCCATACCTCCAAAACTCCAAAAATCCAAAACTCCGAAACTCCGAAACTCCAAAACTCCAAAAGTGCAAAAATCCAAAACTCCAAAACTCAAAAACTCCAAAACTCCAAAAATCCAAAACTCAAAAATCCAAAACTTAAAAACTCCAAACACCAAAAATACGAAACTCAAAAATTTCAAACTCCAAAACTCTAAAACTCTAAAACTCCAAAACTCCGACACTCCAAAACTCCAAAACTACAAAACTACAAAATTCCGAAACTCCAAGACCCCGAATCTCCAAAACGCCGAAATTCCAAATCTCTGAAACTCCAAAACTCCAAAAATTCGAAACTCTGAAAATTCGATACTCCAAAACACCAAAACTCCGAAACTCCGATAATTTAGAACTCCAAAACTCCAAAACTCTAAAACTCCAAAACCCCAACACTCCGAAACTCCGACACTCCAAAACTCCAAAACTACAAAACTCCATAACTCCAAAACTGTAAAAGTTCAAAAATCCAAAACTCAAAAACTCAAAAACTCAAAAACTCCAAAACTCCAAAACTCTATAACTCCAAAACTCCAAAACTCCAACACTCCACAACTCCGACACTCCAAAACTACAAAACTACAAAATTCCGAAACTCCAAGACCCCGAATCTTTAAAACGCCGAAACTCCAAATCTCCGAAACTCCAAAACTCCAAAAATCCGAAACTCTGAAAATTCGAAACTCCAAAACTCAAAAATTCCGAAACTCCACAACCCTGAACCTCCAAAACTAAGAAAGTCCGAAACTCCAGAACTCCAAAACTCCCGAGACTGCAAAACTCCAAAACTCCGAAACTCCGAAACTCCGGAACTCCGAAACTCCAAAACTCCAAAACTCCAAAATTCCGAAACTCCACAACCCTGACTCTCCGAAACTCCGACACTCCAGAACTACAAAACTACAAAATTCCAAAACTCCTAGACCCCGAATCTCCATAACGCCGAAACTCCAAATCTCCGAAACTCCAAAACTCCAAAAATCCGAAACTCTGAAAATTCGAAACTCCAAAACTCCAAAAGTGCAAAACTCCAAAACTCCGAAACTCCAAAACTCAAAAATTCCGAAACTCCACAACCCTGAACCTCCAAAACTCTGAAACTCCGAAACTCCGAAACTCCGAAACTCCAAAACTCCAAAACTCCAAACCTCCATAACTCCAAAACTCCAAAAGTGCAAAAATCCAAAACTCAAAAACTCAAAAACTCAAAAACTCAAAAACTCTAAAACACCAAAACTCCAACACTCCGAAACTCCGACACTCCAAAACTACAAAACTACAAAATTCCGAAACTCCACAACCCTGACTCTCCAAAACTCCGAAACTTCAAAACTCCGAAACTCCAACACTCCAAAACTCCAAAACTCCGAACCTCCAAAACTCCAAAACTCCACAACCCCGAATCTCCACAACTCCGAAACTCCAAAAATCCATACCTCCAAAAATCAAAAATTCTAAAACTCGAAAACTCCATTAATTCGAAACTCCGAAACTCAGACACTCCAAAACTCCAAAACTACAAAATTCTGGAACAACAAAACCCTGAATATCCAAAAATCCATACCTCCAAAACTCCAAAAATCCAAAACTCCGAAACTCCGAAACTCCAAAACTCCAAAAGTGCAAAAATCCAAAACTCAAAAACTCCAAAACTCCAAAAATCCAAAACTCAAAAATCCAAAACTTAAAAACTCCAAACTCCAAAAATACGAAACTCAAATATTTCAAACTCCAAAACTCTAAAACTCTAAAACTCCAAAACTCCAACACTCCGAAACTCCGACACTCCAAAACTCCAAAACTACAAAATTCCGAAACTCCAAGACCCCGAATCTCCAAAACGCCGAAATTCCAAATCTCCGAAACTCCAAAACTCCAAAAATCCGAAACTCTGAAAATTCGATAATTTAGAACTCCAAAACTCCAAAACTCCAAAACTCTAAAACTCCAAAACTCCAACACTCCGAAACTCCGACACTCCAAAACTCCAAAACTACAAAACTCCAAAAATCCGAAACTGAAAATTCGAAACTCTAAAACTACAAAACTCCAAAACTCTATAACTCCAAAACTCCAACACTTCAAAACTCCGACACTCCAAAACTACAAAACTACAAAATTCCGAAACTCCAAGACCCCGAATCTTTAAAACGCCGAAACTCCAAATCTCCGAAACTCCAAAACTCCAAAAATCCGAAACTCTGAAAATTCGAAACTCCAAAACTCAAAAATTCCGAAACTCCACAACCCTGAACCTCCAAAACTCCGAAACTCCGAAACTCCAGAACTCCAAAACTCCCGAGACTGCAAAACTCCAAAACTCCGAAACTCCGAAACTCCAAAACTCCAAAACTCCGATACTGCAAAACTCCAAAACTCCGAAACTCCGAAACTCCGGAACTCCGAAACTCCAAAACTCCAAAACTCAAAAATTCCGAAACTCCACAACCCTGACTCTCCAAAACTCCGAAACTTCAAAACTCCGAAACTCCAACACTCCAAAACTCCAAAACTCCGAACCTCCAAAACTCCAAAACTCCACAACCCCGAATCTCCACAACTCCGAAACTCCAAAAATCCATACCTCCAAAAATCAAAAATTCTAAAACTCGAAGACTCCATTAATTCGAAACTCCGAAACTCCGACACTCCAAAACTCCAAAACTACAAAATTCTGGAACAACAAATCCCTGAATATCCAAAAATCCATACCTCCAAAACTCCAAAAATCCAAAACTCCGAAACTCCGAAACTCCAAAACTCCAAAAGTGCAAAAATCCAAAACTCCAAAACTCAAAAACTCCAAAACTCCAAAAATCCAAAACTCAAAAATCCAAAACTTAAAAACTCCAAACACCAAAAATACGAAACTCAAAAATTTCAAACTCCAAAACTCTAAAACTCTAAAACTCCAAAACTCCGACACTCCAAAACTCCAAAACTACAAAACTACAAAATTCCGAAACTCCAAGACCCCGAATCTCCAAAACGCCGAAATTCCAAATCTCTGAAACTCCAAAACTCCAAAAATTCGAAACTCTGAAAATTCGATACTCCAAAACACCAAAACTCCGAAACTCCGATAATTTAGAACTCCAAAACTCCAAAACTCTAAAACTCCAAAACCCCAACACTCCGAAACTCCGACAGTCCAAAACTCCAAAACTACAAAACTACAAAATTCCGAAACTCCAAGACCCCGAATCTCCAAAACGCCAAAACTCCAAATCTCCGAAACTCCAAAACTCCAAAAATCCGAAACTGAAAATTCGAAACTCTAAAACTCCAAAACTCCAAAACTCCGAAACTCCCAAACTCAAAAATTCCGAAACTCCACAACCCTGAACCTCGAAAACTCTGAAACTCCAAAACTCCGAAACTCCAAAACTCCAAAACTCCGATACTGCAAAACTCCAAAACTCCGAAACTCCGAAACTCCGGAACTCCGAAACTCCAAAACTCCAAAACTCAAAAATTCCGAAACTCCACAACCCTGACTCTCCAAAACTCTGAAACTTCAAAACTACGAAACTCCAAAACTCCAAAACTCCGAACCTCCAAAACTCCAAAACACCACAACCCCGAATCTCCACAACTCCGAAACTACAAAACTCCAAAACTCCAAAACTCCATAACTCCAAAACTGTAAAAGTTCAAAAATCCAAAACTCAAAAACTCAAAAACTCAAAACTCCAAAACTCCAAAACTCTATAACTCCAAAACTCCAAAACTCCAACACTCCACAACTCCGACACTCCAAAACTACAAAACTACAAAATTCCGAAACTCCAAGACCCCGAATCTTTAAAACGCCGAAACTCCAAATCTCCGAAACTCCAAAACTCCAAAAATCCGAAACTCTGAAAATTCGAAACTCCAAAACTCAAAAATTCCGAAACTCCACAACCCTGAACCTCCAAAACTCCGAAACTTCAAAACTCCGAAACTCCAACACTCCAAAACTCCAAAACTCCGAACCTCCAAAACTCCAAAACTCCACAACCCCGAATCTCCACAACTCCGAAACTCCAAAAATCCATACCTCCAAAAATCAAAAATTCTAAAACTCGAAGACTCCATTAATTCGAAACTCCAAAACTCCGACACTCCAAAACTCCAAAACTACAAAATTCTGGAACAACAAATCCCTGAATATCCAAAAATCCATACCTCCAAAACTCCAAAAATCCAAAACTCCGAAACTCCGAAACTCCAAAACTCCAAAAGTGCAAAAATCCAAAACTCCAAAACTCAAAAACTCCAAAACTCCAAAAATCCAAAACTCAAAAATCCAAAACTTAAAAACTCCAAACACCAAAAATACGAAACTCAAAAATTTCAAACTCCAAAACTCTAAAACTCTAAAACTCCAAAACTCCGACACTCCAAAACTCCAAAACTACAAAACTACAAAATTCCGAAACTCCAAGACCCCGAATCTCCAAAACGCCGAAATTCCAAATCTCTGAAACTCCAAAACTCCAAAAATTCGAAACTCTGAAAATTCGATACTCCAAAACACCAAAACTCCGAAACTCCGATAATTTAGAACTCCAAAACTCCAAAACTCTAAAACTCCAAAACCCCAACACTCCGAAACTCCGACACTCCAAAACTCCAAAACTACAAAACTACAAAATTCCGAAACTCCAAGACCCCGAATCTCCAAAACGCCAAAACTCCAAATCTCCGAAACTCCAAAACTCCAAAAATCCGAAACTGAAAATTCGAAACTCTAAAACTCCAAAACTCCAAAACTCCGAAACTCCCAAACTCAAAAATTCCGAAACTCCACAACCCTGAACCTCGAAAACTCTGAAACTCCAAAACTCCGAAACTCCAAAACTCCAAAACTCCGATACTGCAAAACTCCAAAACTCCGAAACTCCGAAACTCCGGAACTCCGAAACTCCAAAACTCCAAAACTCAAAAATTCCGAAACTCCACAACCCTGACTCTCCAAAACTCTGAAACTTCAAAACTACGAAACTCCAAAACTCCAAAACTCCGAACCTCCAAAACTCCAAAACACCACAACCCCGAATCTCCACAACTCCGAAACTACAAAACTCCAAAACTCCAAAACTCCATAACTCCAAAACTGTAAAAGTTCAAAAATCCAAAACTCAAAAACTCAAAAACTCAAAAACTCCAAAACTCCAAAACTCTATAACTCCAAAACTCCAAAACTCCAACACTCCACAACTCCGACACTCCAAAACTACAAAACTACAAAATTCCGAAACTCCAAGACCCCGAATCTTTAAAACGCCGAAACTCCAAATCTCCGAAACTCCAAAACTCCAAAAATCCGAAACTCTGAAAATTCGAAACTCCAAAACTCAAAAATTCCGAAACTCCACAACCCTGAACCTCCAAAACTAAGAAAGTCCGAAACTCCAGAACTCCAAAACTCCCGAGACTGCAAAACTCCAAAACTCCGAAACTCCGAAACTCCGGAACTCCGAAACTCCAAAACTCCAAAACTCCAAAATTCCGAAACTCCACAACCCTGACTCTCCGAAACTCCGACACTCCAAAACTACAAAACTACAAAATTCCAAAACTCCTAGACCCCGAATCTCCATAACGCCGAAACTCCAAATCTCCGAAACTCCAAAACTCCAAAAATCCGAAACTCTGAAAATTCGAAACTCCAAAACTCCGAAACTCCAAAACTCCAAAACTCCAAACCTCCATAACTCCAAAACTCCAAAAGTGCAAAAATCCAAAACTCAAATACTCAAAAACTCAAAAACTCCAAAACTCTAAAACACCAAAACTCCAACACTCCGAAACTCCGACACTCCAAAACTACAAAACTACAAAATTCCGAAACTCCACAACCCTGACTCTCCAAAACTCCGAAACTTCAAAACTCCGAAACTCCAACACTCCAAAACTCCAAAACTCCGAACCTCCAAAACTCCAAAACTCCACAACCCCGAATCTCCACAACTCCGAAACTCCAAAAATCCATACCTCCAAAAATCAAAAATTCTAAAACTCGAAAACTCCATTAATTCGAAACTCCGAAACTCCGACACTCCAAAACTCCAAAACTACAAAATTCTGGAACAACAAAACCCTGAATATCCAAAAATCCATACCTCCAAAACTCCAAAAATCCAAAACTCCGAAACTCCGAAACTCCAAAACTCCAAAAGTGCAAAAATCCAAAACTCAAAAACTCCAAAACTCCAAAAATCCAAAACTTAAAAACTCCAAACTCCAAAAATACGAAACTCAAATATTTCAAACTCCAAAACTCTAAAACTCTAAAACTCCAAAACTCCAACACTCCGAAACTCCGACACTCCAAAACTCCAAAACTACAAAATTCCGAAACTCCAAGACCCCGAATCTCCAAAACGCCGAAATTCCAAATCTCCGAAACTCCAAAACTCCAAAAATCCGAAACTCTGAAAATTCGATAATTTAGAACTCCAAAACTCCAAAACTCCAAAACTCTAAAACTCCAAAACTCCAACACTCCGAAACTCCGACACTCCAAAACTCCAAAACTACAAAACTCCAAAAATCCGAAACTGAAAATTCGAAACTCTAAAACTCCAAAACTCCAAAACTCTATAACTCCAAAACTCCAACACTTCAAAACTCCGACACTCCAAAACTACAAAACTACAAAATTCCGAAACTCCAAGACCCCGAATCTTTAAAACGCCGAAACTCCAAATCTCCGAAACTCCAAAACTCCAAAACTCCGAAACTCCGAAACTCCGAAACTCCAAAACTCCAAAACTCCGATACTGCAAAACTCCAAAACTCCGAAACTCCGAAACTCCGGAACTCCGAAACTCCAAAACTCAAAAATTCCGAAACTCCACAACCCTGACTCTCCAAAACTCCGAAACTTCAAAACTCCGAAACTCCAACACTCCAAAACTCCAAAACTCCGAACCTCCAAAACTCCAAAACTCCACAACCCCGAATCTCCACAACTCCGAAACTCCAAAAATCCATACCTCCAAAAATCAAAAATTCTAAAACTCGAAAACTCCATTAATTCGAAACTCCGAAACTCCGACACTCCAAAACTACAAAATTCTGGAACAACAAAACCCTGAATATCCAAAAATCCATACCTCCAAAACTCCAAAAATCCAAAACTCCGAAACTCCGAAACTCCAAAACTCCAAAAGTGCAAAAATCCAAAACTCAAAAACTCCAAAATCCAAAAATCCAAAACTCAAAAATCCAAAACTTAAAAACTCCAAACTCCAAAAATACGAAACTCAAAAATTTCAAACTCCAAAACTCTAAAACTCTAAAACTCCAAAGCTCCAACACTCCGAAACTCCGACACTCCAAAACTCCAAAACTACAAAACTACAAAATTCCGAAACTCCAAGACCCCGAATCTCCAAAACGCCGAAATTCCAAATCTCCGAAACTCCAAAACTCCAAAAATCCGAAACTCTGAAAATTCGATACTCCAAAACACCAAAACTCCGAAACTCCGATAATTTAGAACTCCAAAACTCCAAAACTCTAAAACTCCAAAACTCCAACACTCCGAAACTCCGACACTCCAAAACTCCAAAACTACAAAACTACAAAATTCCGAAACTCCAGAGACCCCGAATCTCCAAAACGCCAAAACTCCAAATCTCCGAAACTCCAAAACTCCAAAAATCCGAAACTGAAAATTCGAAACTCTAAAACTCCAAAACTCCAAAACTCCAAAACTCCGAAACTCCCAAACTCAAAAATTCCGAAACTCCACAACCCTGAACCTCGAAAACTCTGAAACTCCAAAACTCCAAAACTCTAAAACTCCAAAACTACAAAATTCTGGAACAACAAATCCCTGAATATCCAAAAATCCATACCTCCAAAACTCCAAAAATCCAAAACTCCGAAACTCCGAAACTCCAAAACTCCAAAAGTGCAAAAATCCAAAACTCCAAAACTCAAAAACTCCAAAACTCCAAAAATCCAAAACTCAAAAATCCAAAACTTAAAAACTCCAAACACCAAAAATACGAAACTCAAAAATTTCAAACTCCAAAACTCTAAAACTCTAAAACTCCAAAACTCCGACACTCCAAAACTCCAAAACTACAAAACTACAAAATTCCGAAACTCCAAGACCCCGAATCTCCAAAACGCCGAAATTCCAAATCTCTGAAACTCCAAAACTCCAAAAATTCGAAACTCTGAAAATTCGATACTCCAAAACACCAAAACTCCGAAACTCCGATAATTTAGAACTCCAAAACTCCAAAACTCTAAAACTCCAAAACCGCAACACTCCGAAACTCCGACAGTCCAAAACTCCAAAACTACAAAACTACAAAATTCCGAAACTCCAAGACCCCGAATCTCCAAAACGCCAAAACTCCAAATCTCCGAAACTCCAAAACTCCAAAAATCCGAAACTGAAAATTCGAAACTCTAAAACTCCAAAACTCCAAAACTCCGAAACTCCCAAACTCAAAAATTCCGAAACTCCACAACCCTGAACCTCGAAAACTCTGAAACTCCAAAACTCCGAAACTCCAAAACTCCAAAACTCCGATACTGCAAAACTCCAAAACTCCGAAACTCCGAAACTCCGGAACTCCGAAACTCCAAAACTCCAAAACTCAAAAATTCCGAAACTCCACAACCCTGACTCTCCAAAACTCTGAAACTTCAAAACTACGAAACTCCAAAACTCCAAAACTCCGAACCTCCAAAACTCCAAAACACCACAACCCCGAATCTCCACAACTCCGAAACTACAAAACTCCAAAACTCCAAAACTCCATAACTCCAAAACTGTAAAAGTTCAAAAATCCAAAACTCAAAAACTCAAAAACTCAAAACTCCAAAACTCCAAAACTCTATAACTCCAAAACTCCAAAACTCCAACACTCCACAACTCCGACACTCCAAAACTACAAAACTACAAAATTCCGAAACTCCAAGACCCCGAATCTTTAAAACGCCGAAACTCCAAATCTCCGAAACTCCAAAACTCCAAAAATCCGAAACTCTGAAAATTCGAAACTCCAAAACTCAAAAATTCCGAAACTCCACAACCCTGAACCTCCAAAACTCCGAAACTTCAAAACTCCGAAACTCCAACACTCCAAAACTCCAAAACTCCGAACCTCCAAAACTCCAAAACTCCACAACCCCGAATCTCCACAACTCCGAAACTCCAAAAATCCATACCTCCAAAAATCAAAAATTCTAAAACTCGAAGACTCCATTAATTCGAAACTCCAAAACTCCGACACTCCAAAACTCCAAAACTACAAAATTCTGGAACAACAAATCCCTGAATATCCAAAAATCCATACCTCCAAAACTCCAAAAATCCAAAACTCCGAAACTCCGAAACTCCAAAACTCCAAAAGTGCAAAAATCCAAAACTCCAAAACTCAAAAACTCCAAAACTCCAAAAATCCAAAACTCAAAAATCCAAAACTTAAAAACTCCAAACACCAAAAATACGAAACTCAAAAATTTCAAACTCCAAAACTCTAAAACTCTAAAACTCCAAAACTCCGACACTCCAAAACTCCAAAACTACAAAACTACAAAATTCCGAAACTCCAAGACCCCGAATCTCCAAAACGCCGAAATTCCAAATCTCTGAAACTCCAAAACTCCAAAAATTCGAAACTCTGAAAATTCGATACTCCAAAACACCAAAACTCCGAAACTCCGATAATTTAGAACTCCAAAACTCCAAAACTCTAAAACTCCAAAACCCCAACACTCCGAAACTCCGACACTCCAAAACTCCAAAACTACAAAACTACAAAATTCCGAAACTCCAAGACCCCGAATCTCCAAAACGCCAAAACTCCAAATCTCCGAAACTCCAAAACTCCAAAAATCCGAAACTGAAAATTCGAAACTCTAAAACTCCAAAACTCCAAAACTCCGAAACTCCCAAACTCAAAAATTCCGAAACTCCACAACCCTGAACCTCGAAAACTCTGAAACTCCAAAACTCCGAAACTCCAAAACTCCAAAACTCCGATACTGCAAAACTCCAAAACTCCGAAACTCCGAAACTCCGGAACTCCGAAACTCCAAAACTCCAAAACTCAAAAATTCCGAAACTCCACAACCCTGACTCTCCAAAACTCTGAAACTTCAAAACTACGAAACTCCAAAACTCCAAAACTCCGAACCTCCAAAACTCCAAAACACCACAACCCCGAATCTCCACAACTCCGAAACTACAAAACTCCAAAACTCCAAAACTCCATAACTCCAAAACTGTAAAAGTTCAAAAATCCAAAACTCAAAAACTCAAAAACTCAAAAACTCCAAAACTCCAAAACTCTATAACTCCAAAACTCCAAAACTCCAACACTCCACAACTCCGACACTCCAAAACTACAAAACTACAAAATTCCGAAAC
Source organism: Amblyomma mixtum (assembly GCF_055824585.1). Taxonomy (NCBI): domain Eukaryota; kingdom Metazoa; phylum Arthropoda; class Arachnida; order Ixodida; family Ixodidae; genus Amblyomma; species Amblyomma mixtum. The sequence continues at coordinate 122,342,173 of NC_143012.1, read as the reverse complement.
TCCAAGACCCCGAATCTTTAAAACGCCGAAACTCCAAATCTCCGAAACTCCAAAACTCCAAAAATCCGAAACTCTGAAAATTCGAAACTCCAAAACTCAAAAATTCCGAAACTCCACAACCCTGAACCTCCAAAACTAAGAAAGTCCGAAACTCCAGAACTCCAAAACTCCCGAGACTGCAAAACTCCAAAACTCCGAAACTCCGAAACTCCGGAACTCCGAAACTCCAAAACTCCAAAACTCCAAAATTCCGAAACTCCACAACCCTGACTCTCCGAAACTCCGACACTCCAAAACTACAAAACTACAAAATTCCAAAACTCCTAGACCCCGAATCTCCATAACGCCGAAACTCCAAATCTCCGAAACTCCAAAACTCCAAAAATCCGAAACTCTGAAAATTCGAAACTCCAAAACTCCGAAACTCCAAAACTCCAAAACTCCAAACCTCCATAACTCCAAAACTCCAAAAGTGCAAAAATCCAAAACTCAAAAACTCAAAAACTCAAAAACTCCAAAACTCTAAAACACCAAAACTCCAACACTCCGAAACTCCGACACTCCAAAACTACAAAACTACAAAATTCCGAAACTCCACAACCCTGACTCTCCAAAACTCCGAAACTTCAAAACTCCGAAACTCCAACACTCCAAAACTCCAAAACTCCGAACCTCCAAAACTCCAAAACTCCACAACCCCGAATCTCCACAACTCCGAAACTCCAAAAATCCATACCTCCAAAAATCAAAAATTCTAAAACTCGAAAACTCCATTAATTCGAAACTCCGAAACTCCGACACTCCAAAACTCCAAAACTACAAAATTCTGGAACAACAAAACCCTGAATATCCAAAAATCCATACCTCCAAAACTCCAAAAATCCAAAACTCCGAAACTCCGAAACTCCAAAACTCCAAAAGTGCAAAAATCCAAAACTCAAAAACTCCAAAACTCCAAAAATCCAAAACTTAAAAACTCCAAACTCCAAAAATACGAAACTCAAATATTTCAAACTCCAAAACTCTAAAACTCTAAAACTCCAAAACTCCAACACTCCGAAACTCCGACACTCCAAAACTCCAAAACTACAAAATTCCGAAACTCCAAGACCCCGAATCTCCAAAACGCCGAAATTCCAAATCTCCGAAACTCCAAAACTCCAAAAATCCGAAACTCTGAAAATTCGATAATTTAGAACTCCAAAACTCCAAAACTCCAAAACTCTAAAACTCCAAAACTCCAACACTCCGAAACTCCGACACTCCAAAACTCCAAAACTACAAAACTCCAAAAATCCGAAACTGAAAATTCGAAACTCTAAAACTCCAAAACTCCAAAACTCTATAACTCCAAAACTCCAACACTTCAAAACTCCGACACTCCAAAACTACAAAACTACAAAATTCCGAAACTCCAAGACCCCGAATCTTTAAAACGCCGAAACTCCAAATCTCCGAAACTCCAAAACTCCAAAACTCCGAAACTCCGAAACTCCGAAACTCCAAAACTCCAAAACTCCGATACTGCAAAACTCCAAAACTCCGAAACTCCGAAACTCCGGAACTCCGAAACTCCAAAACTCAAAAATTCCGAAACTCCACAACCCTGACTCTCCAAAACTCCGAAACTTCAAAACTCCGAAACTCCAACACTCCAAAACTCCAAAACTCCGAACCTCCAAAACTCCAAAACTCCACAACCCCGAATCTCCACAACTCCGAAACTCCAAAAATCCATACCTCCAAAAATCAAAAATTCTAAAACTCGAAAACTCCATTAATTCGAAACTCCGAAACTCCGACACTCCAAAACTACAAAATTCTGGAACAACAAAACCCTGAATATCCAAAAATCCATACCTCCAAAACTCCAAAAATCCAAAACTCCGAAACTCCGAAACTCCAAAACTCCAAAAGTGCAAAAATCCAAAACTCAAAAACTCCAAAATCCAAAAATCCAAAACTCAAAAATCCAAAACTTAAAAACTCCAAACTCCAAAAATACGAAACTCAAAAATTTCAAACTCCAAAACTCTAAAACTCTAAAACTCCAAAGCTCCAACACTCCGAAACTCCGACACTCCAAAACTCCAAAACTACAAAACTACAAAATTCCGAAACTCCAAGACCCCGAATCTCCAAAACGCCGAAATTCCAAATCTCCGAAACTCCAAAACTCCAAAAATCCGAAACTCTGAAAATTCGATACTCCAAAACACCAAAACTCCGAAACTCCGATAATTTAGAACTCCAAAACTCCAAAACTCTAAAACTCCAAAACTCCAACACTCCGAAACTCCGACACTCCAAAACTCCAAAACTACAAAACTACAAAATTCCGAAACTCCAGAGACCCCGAATCTCCAAAACGCCAAAACTCCAAATCTCCGAAACTCCAAAACTCCAAAAATCCGAAACTCTGAAAATTCGAAACTCTAAAACTCCAAAACTCCAAAACTCCAAAACTCCGAAACTCCCAAACTCAAAAATTCCGAAACTCCACAACCCTGAACCTCGAAAACTCTGAAACTCCAAAACTCCAAAACTCTAAAACTCCAAAACCCCAACACTCCGAAACTCCGACACTCCAAAACTCCAAAACTACAAAACTACAAAATTCCGAAACTCCAAGACCCCGAATCTCCAAAACGCCAAAACTCCAAATCTCCGAAACTCCAAAACTCCAAAAATCCGAAACTGAAAATTCGAAACTCTAAAACTCCAAAACTCCAAAACTCCGAAACTCCCAAACTCAAAAATTCCGAAACTCCACAACCCTGAACCTCGAAAACTCTGAAACTCCAAAACTCAAAAATTCCGAAACTCCACAACCCTGACTCTCCAAAACTCTGAAACTTCAAAACTACGAAACTCCAAAACTCCAAAACTCCAAAACTCCAAAACTCAAAAATTCCGAAACTCCACAACCCTGACTCTCCAAAACTCTGAAACTTCAAAACTACGAAACTCCAAAACTCCAAAACTCCGAACCTCCAAAACTCCAAAACACCACAACCCCGAATCTCCACAACTCCGAAACTACAAAACTCCAAAACTCCAAAACTCCATAACTCCAAAACTGTAAAAGTTCAAAAATCCAAAACTCAAAAACTCAAAAACTCTATAACTCCAAAACTCCGAAACTCCAAAACTCCAAAACTCCGATACTGCAAAACTCCAAAACTCCGAAACTCCGAAACTCCGGAACTCCGAAACTCCAAAACTCCAAAACTCAAAAATTCCGAAACTCCACAACCCTGACTCTCCAAAACTCTGAAACTTCAAAACTACGAAACTCCAAAACTCCAAAACTCCGAACCTCCAAAACTCCAAAACACCACAACCCCGAATCTCCACAACTCCGAAACTACAAAACTCCAAAACTCCAAAACTCCATAACTCCAAAACTGTAAAAGTTCAAAAATCCAAAACTCCAAAACTCCAAAACTCTATAACTCCAAAACTCCAAAACTCCAACACTCCACAACTCCGACACTCCAAAACTACAAAACTACAAAACTACAAAATTCCGAAACTCCAAGACCCCGAATCTTTAAAACGCCGAAACTCCAAATCTCCGAAACTCCAAAACTCCAAAAATCCGAAACTCTGAAAATTCGAAACTCCAAAACTCAAAAATTCCGAAACTCCACAACCCTGAACCTCCAAAACTAAGAAAGTCCGAAACTCCAGAACTCCAAAACTCCCGAGACTGCAAAACTCCAAAACTCCGAAACTCCGAAACTCCGGAACTCCGAAACTCCAAAACTCAAAACTCCAAAATTCCGAAACTCCACAACCCTGACTCTCCGAAACTCCGACACTCCAAAACTACAAAACTACAAAATTCCAAAACTCCTAGACCCCGAATCTCCATAACGCCGAAACTCCAAATCTCCGAAACTCCAAAACTCCAAAAATCCGAAACTCTGAAAATTCGAAACTCCAAAACTCCGAAACTCCAAAACTCCAAACCTCCATAACTCCAAAACTCCAAAAGTGCAAAAATCCAAAACTCAAAAACTCAAAAACTCAAAAACTCCAAAACTCTAAAACACCAAAACTCCAACACTCCGAAACTCCGACACTCCAAAACTACAAAACTACAAAATTCCGAAACTCCACAACCCTGACTCTCCAAAACTCCGAAACTTCAAAACTCCGAAACTCCAACACTCCAAAACTCCAAAACTCCGAACCTCCAAAACTCCAAAACTCCACAACCCCGAATCTCCACAACTCCGAAACTCCAAAAATCCATACCTCCAAAAATCAAAAATTCTAAAACTCGAAAACTCCATTAATTCGAAACTCCGAAACTCCGACACTCCAAAACTCCAAAACTACAAAATTCTGGAACAACAAAACCCTGAATATCAAAAAATCCATACCTCCAAAACTCCAAAAATCCAAAACTCCGAAACTCCGAAACTCCAAAACTCCAAAAGTGCAAAAATCCAAAACTCAAAAACTCCAAAACTCCAAAAATCCAAAACTCAAAAATCCAAAACTTAAAAACTCCAAACTCCAAAAATACGAAACTCAAATATTTCAAACTCCAAAACTCTAAAACTCTAAAACTCCAAAACTCCAACACTCCGAAACTCCGACACTCCAAAACTCCAAAACTACAAAATTCCGAAACTCCAAGACCCCGAATCTCCAAAACGCCGAAATTCCAAATCTCCGAAACTCCAAAACTCCAAAAATCCGAAACTCTGAAAATTCGATAATTTAGAACTCCAAAACTCCAAAACTCCAAAACTCTAAAACTCCAAAACTCCAACACTCCGAAACTCCGACACTCCAAAACTCCAAAACTACAAAACTCCAAAAATCCGAAACTGAAAATTCGAAACTCTAAAACTCCAAAACTCCAAAACTCTATAACTCCAAAACTCCAACACTTCAAAACTCCGACACTCCAAAACTACAAAACTACAAAATTCCGAAACTCCAAGACCCCGAATCTTTAAAACGCCGAAACTCCAAATCTCCGAAACTCCAAAACTCCAAAACTCCGAAACTCCGAAACTCCAAAACTCCAAAACTCCGATACTGCAAAACTCCAAAACTCCGAAACTCCGAAACTCCGGAACTCCGAAACTCCAAAACTCAAAAATTCCGAAACTCCACAACCCTGACTCTCCAAAACTCCGAAACTTCAAAACTCCGAAACTCCAACACTCCAAAACTCCAAAACTCCGAACCTCCAATACTCCAAAACTCCACAACCCCGAATCTCCACAACTCCGAAACTCCAAAAATCCATACCTCCAAAAATCAAAAATTCTAAAACTCGAAAACTCCATTAATTCGAAACTCCGAAACTCCGACACTCCAAAACTACAAAATTCTGGAACAACAAAACCCTGAATATCCAAAAATCCATACCTCCAAAACTCCAAAAATCCAAAACTCCGAAACTCCGAAACTCCAAAACTCCAAAAGTGCAAAAATCCAAAACTCAAAAACTCCAAAATCCAAAAATCCAAAACTCAAAAATCCAAAACTTAAAAACTCCAAACTCCAAAAATACGAAACTCAAAAATTTCAAACTCCAAAACTCTAAAACTCTAAAACTCCAAAGCTCCAACACTCCGAAACTCCGACACTCCAAAACTCCAAAACTACAAAACTACAAAATTCCGAAACTCCAAGACCCCGAATCTCCAAAACGCCGAAATTCCAAATCTCCGAAACTCCAAAACTCCAAAAATCCGAAACTCTGAAAATTCGATACTCCAAAACACCAAAACTCCGAAACTCCGATAATTTAGAACTCCAAAACTCCAAAACTCTAAAACTCCAAAACTCCAACACTCCGAAACTCCGACACTCCAAAACTCCAAAACTACAAAACTACAAAATTCCGAAACTCCAGAGACCCCGAATCTCCAAAACGCCAAAACTCCAAATCTCCGAAACTCCAAAACTCCAAAAATCCGAAACTCTGAAAATTCGAAACTCTAAAACTCCAAAACTCCAAAACTCCGAAACTCCCAAACTCAAAAATTCCGAAACTCCACAACCCTGAACCTCGAAAACTCTGAAACTCCAAAACTCCGAAACTCCAAAACTCCAAAACTCCGATACTGCAAAACTCCGACACTCCAAAACTCCAAAACTACAAAACTACAAAATTCCGAAACTCCAAGACCCCGAATCTCCAAAACGCCGAAATTCCAAATCTCCGAAACTCCAAAACTCCAAAAATCCGAAACTCTGAAAATTCGATACTCCAAAACACCAAAACTCCGAAACTCCGATAATTTAGAACTCCAAAACTCCAAAACTCCAAAACTCTAAAACTCCAAAACTCCAACACTCCGAAACTCCGACACTCCAAAACTCCAAAACTACAAAACTCCAAAAATCCGAAACTCTGAAAATTCGAAACTCTAAAACTCCAAAACTCCAAAACTCCGAAACTCCGAAACTCCTAAACTCAAAAATTCCGAAACTCCACAACCCTGAACCTCGAAAACTCTGAAACTCCAAAACTCAGAAACTCCAAAACTCCAAAACTCCGATACTGCAAAACTCCAAAACTCCGAAACTCCGAAACTCCGGAACTCCGAAACTCCAAAACTCCAAAACTCAAAAATTCCGAAACTCCACAACACTGACTCCAAAACTCCGAAACTTCAAAACTCCGAAACTCCAAAACTCCAAAACTCCAAAACTCCGAAACTCCAAAACTCCAAAACTCCATAACTCCAAAACTGCAAAAGTTCAAAAATCCAAAACTCAAAAACTCAAAAACTCCAAAACTCAGAAACTCCAAAACTCCAAAACTCCGATACTGCAAAACTCCAAAACTCCGAAACTCCGAAACTCCGGAACTCCGAAACTCCAAAACTCCAAAACTCAAAAATTCCGAAACTCCACAACACTGACTCCAAAACTCCGAACCTCCAAAACTCCAAAACTCCACAACCCCGAATCTCCACAACTCCGAAACTCCAAAAATCCATACCTCCAAAAATCAAAAATTCTAAAACTCGAAAACTCCATTAATTCGAAACTCCGAAACTCCGACACTCCAAAACTCCAAAACTACAAAATTCTGGAACAACAAATCCCTGAATATCCAAAAATCCATACCTCCAAAACTCCAAAAATCCAAAACTCCGAAACTCCGAAACTCCAAAACTCCAAAAGTGCAAAAATCCAAAACTCCAAAACTCAAAAACTCCAAAACTCCAAAAATCCAAAACTCAAAAATCCAAAACTTAAAAACTCCAAACACCAAAAATACGAAACTCAAAAATTTCAAACTCCAAAACTCTAAAACTCTAAAACTCCAAAACTCCGACACTCCAAAACTCCAAAACTACAAAACTACAAAATTCCGAAACTCCAAGACCCCGAATCTCCAAAACGCCGAAATTCCAAATCTCTGAAACTCCAAAACTCCAAAAATTCGAAACTCTGAAAATTCGATACTCCAAAACACCAAAACTCCGAAACTCCGATAATTTAGAACTCCAAAACTCCAAAACTCTAAAACTCCAAAACCCCAACACTCCGAAACTCCGACACTCCAAAACTCCAAAACTACAAAACTCCATAACTCCAAAACTGTAAAAGTTCAAAAATCCAAAACTCAAAAACTCAAAAACTCAAAAACTCCAAAACTCCAAAACTCTATAACTCCAAAACTCCAAAACTCCAACACTCCACAACTCCGACACTCCAAAACTACAAAACTACAAAATTCCGAAACTCCAAGACCCCGAATCTTTAAAACGCCGAAACTCCAAATCTCCGAAACTCCAAAACTCCAAAAATCCGAAACTCTGAAAATTCGAAACTCCAAAACTCAAAAATTCCGAAACTCCACAACCCTGAACCTCCAAAACTAAGAAAGTCCGAAACTCCAGAACTCCAAAACTCCCGAGACTGCAAAACTCCAAAACTCCGAAACTCCGAAACTCCGGAACTCCGAAACTCCAAAACTCCAAAACTCCAAAATTCCGAAACTCCACAACCCTGACTCTCCGAAACTCCGACACTCCAAAACTACAAAACTACAAAATTCCAAAACTCCTAGACCCCGAATCTCCATAACGCCGAAACTCCAAATCTCCGAAACTCCAAAACTCCAAAAATCCGAAACTCTGAAAATTCGAAACTCCAAAACTCCAAAAGTGCAAAACTCCAAAACTCCGAAACTCCAAAACTCAAAAATTCCGAAACTCCACAACCCTGAACCTCCAAAACTCTGAAACTCCGAAACTCCGAAACTCCGAAACTCCAAAACTCCAAAACTCCAAACCTCCATAACTCCAAAACTCCAAAAGTGCAAAAATCCAAAACTCAAAAACTCAAAAACTCAAAAACTCCACAACTCTAAAACACCAAAACTCCAACACTCCGAAACTCCGACACTCCAAAACTACAAAACTACAAAATTCCGAAACTCCACAACCCTGACTCTCCAAAACTCCGAAACTTCAAAACTCCGAAACTCCAACACTCCAAAACTCCAAAACTCCGAACCTCCAAAACTCCAAAACTCCACAACCCCGAATCTCCACAACTCCGAAACTCCAAAAATCCATACCTCCAAAAATCAAAAATTCTAAAACTCGAAAACTCCATTAATTCGAAACTCCGAAACTCCGACACTCCAAAACTCCAAAACTACAAAATTCTGGAACAACAAAACCCTGAATATCCAAAAATCCATACCTCCAAAACTCCAAAAATCCAAAACTCCGAAACTCCGAAACTCCAAAACTCCAAAAGTGCAAAAATCCAAAACTCAAAAACTCCAAAACTCCAAAAATCCAAAACTCAAAAATCCAAAACTTAAAAACTCCAAACTCCAAAAATACGAAACTCAAATATTTCAAACTCCAAAACTCTAAAACTCTAAAACTCCAAAACTCCAACACTCCGAAACTCCGACACTCCAAAACTCCAAAACTACAAAATTCCGAAACTCCAAGACCCCGAATCTCCAAAACGCCGAAATTCCAAATCTCCGAAACTCCAAAACTCCAAAAATCCGAAACTCTGAAAATTCGATAATTTAGAACTCCAAAACTCCAAAACTCCAAAACTCTAAAACTCCAAAACTCCAACACTCCGAAACTCCGACACTCCAAAACTCCAAAACTACAAAACTCCAAAAATCCGAAACTGAAAATTCGAAACTCTAAAACTCCAAAACTCCAAAACTCTATAACTCCAAAACTCCAACACTTCAAAACTCCGACACTCCAAAACTACAAAACTACAAAATTCCGAAACTCCAAGACCCCGAATCTTTAAAACGCCGAAACTCCAAATCTCCGAAACTCCAAAACTCCAAAAATCCGAAACTCTGAAAATTCGAAACTCCAAAACTCAAAAATTCCGAAACTCCACAACCCTGAACCTCCAAAACTCCGAAACTCCGAAACTCCAGAACTCCAAAACTCCCGAGACTGCAAAACTCCAAAACTCCGAAACTCCGAAACTCCGAAACTCCAAAACTCCAAAACTCCGATACTGCAAAACTCCAAAACTCCGAAACTCCGAAACTCCGGAACTCCGAAACTCCAAAACTCCAAAACTCAAAAATTCCGAAACTCCACAACCCTGACTCTCCAAAACTCCGAAACTTCAAAACTCCGAAACTCCAACACTCCAAAACTCCAAAACTCCGAACCTCCAAAACTCCAAAACTCCACAACCCCGAATCTCCACAACTCCGAAACTCCAAAAATCCATACCTCCAAAAATCAAAAATTCTAAAACTCGAAGACTCCATTAATTCGAAACTCCGAAACTCCGACACTCCAAAACTCCAAAACTACAAAATTCTGGAACAACAAATCCCTGAATATCCAAAAATCCATACCTCCAAAACTCCAAAAATCCAAAACTCCGAAACTCCGAAACTCCAAAACTCCAAAAGTGCAAAAATCCAAAACTCCAAAACTCAAAAACTCCAAAACTCCAAAAATCCAAAACTCAAAAATCCAAAACTTAAAAACTCCAAACACCAAAAATACGAAACTCAAAAATTTCAAACTCCAAAACTCTAAAACTCTAAAACTCCAAAACTCCGACACTCCAAAACTCCAAAACTACAAAACTACAAAATTCCGAAACTCCAAGACCCCGAATCTCCAAAACGCCGAAATTCCAAATCTCTGAAACTCCAAAACTCCAAAAATTCGAAACTCTGAAAATTCGATACTCCAAAACACCAAAACTCCGAAACTCCGATAATTTAGAACTCCAAAACTCCAAAACTCTAAAACTCCAAAACCCCAACACTCCGAAACTCCGACACTCCAAAACTCCAAAACTACAAAACTACAAAATTCCGAAACTCCAAGACCCCGAATCTCCAAAACGCCAAAACTCCAAATCTCCGAAACTCCAAAACTCCAAAAATCCGAAATAGAAAATTCGAAACTCTAAAACTCCAAAACTCCAAAACTCCGAAACTCCCAAACTCAAAAATTCCGAAACTCCACAACCCTGAACCTCGAAAACTCTGAAACTCCAAAACTCCGAAACTCCAAAACTCCAAAACTCCGATACTGCAAAACTCCAAAACTCCGAAACTCCGAAACTCCGGAACTCCGAAACTCCAAAACTCCAAAACTCAAAAATTCCGAAACTCCACAACCCTGACTCTCCAAAACTCTGAAACTTCAAAACTACGAAACTCCAAAACTCCAAAACTCCGAACCTCCAAAACTCCAAAACACCACAACCCCGAATCTCCACAACTCCGAAACTACAAAACTCCAAAACTCCAAAACTCCATAACTCCAAAACTGTAAAAGTTCAAAAATCCAAAACTCAAAAACTCAAAAACTCCAAAACTCCAAAACTCTATAACTCCAAAACTCCAAAACTCCAACACTCCACAACTCCGACACTCCAAAACTACAAAACTACAAAATTCCGAAACTCCAAGACCCCGAATCTTTAAAACGCCGAAACTCCAAATCTCCGAAACTCCAAAACTCCAAAAATCCGAAACTCTGAAAATTCGAAACTCCAAAACTCAAAAATTCCGAAACTCCACAACCCTGAACCTCCAAAACTCCGAAACTTCAAAACTCCGAAACTCCAACACTCCAAAACTCCAAAACTCCGAACCTCCAAAACTCCAAAACTCCACAACCCCGAATCTCCACAACTCCGAAACTCCAAAAATCCATACCTCCAAAAATCAAAAATTCTAAAACTCGAAGACTCCATTAATTCGAAACTCCGAAACTCCGACACTCCAAAACTCCAAAACTACAAAATTCTGGAACAACAAATCCCTGAATATCCAAAAATCCATACCTCCAAAACTCCAAAAATCCAAAACTCCGAAACTCCGAAACTCCAAAACTCCAAAAGTGCAAAACTACAAAATTCCGAAACTCAAAGACCCCGAATCTCCAAAACGCCGAAATTCCAAATCTCTGAAACTCCAAAACTCCAAAAATTCGAAACTCTGAAAATTCGATACTCCAAAACACCAAAACTCCGAAACTCCGATAATTTAGAACTCCAAAACTCCAAAACTCTAAAACTCCAAAACCCCAACACTCCGAAACTCCGACACTCCAAAACTCCAAAACTACAAAACTACAAAATTCCGAAACTCCAAGACCCCGAATCTCCAAAACGCCAAAACTCCAAATCTCCGAAACTCCAAAACTCCAAAAATCCGAAACTGAAAATTCGAAACTCTAAAACTCCAAAACTCCAAAACTCCGAAACTCCCAAACTCAAAAATTCCGAAACTCCACAACCCTGAACCTCGAAAACTCTGAAACTCCAAAACTCCGAAACTCCAAAACTCCAAAACTCCGATACTGCAAAACTCCAAAACTCCGAAACTCCGAAACTCCGGAACTCCGAAACTCCAAAACTCCAAAACTCAAAAATTCCGAAACTCCACAACCCTGACTCTCCAAAACTCTGAAACTTCAAAACTACGAAACTCCAAAACTCCAAAACTCCGAACCTCCAAAACTCCAAAACACCACAACCCCGAATCTCCACAACTCCGAAACTACAAAACTCCAAAACTCCAAAACTCCATAACTCCAAAACTGTAAAAGTTCAAAAATCCAAAACTCAAAAACTCAAAAACTCAAAAACTCCAAAACTCCAAAACTCTATAACTCCAAAACTCCAAAACTCCAACACTCCACAACTCCGACACTCCAAAACTACAAAACTACAAAATTCCGAAACTCCAAGACCCCGAATCTTTAAAACGCCGAAACTCCAAATCTCCGAAACTCCAAAACTCCAAAAATCCGAAACTCTGAAAATTCGAAACTCCAAAACTCAAAAATTCCGAAACTCCACAACCCTGAACCTCCAAAACTAAGAAAGTCCGAAACTCCAGAACTCCAAAACTCCGGAGACTGCAAAACTCCAAAACTCCGAAACTCCGAAACTCCGGAACTCCGAAACTCCAAAACTCCAAAACTCCAAAATTCCGAAACTCCACAACCCTGACTCTCCGAAACTCCGACACTCCAAAACTACAAAACTACAAAATTCCAAAACTCCTAGACCCCGAATCTCCATAACGCCGAAACTCCAAATCTCCGAAACTCCAAAACTCCAAAAATCCGAAACTCTGAAAATTCGAGACTCCAAAACTCCGAAACTCCAAAACTCCAAAACTCCAAACCTCCATAACTCCAAAACTCCAAAAGTGCAAAAATCCAAAACTCAAAAACTCAAAAACTCAAAAACTCCAAAACTCTAAAACACCAAAACTCCAACACTCCGAAACTCCGACACTCCAAAACTACAAAACTACAAAATTCCGAAACTCCACAACCCTGACTCTCCAAAACTCCGAAACTTCAAAACTCCGAAACTCCAACACTCCAAAACTCCAAAACTCCGAACCTCCAAAACTCCAAAACTCCACAACCCCGAATCTCCACAACTCCGAAACTCCAAAAATCCATACCTCCAAAAATCAAAAATTCTAAAACTCGAAAACTCCATTAATTCGAAACTCCGAAACTCCGACACTCCAAAACTCCAAAACTACAAAATTCTGGAACAACAAAACCCTGAATATCCAAAAATCCATACCTCCAAAACTCCAAAAATCCAAAACTCCGAAACTCCGAAACTCCAAAACTCCAAAAGTGCAAAAATCCAAAACTCAAAAACTCCAAAACTCCAAAAATCCAAAACTCAAAAATCCAAAACTTAAAAACTCCAAACTCCAAAAATACGAAACTCAAATATTTCAAACTCCAAAACTCTAAAACTCTAAAACTCCAAAACTCCAACACTCCGAAACTCCGACACTCCAAAACTCCAAAACTACAAAATTCCGAAACTCCAAGACCCCGAATCTCCAAAACGCCGAAATTCCAAATCTCCGAAACTCCAAAACTCCAAAAATCCGAAACTCTGAAAATTCGATAATTTAGAACTCCAAAACTCCAAAACTCCAAAACTCTAAAACTCCAAAACTCCAACACTCCGAAACTCCGACACTCCAAAACTCCAAAACTACAAAACTCCAAAAATCCGAAACTGAAAATTCGAAACTCTAAAACTCCAAAACTCCAAAACTCTATAACTCCAAAACTCCAACACTTCAAAACTCCGACACTCCAAAACTACAAAACTACAAAATTCCGAAACTCCAAGACCCCGAATCTTTAAAACGCCGAAACTCCAAATCTCCGAAACTCCAAAACTCCAAAACTCCGAAACTCCGAAACTCCGAAACTCCAAAACTCCAAAACTCCGATACTGCAAAACTCCAAAACTCCGAAACTCCGAAACTCCGGAACTCCGAAACTCCAAAACTCAAAAATTCCGAAACTCCACAACCCTGACTCTCCAAGACTCCGAAACTTCAAAACTCCGAAACTCCAACACTCCAAAACTCCAAAACTCCGAACCTCCAAAACTCCAAAACTCCACAACCCCGAATCTCCACAACTCCGAAACTCCAAAAATCCATACCTCCAAAAATCAAAAATTCTAAAACTCGAAAACTCCATTAATTCGAAACTCCGAAACTCCGACACTCCAAAACTACAAAATTCTGGAACAACAAAACCCTGAATATCCAAAAATCCATACCTCCAAAACTCCAAAAATCCAAAACTCCGAAACTCCGAAACTCCAAAACTCCAAAAGTGCAAAAATCCAAAACTCAAAAACTCCAAAATCCAAAAATCCAAAACTCAAAAATCCAAAACTTAAAAACTCCAAACTCCAAAAATACGAAACTCAAAAATTTCAAACTCCAAAACTCTAAAACTCTAAAACTCCAAAGCTCCAACACTCCGAAACTCCGACACTCCAAAACTCCAAAACTACAAAACTACAAAATTCCGAAACTCCAAGACCCCGAATCTCCAAAACGCCGAAATTCCAAATCTCCGAAACTCCAAAACTCCAAAAATCCGAAACTCTGAAAATTCGATACTCCAAAACACCAAAACTCCGAAACTCCGATAATTTAGAACTCCAAAACTCCAAAACTCTAAAACTCCAAAACTCCAACACTCCGAAACTCCGACACTCCAAAACTCCAAAACTACAAAACTACAAAATTCCGAAACTCCAGAGACCCCGAATCTCCAAAACGCCAAAACTCCAAATCTCCGAAACTCCAAAACTCCAAAAATCCGAAACTCTGAAAATTCGAAACTCTAAAACTCCAAAACTCCAAAACTCCAAAACTCCGAAACTCCCAAACTCAAAAATTCCGAAACTCCACAACCCTGAACCTCGAAAACTCTGAAACTCCAAAACTCCGAAACTCCAAAACTCCAAAACTCCGATACTGCAAAACTCCGACACTCCAAAACTCCAAAACTACTAAACTACAAAATTCCGAAACTCCAAGACCCCGAATCTCCAAAACGCCGAAATTCCAAATCTCCGAAACTCCAAAACTCCAAAAATCCGAAACTCTGAAAATTCGATACTCCAAAACACCAAAACTCCGAAACTCCGATAATTTAGAACTCCAAAACTCCAAAACTCCAAAACTCTAAAACTCCAAAACTCCAACACTCCGAAACTCCGACACTCCAAAACTCCAAAACTACAAAACTCCAAAAATCCGAAACTCTGAAAATTCGAAACTCTAAAACTCCAAAACTCCAAAACTCCGAAACTCCGAAACTCCTAAACTCAAAAATTCCGAAACTCCACAACCCTGAACCTCGAAAACTCTGAAACTCCAAAACTCAGAAACTCCAAAACTCCAAAACTCCGATACTGCAAAACTCCAAAACTCCGAAACTCCGAAACTCCGGAACTCCGAAACTCCAAAACTCCAAAACTCAAAAATTCCGAAACTCCACAACACTGACTCCAAAACTCCGAAACTTCAAAACTCCGAAACTCCAAAACTCCAAAACTCCAAAACTCCGAAACTCCAAAACTCCAAAACTCCATAACTCCAAAACTGCAAAAGTTCAAAAATCCAAAACTCAAAAACTCAAAAACTCAAAAACTCAAAAACTCAAAAACTCCAAAACTCTATAACTCCAAAACTCCAACACTCCAAAACTCCGACACTCCAAAACTACAAAACTACAAAATTCCGAAACTCCAAGACCCCGAATCTTTAAAACGCCGAAACCCAAATCTCCGAAACTCCAAAACTCCAAAAATCCGAAACTGAAAATTCGAAACTCCAAAACTCAAAAATTCCGAAACTCCACAACCCTGAACCTCCAAAACTCCGAAACTCCGAAACTCCAGAACTCCAAAACTCCCGAGACTGCAAAACTCCAAAACTCCGAAACTCCGAAACTCCAAAACTCCAAAACTCCGATACTGCAAAACTTCAAAACTCCGAAACTCCGAAACTCCGGAACTCCGAAACTCCAAAACTCCAAAACTCAAAAATTCCGAAACTCCACAACCCTGACTCTCCAAAACTCCGAAACTTCAAAACTCCGAAACTCCAACACTCCAAAACTCCAAAACTCCGAACCTCCAAAACTCCAAAACTGCACAACCCCGAATCTCCACAACTCCGAAACTCCAAAAATCCATACCTCCAAAAATCAAAAATTCTAAAACTCGAAAACTCCATTAATTCGAAACTCCGAAACTCCGACACTCCAAAACTCCAAAACTACAAAATTCTGGGACAACAAAACCCTGAATATCCAAAAATCCATACCTCCAAAACTCCAAAAATCCAAAACTCCGAAACTCCGAAACTCCAAAACTCCAAAAGTGCAAAAATCCAAAACTCCAAAACTCAAAAACTCCAAAACTCCAAAAATCCAAAACTCAAAAATCCAAAACTTAAAAACTCCAAACTCCAAAAATACGAAACTCAAAAATTTCAAACTCCAAAACTCTAAAACTCTAAAACTCCAAAACTCCAACACTCCGAAACTCCGACACTCCAAAACTCCAAAACTACAAAACTACAAAATTCTGAAACTCCAAGACCCCGAATCTCCAAAACGCCGAAATTCCAAATCTCCGAAACTCCAAAACTCCAAAAATCCGAAACTGAAAATTCGATACTCCAAAACACCAAAACTCCGAAACTCCGATAATTTAGAACTCCAAAACTCCGAAACTCCAAAACTCTAAAACTCCAAAACTCCAACACTCCGACACTCCAAAACTCCAAAACTACAAAACTCCAAAAATCCGAAACTCTGAAAATTCGAAACTCTACAACTCCAAAACTCCAAAACTCCAAAACTCCCAAACTCAAAAATTCCGAAACTCCACAACCCTGACTCTCCAAAACTCCGAAACTTCAAAACTCCAAAACTCCGAACCTCCAAAACTCCAAAACTCCACAACCCCGAATCTCCACAACTCCGAAACTCCGAAACTCCAAACCTCCATAACTCCAAAACTCCAAAAGTGCAAAAATCCAAAACTCAAAAACTCAAAAACTCAAAAACTCCAAAACTCTAAAACACCAAAACTCCAACACTCCGAAACTCCGACACTCCAAAACTACAAAACTACAAAATTCCGAAACTCCACAACCCTGACTCTCCAAAACTCCGAAACTTCAAAACTCCGAAACTCCAACACTCCAAAACTCCAAAACTCCGAACCTCCAAAACTCCAAAACTCCACAACCCCGAATCTCCACAACTCCGAAACTCCAAAAATCCATACCTCCAAAAATCAAAAATTCTAAAACTCGAAAACTCCATTAATTCGAAACTCCGAAACTCCGACACTCCAAAACTCCAAAACTACAAAATTCTGGAACAACAAAACCCTGAATATCCAAAAATCCATACCTCCAAAACTCCAAAAATCCAAAACTCCGAAACTCCGAAACTCCAAAACTCCAAAAGTGCAAAAATCCAAAACTCAAAAACTCAAAAACTCCAAAAATCCAAAACTCAAAAATCCAAAACTTAAAAACTCCAAACTCCAAAAATACGAAACTCAAATATTTCAAACTCCAAAACTCTAAAACTCTAAAACTCCAAAACTCCAACACTCCGAAACTCCGACACTCCAAAACTCCAAAACTACAAAATTCCGAAACTCCAAGACCCCGAATCTCCAAAACGCCGAAATTCCAAATCTCCGAAACTCCAAAACTCCAAAAATCCGAAACTCTGAAAATTCGATAATTTAGAACTCCAAAACTCCAAAACTCCAAAACTCTAAAACTCCAAAACTCCAACACTCCGAAACTCCGACACTCCAAAACTCCAAAACTACAAAACTCCAAAAATCCGAAACTGAAAATTCGAAACTCTAAAACTCCAAAACTCCAAAACTCTATAACTCCAAAACTCCTACACTTCATAACTCCGACACTCCAAAACTACAAAACTACAAAATTCCGAAACTCCAAGACCCCGAATCTTTAAAACGCCGAAACTCCAAATCTCCGAAACTCCAAAACTCCAAAAATCCGAAACTCTGAAAATTCGAAACTCCAAAACTCAAAAATTCCGAAACTCCACAACCCTGAACCTCCAAAACTCCGAAACTCCGAAACTCCAGAACTCCAAAACTCCCGAGACTGCAAAACTCCAAAACTCCGAAACTCCGAAACTCCGAAACTCCAAAACTCCAAAACTCCGATACTGCAAAACTCCAAAACTCCGAAACTCCGAAACTCCGGAACTCCGAAACTCCAAAACTCCAAAACTCAAAAATTCCGAAACTCCACAACCCTGACTCTCCAAAACTCCGAAACTTCAAAACTCCGAAACTCCAACACTCCAAAACTCCAAAACTCCGAACCTCCAAAACTCCAAAACTCCACAACCCCGAATCTCCACAACTCCGAAACTCCAAAAATCCATACCTCCAAAAATCAAAAATTCTAAAACTCGAAGACTCCATTAATTCGAAACTCCGAAACTCCGACACTCCAAAACTCCAAAACTACAAAATTCTGGAACAACAAATCCCTGAATATCCAAAAATCCATACCTCCAAAACTCCAAAAATCCAAAACTCCGAAACTCCGAAACTCCAAAACTCCAAAAGTGCAAAAATCCAAAACTCCAAAACTCAAAAACTCCAAAACTCCAAAAATACGAAACTCAAAAATTTCAAACTCCAAAACTCTAAAACTCTAAAACTCCAAAACTCCGAAACTCCGAAACTCCAAAACTCCAAAAGTGCAAAAATCCAAAAATCCAAAACTTAAAAACTCCAAACACCAAAAATACGAAACTCAAAAATTTCAAACTCCAAAACTCTAAAACTCTAAAACTCCAAAACTCCGACACTCCAAAACTCCAAAACTACAAAACTACAAAATTCCGAAACTCCAAGACCCCGAATCTCCAAAACGCCGAAATTCCAAATCTCTGAAACTCCAAAACTCCAAAAATCCGAAACTGAAAATTCGAAACTCCAAAACTCAAAAATTCCGAAACTCCACAACCCTGAACCTCCAAAACTCCGAAACTCCGAAACTCCAGAACTCCAAAACTCCCGAGACTGCAAAACTCCAAAACTCCGAAACTCCGAAACTCCAAAACTCCAAAACTCCGATACTGCAAAACTTCAAAACTCCGAAACTCCGAAACTCCGGAACTCCGAAACTCCAAAACTCCAAAACTCAAAAATTCCGAAACTCCACAACCCTGACTCTTCAAAACTCCGAAACTTCAAAACTCCGAAACTCCAACACTCCAAAACTCCAAAACTCCGAACCTCCAAAACTCCAAAACTGCACAACCCCGAATCTCCACAACTCCGAAACTCCAAAAATCCATACCTCCAAAAATCAAAAATTCTAAAACTCGAAAACTCCATTAATTCGAAACTCCGAAACTCCGACACTCCAAAACTCCAAAACTACAAAATTCTGGGACAACAAAACCCTGAATATCCAAAAATCCATACCTCCAAAACTCCAAAAATCCAAAACTCCGAAACTCCGAAACTCCAAAACTCCAAAAGTGCAAAAATCCAAAACTCCAAAACTCAAAAACTCCAAAACTCCAAAAATCCAAAACTCAAAAATCCAAAACTTAAAAACTCCAAACTCCAAAAATACGAAACTCAAAAA
The DNA here is from genome assembly GCF_055824585.1 of Amblyomma mixtum. Classification (NCBI taxonomy): domain Eukaryota; kingdom Metazoa; phylum Arthropoda; class Arachnida; order Ixodida; family Ixodidae; genus Amblyomma; species Amblyomma mixtum. Next base: position 122,322,681 of record NC_143012.1, on the reverse strand, counting down.
TTTCAAACTCCAAAACTCTAAAACTCTAAAACTCCAAAACTCCAACACTCCGAAACTCCGACACTCCAAAACTCCAAAACTACAAAACTACAAAATTCTGAAACTCCAAGACCCCGAATCTCCAAAACGCCGAAATTCCAAATCTCCGAAACTCCAAAACTCCAAAAATCCGAAACTGAAAATTCGATACTCCAAAACACCAAAACTCCGAAACTCCGATAATTTAGAACTCCAAAACTCCGAAACTCCAAAACTCTAAAACTCCAAAACTCCAACACTCCGACACTCCAAAACTCCAAAACTACAAAACTCCAAAAATCCGAAACTGAAAATTCGAAACTCTACAACTCCAAAACTCCAAAACTCCAAAACTCCGAAACTCCCAAACTCAAAAATTCCGAAACTCCACAACCCTGACTCTCCAAAACTCCGAAACTTCAAAACTCCAAAACTCCGAACCTCCAAAACTCCACAACCCCGAATCTCCACAACTCCGAAACTCCGAAACTCCAAACCTCCATAACTCCAAAACTCCAAAAGTGCAAAAATCCAAAACTCAAAAACTCAAAAACTCAAAAACTCCAAAACTCTAAAACACCAAAACTCCAACACTCCGAAACTCCGACACTCCAAAACTACAAAACTACAAAATTCCGAAACTCCACAACCCTGACTCTCCAAAACTCCGAAACTTCAAAACTCCGAAACTCCAACACTCCAAAACTCCAAAACTCCGAACCTCCAAAACTCCAAAACTCCACAACCCCGAATCTCCACAACTCCGAAACTCCAAAAATCCATACCTCCAAAAATCAAAAATTCTAAAACTCGAAAACTCCATTAATTCGAAACTCCGAAACTCCGACACTCCAAAACTCCAAAACTACAAAATTCTGGAACAACAAAACCCTGAATATCCAAAAATCCATACCTCCAAAACTCCAAAAATCCAAAACTCCGAAACTCCGAAACTCCAAAACTCCAAAAGTGCAAAAATCCAAAACTCAAAAACTCAAAAACTACAAAAATCCAAAACTCAAAAATCCAAAACTTAAAAACTCCAAACTCCAAAAATACGAAACTCAAATATTTCAAACTCCAAAACTCTAAAACTCTAAAACTCCAAAACTCCAACACTCCGAAACTCCGACACTCCAAAACTCCAAAACTACAAAATTCCGAAACTCCAAGACCCCGAATCTCCAAAACGCCGAAATTCCAAATCTCCGAAACTCCAAAACTCCAAAAATCCGAAACTCTGAAAATTCGATAATTTAGAACTCCAAAACTCCAAAACTCCAAAACTCTAAAACTCCAAAACTCCAACACTCCGAAACTCCGACACTCCAAAACTCCAAAACTACAAAACTCCAAAAATCCGAAACTGAAAATTCGAAACTCTAAAACTCCAAAACTCCAAAACTCTATAACTCCAAAACTCCAACACTTCAAAACTCCGACACTCCAAAACTACAAAACTACAAAATTCCGAAACTCCAAGACCCCGAATCTTTAAAACGCCGAAACTCCAAATCTCCGAAACTCCAAAACTCCAAAAATCCGAAACTCTGAAAATTCGAAACTCCAGAACTCAAAAATTCCGAAACTCCACAACCCTGAACCTCCAAAACTCCGAAACTCCGAAACTCCAGAACTCCAAAACTCCCGAGACTGCAAAACTCCAAAACTCCGAAACTCCGAAACTCCGAAACTCCAAAACTCCAAAACTCCGATACTGCAAAACTCCAAAACTCCGAAACTCCGAAACTCCGGAACTCCGAAACTCCAAAACTCCAAAACTCAAAAATTCCGAAACTCCACAACCCTGACTCTCCAAAACTGCGAAACTTCAAAACTCCGAAACTCCAACACTCCAAAACTCCAAAACTCCGAACCTCCAAAACTCCAAAACTCCACAACCCCGAATCTCCACAACTCCGAAACTCCAAAAATCCATACCTCCAAAAATCAAAAATTCTAAAACTCGAAGACTCCATTAATTCGAAACTCCGAAACTCCGACACTCCAAAACTCCAAAACTACAAAATTCTGGAACAACAAATCCCTGAATATCCAAAAATCCATACCTCCAAAACTCCAAAAATCCAAAACTCCGAAACTCCGAAACTCCAAAACTCCAAAAGTGCAAAAATCCAAAACTCCAAAACTCAAAAACTCCAAAACTCCAAAAATCCAAAACTCAAAAATCCAAAACTTAAAAACTCCAAACACCAAAAATACGAAACTCAAAAATTTCAAACTCCAAAACTCTAAAACTCTAAAACTCCAAAACTCCGACACTCCAAAACTCCAAAACTACAAAACTACAAAATTCCGAAACTCCAAGACCCCGAATCTCCAAAACGCCGAAATTCCAAATCTCTGAAACTCCAAAACTCCAAAAATTCGAAACTCTGAAAATTCGATACTCCAAAACACCAAAACTCCGAAACTCCGATAATTTAGAACTCCAAAACTCCAAAACTCTAAAACTCCAAAACCCCAACACTCCGAAACTCCGACACTCCAAAACTCCAAAACTACAAAACTACAAAATTCCGAAACTCCAAGACCCCGAATCTCCAAAACGCCAAAACTCCAAATCTCCGAAACTCCAAAACTCCAAAAATCCGAAACTGAAAATTCGAAACTCTAAAACTCCAAAACTCCAAAACTCCGAAACTCCCAAACTCAAAAATTCCGAAACTCCACAACCCTGAACCTCGAAAACTCTGAAACTCCAAAACTCCGAAACTCCAAAACTCCAAAACTCCGATACTGCAAAACTCCAAAACTCCGAAACTCCGAAACTCCGGAACTCCGAAACTCCAAAACTCCAAAACTCAAAAATTCCGAAACTCCACAACCCTGACTCTCCAAAACTCTGAAACTTCAAAACTACGAAACTCCAAAACTCCAAAACTCCGAACCTCCAAAACTCCAAAACACCACAACCCCGAATCTCCACAACTCCGAAACTACAAAACTCCAAAACTCCAAAACTCCATAACTCCAAAACTGTAAAAGTTCAAAAATCCAAAACTCAAAAACTCAAAAACTCAAAAACTCCAAAACTCCAAAACTCTATAACTCCAAAACTCCAAAACTCCAACACTCCACAACTCCGACACTCCAAAACTACAAAACTACAAAATTCCGAAACTCCAAGACCCCGAATCTTTAAAACGCCGAAACTCCAAATCTCCGAAACTCCAAAACTCCAAAAATCCGAAACTCTGAAAATTCGAAACTCCAAAACTCAAAAATTCCGAAACTCCACAACCCTGAACCTCCAAAACTAAGAAAGTCCGAAACTCCAGAACTCCAAAACTCCGGAGACTGCAAAACTCCAAAACTCCGAAACTCCGAAACTCCGGAACTCCGAAACTCCAAAACTCCAAAACTCCAAAATTCCGAAACTCCACAACCCTGACTCTCCGAAACTCCGACACTCCAAAACTACAAAACTACAAAATTCCAAAACTCCTAGACCCCGAATCTCCATAACGCCGAAACTCCAAATCTCCGAAACTCCAAAACTCCAAAAATCCGAAACTCTGAAAATTCGAGACTCCAAAACTCCGAAACTCCAAAACTCCAAAACTCCAAACCTCCATAACTCCAAAACTCCAGAAGTGCAAAAATCCAAAACTCAAAAACTCAAAAACTCAAAAACTCCAAAACTCTAAAACACCAAAACTCCAACACTCCGAAACTCCGACACTCCAAAACTACAAAACTACAAAATTCCGAAACTCCACAACCCTGACTCTCCAAAACTCCGAAACTTCAAAACTCCGAAACTCCAACACTCCAAAACTCCAAAACTCCGAACCTCCAAAACTCCAAAACTCCACAACCCCGAATCTCCACAACTCCGAAACTCCAAAAATCCATACCTCCAAAAATCAAAAATTCTAAAACTCGAAAACTCCATTAATTCGAAACTCCGAAACTCCGACACTCCAAAACTCCAAAACTACAAAATTCTGGAACAACAAAACCCTGAATATCCAAAAATCCATACCTCCAAAACTCCAAAAATCCAAAACTCCGAAACTCCGAAACTCCAAAACTCCAAAAGTGCAAAAATCCAAAACTCAAAAACTCCAAAACTCCAAAAATCCAAAACTCAAAAATCCAAAACTTAAAAACTCCAAACTCCAAAAATACGAAACTCAAATATTTCAAACTCCAAAACTCTAAAACTCTAAAACTCCAAAACTCCAACACTCCGAAACTCCGACACTCCAAAACTCCAAAACTACAAAATTCCGAAACTCCAAGACCCCGAATCTCCAAAACGCCGAAATTCCAAATCTCCGAAACTCCAAAACTCCAAAAATCCGAAACTCTGAAAATTCGATAATTTAGAACTCCAAAACTCCAAAACTCCAAAACTCTAAAACTCCAAAACTCCAACACTCCGAAACTCCGACACTCCAAAACTCCAAAACTACAAAACTCCAAAAATCCGAAACTGAAAATTCGAAACTCTAAAACTCCAAAACTCCAAAACTCTATAACTCCAAAACTCCAACACTTCAAAACTCCGACACTCCAAAACTACAAAACTACAAAATTCCGAAACTCCAAGACCCCGAATCTTTAAAACGCCGAAACTCCAAATCTCCGAAACTCCAAAACTCCAAAACTCCGAAACTCCGAAACTCCGAAACTCCAAAACTCCAAAACTCCGATACTGCAAAACTCCAAAACTCCGAAACTCCGAAACTCCGGAACTCCGAAACTCCAAAACTCAAAAATTCCGAAACTCCACAACCCTGACTCTCCAAAACTCCGAAACTTCAAAACTCCGAAACTCCAACACTCCAAAACTCCAAAACTCCGAACCTCCAAAACTCCAAAACTCCACAACCCCGAATCTCCACAACTCCGAAACTCCAAAAATCCATACCTCCAAAAATCAAAAATTCTAAAACTCGAAAACTCCATTAATTCGAAACTCCGAAACTCCGACACTCCAAAACTACAAAATTCTGGAACAACAAAACCCTGAATATCCAAAAATCCATACCTCCAAAACTCCAAAAATCCAAAACTCCGAAACTCCGAAACTCCAAAACTCCAAAAGTGCAAAAATCCAAAACTCAAAAACTCCAAAATCCAAAAATCCAAAACTCAAAAATCCAAAACTTAAAAACTCCAAACTCCAAAAATACGAAACTCAAAAATTTCAAACTCCAAAACTCTAAAACTCTAAAACTCCAAAGCTCCAACACTCCGAAACTCCGAAACTCCGACACTCCAAAACTCCAAAACTACAAAACTACAAAATTCCGAAACTCCAAGACCCCGAATCTCCAAAACGCCGAAATTCCAAATCTCCGAAACTCCAAAACTCCAAAAATCCGAAACTCTGAAAATTCGATACTCCAAAACACCAAAACTCCGAAACTCCGATAATTTAGAACTCCAAAACTCCAAAACTCTAAAACTCCAAAACTCCAACACTCCGAAACTCCGACACTCCAAAACTCCAAAACTACAAAACTACAAAATTCCGAAACTCCAGAGACCCCGAATCTCCAAAACGCCAAAACTCCAAATCTCCGAAACTCCAAAACTCCAAAAATCCGAAACTCTGAAAATTCGAAACTCTAAAACTCCAAAACTCCAAAACTCCAAAACTCCGAAACTCCCAAACTCAAAAATTCCGAAACTCCACAACCCTGAACCTCGAAAACTCTGAAACTCCAAAACTCCGAAACTCCAAAACTCCAAAACTCCGATACTGCAAAACTCCGACACTCCAAAACTCCAAAACTACAAAACTACAAAATTCCGAAACTCCAAGACCCCGAATCTCCAAAACGCCGAAATTCCAAATCTCCGAAACTCCAAAACTCCAAAAATCCGAAACTCTGAAAATTCGATACTCCAAAACACCAAAACTCCGAAACTCCGATAATTTAGAACTCCAAAACTCCAAAACTCCAAAACTCTAAAACTCCAAAACTCCAACACTCCGAAACTCCGACACTCCAAAACTCCAAAACTACAAAACTCCAAAAATCCGAAACTCTGAAAATTCGAAACTCTAAAACTCCAAAACTCCAAAACTCCGAAACTCCGAAACTCCTAAACTCAAAAATTCCGAAACTCCACAACCCTGAACCTCGAAAACTCTGAAACTCCAAAACTCAGAAACTCCAAAACTCCAAAACTCCGATACTGCAAAACTCCAAAACTCCGAAACTCCGGAACTCCGAAACTCCAAAACTCCAAAACTCAAAAATTCCGAAACTCCACAACACTGACTCCAAAACTCCGAAACTTCAAAACTCCGAAACTCCAAAACTCCAAAACTCCAAAACTCCGAAACTCCAAAACTCCAAAACTCCATAACTCCAAAACTGCAAAAGTTCAAAAATCCAAAACTCAAAAACTCAAAAACTCAAAAACTCAAAAACTCAAAAACTCCAAAACTCTATAACTCCAAAACTCCAACACTCCAAAACTCCGACACTCCAAAACTACAAAACTACAAAATTCCGAAACTCCAAGACCCCGAATCTTTAAAACGCCGAAACCCAAATCTCCGAAACTCCAAAACTCCAAAAATCCGAAACTGAAAATTCGAAACTCCAAAACTCAAAAATTCCGAAACTCCACAACCCTGAACCTCCAAAACTCCGAAACTCCGAAACTCCAGAACTCCAAAACTCCCGAGACTGCAAAACTCCAAAACTCCGAAACTCCGAAACTCCAAAACTCCAAAACTCCAATACTGCAAAACTTCAAAACTCCGAAACTCCGAAACTCCGGAACTCCGAAACTCCAAAACTCCAAAACTCAAAAATTCCGAAACTCCACAACCCTGACTCTCCAAAACTCCGAAACTTCAAAACTCCGAAACTCCAACACTCCAAAACTCCAAAACTCCGAACCTCCAAAACTCCAAAACTGCACAACCCCGAATCTCCACAACTCCGAAACTCCAAAAATCCATACCTCCAAAAATCAAAAATTCTAAAACTCGAAAACTCCATTAATTCGAAACTCCGAAACTCCGACACTCCAAAACTCCAAAACTACAAAATTCTGGGACAACAAAACCCTGAATATCCAAAAATCCATACCTCCAAAACTCCAAAAATCCAAAACTCCGAAACTCCGAAACTCCAAAACTCCAAAAGTGCAAAAATCCAAAACTCCAAAACTCAAAAACTCCAAAACTCCAAAAATCCAAAACTCAAAAATCCAAAACTTAAAAACTCCAAACTCCAAAAATACGAAACTCAAAAATTTCAAACTCCAAAACTCTAAAACTCTAAAACTCCAAAACTCCAACACTCCGAAACTCCGACACTCCAAAACTCCAAAACTACAAAACTACAAAATTCTGAAACTCCAAGACCCCGAATCTCCAAAACGCCGAAATTCCAAATCTCCGAAACTCCAAAACTCCAAAAATCCGAAACTGAAAATTCGATACTCCAAAACACCAAAACTCCGAAACTCCGATAATTTAGAACTCCAAAACTCCGAAACTCCAAAACTCTAAAACTCCAAAACTCCAACACTCCGACACTCCAAAACTCCAAAACTACAAAACTCCAAAAATCCGAAACTGAAAATTCGAAACTCTACAACTCCAAAACTCCAAAACTCCAAAACTCCGAAACTCCCAAACTCAAAAATTCCGAAACTCCACAACCCTGACTCTCCAAAACTCCGAAACTTCAAAACTCCAAAACTCCGAACCTCCAAAACTCCACAACCCCGAATCTCCACAACTCCGAAACTCCGAAACTCCAAACCTCCATAACTCCAAAACTCCAAAAGTGCAAAAATCCAAAACTCAAAAACTCAAAAACTCAAAAACTCCAAAACTCTAAAACACCAAAACTCCAACACTCCGAAACTCCGACACTCCAAAACTACAAAACTACAAAATTCCGAAACTCCACAACCCTGACTCTCCAAAACTCCGAAACTTCAAAACTCCGAAACTCCAACACTCCAAAACTCCAAAACTCCGAACCTCCAAAACTCCAAAACTCCACAACCCCGAATCTCCACAACTCCGAAACTCCAAAAATCCATACCTCCAAAAATCAAAAATTCTAAAACTCGAAAACTCCATTAATTCGAAACTCCGAAACTCCGACACTCCAAAACTCCAAAACTACAAAATTCTGGAACAACAAAACCCTGAATATCCAAAAATCCATACCTCCAAAACTCCAAAAATCCAAAACTCCGAAACTCCGAAACTCCAAAACTCCAAAAGTGCAAAAATCCAAAACTCAAAAACTCAAAAACTACAAAAATCCAAAACTCAAAAATCCAAAACTTAAAAACTCCAAACTCCAAAAATACGAAACTCAAATATTTCAAACTCCAAAACTCTAAAACTCTAAAACTCCAAAACTCCAACACTCCGAAACTCCGACACTCCAAAACTCCAAAACTACAAAATTCCGAAACTCCAAGACCCCGAATCTCCAAAACGCCGAAATTCCAAATCTCCGAAACTCCAAAACTCCAAAAATCCGAAACTCTGAAAATTCGATAATTTAGAACTCCAAAACTCCAAAACTCCAAAACTCTAAAACTCCAAAACTCCAACACTCCGAAACTCCGACACTCCAAAACTCCAAAACTACAAAACTCCAAAAATCCGAAACTGAAAATTCGAAACTCTAAAACTCCAAAACTCCAAAACTCTATAACTCCAAAACTCCAACACTTCAAAACTCCGACACTCCAAAACTACAAAACTACAAAATTCCGAAACTCCAAGACCCCGAATCTTTAAAACGCCGAAACTCCAAATCTCCGAAACTCCAAAACTCCAAAAATCCGAAACTCTGAAAATTCGAAACTCCAAAACTCAAAAATTCCGAAACTCCACAACCCTGAACCTCCAAAACTCCGAAACTCCGAAACTCCAGAACTCCAAAACTCCCGAGACTGCAAAACTCCAAAACTCCGAAACTCCGAAACTCCGAAACTCCAAAACTCCAAAACTCCGATACTGCAAAACTCCAAAACTCCGAAACTCCGAAACTCCGGAACTCCGAAACTCCAAAACTCCAAAACTCAAAAATTCCGAAACTCCACAACCCTGACTCTCCAAAACTGCGAAACTTCAAAACTCCGAAACTCCAACACTCCAAAACTCCAAAACTCCGAACCTCCAAAACTCCAAAACTCCACAACCCCGAATCTCCACAACTCCGAAACTCCAAAAATCCATACCTCCAAAAATCAAAAATTCTAAAACTCGAAGACTCCATTAATTCGAAACTCCGAAACTCCGACACTCCAAAACTCCAAAACTACAAAATTCTGGAACAACAAATCCCTGAATATCCAAAAATCCATACCTCCAAAACTCCAAAAATCCAAAACTCCGAAACTCCGAAACTCCAAAACTCCAAAAGTGCAAAAATCCAAAACTCCAAAACTCAAAAACTCCAAAACTCCAAAAATCCAAAACTCAAAAATCCAAAACTTAAAAACTCCAAACACCAAAAATACGAAACTCAAAAATTTCAAACTCCAAAACTCTAAAACTCTAAAACTCCAAAACTCCGACACTCCAAAACTCCAAAACTACAAAACTACAAAATTCCGAAACTCCAAGACCCCGAATCTCCAAAACGCCGAAATTCCAAATCTCTGAAACTCCAAAACTCCAAAAATTCGAAACTCTGAAAATTCGATACTCCAAAACACCAAAACTCCGAAACTCCGATAATTTAGAACTCCAAAACTCCAAAACTCTAAAACTCCAAAACCCCAACACTCCGAAACTCCGACACTCCAAAACTCCAAAACTACAAAACTACAAAATTCCGAAACTCCAAGACCCCGAATCTCCAAAACGCCAAAACTCCAAATCTCCGAAACTCCAAAACTCCAAAAATCCGAAACTGAAAATTCGAAACTCTAAAACTCCAAAACTCCAAAACTCCGAAACTCCCAAACTCAAAAATTCCGAAACTCCACAACCCTGAACCTCGAAAACTCTGAAACTCCAAAACTCCGAAACTCCAAAACTCCAAAACTCCGATACTGCAAAACTCCAAAACTCCGAAACTCCGAAACTCCGGAACTCCGAAACTCCAAAACTCCAAAACTCAAAAATTCCGAAACTCCACAACCCTGACTCTCCAAAACTCTGAAACTTCAAAACTACGAAACTCCAAAACTCCAAAACTCCGAACCTCCAAAACTCCAAAACACCACAACCCCGAATCTCCACAACTCCGAAACTACAAAACTCCAAAACTCCAAAACTCCATAACTCCAAAACTGTAAAAGTTCAAAAATCCAAAACTCAAAAACTCAAAAACTCAAAAACTCCAAAACTCCAAAACTCTATAACTCCAAAACTCCAAAACTCCAACACTCCACAACTCCGACACTCCAAAACTACAAAACTACAAAATTCCGAAACTCCAAGACCCCGAATCTTTAAAACGCCGAAACTCCAAATCTCCGAAACTCCAAAACTCCAAAAATCCGAAACTCTGAAAATTCGAAACTCCAAAACTCAAAAATTCCGAAACTCCACAACCCTGAACCTCCAAAACTCCGAAACTTCAAAACTCCGAAACTCCAACACTCCAAAACTCCAAAACTCCGAACCTCCAAAACTCCAAAACTCCACAACCCCGAATCTCCACAACTCCGAAACTCCAAAAATCCATACCTCCAAAAATCAAAAATTCTAAAACTCGAAGACTCCATTAATTCGAAACTCCGAAACTCCGACACTCCAAAACTCCAAAACTACAAAATTCTGGAACAACAAATCCCTGAATATCCAAAAATCCATACCTCCAAAACTCCAAAAATCCAAAACTCCGAAACTCCGAAACTCCAAAACTCCAAAAGTGCCAAAAACCAAAACTCCAAAACTCAAAAACTCCAAAACTCCAAAAATCCAAAACTCAAAAATCCAAAACTTAAAAACTCCAAACACCAAAAATACGAAACTCAAAAATTTCAAACTCCAAAACTCTAAAACTCTAAAACTCCAAAACTCCGACACTCCAAAACTCCAAAACTACAAAACTACAAAATTCCGAAACTCCAAGACCCCGAATCTCCAAAACGCCGAAATTCCAAATCTCTGAAACTCCAAAACTCCAAAAATTCGAAACTCTGAAAATTCGATACTCCAAAACACCAAAACTCCGAAACTCCGATAATTTAGAACTCCAAAACTCCAAAACTCTAAAACTCCAAAACCCCAACACTCCGAAACTCCGACACTCCAAAACTACAAAACTACAAAATTCCGAAACTCCAAGACCCCGAATCTCCAAAACGCCAAAACTCCAAATCTCCGAAACTCCAAAACTCCAAAAATCCGAAACTGAAAATTCGAAACTCTAAAACTCCAAAACTCCGAAACTCCCAAACTCAAAAATTCCGAAACTCCACAACCCTGAACCTCGAAAACTCTGAAACTCCAAAACTCCGAAACTCCAAAACTCCAAAACTCCGATACTGCAAAACTCCAAAACTCCGAAACTCCGAAACTCCGGAACTCCGAAACTCCAAAACTCCAAAAATCCGAAACTCTGAAAATTCGATAATTTAGAACTCCAAAACTCCAAAACTCCAAAACTCTAAAACTCCAAAACTCCAACACTCCGAAACTCCGACACTCCAAAACTCCAAAACTACAAAACTCCAAAAATCCGAAACTGAAAATTCGAAACTCTAAAACTCCAAAACTCCAAAACTCTATAACTCCAAAACTCCAACACTTCAAAACTCCGACACTCCAAAACTACAAAACTACAAAATTCCGAAACTCCAAGACCCCGAATCTTTAAAACGCCGAAACTCCAAATCTCCGAAACTCCAAAACTCCAAAAATCCGAAACTCTGAAAATTCGAAACTCCAAAACTCAAAAATTCCGAAACTCCACAACCCTGAACCTCCAAAACTCCGAAACTCCGAAACTCCAGAACTCCAAAACTCCCGAGACTGCAAAACTCCAAAACTCCGAAACTCCGAAACTCCAAAACTCCAAAACTCCGATACTGCAAAACTCCAAAACTCCGAAACTCCGAAACTCCGGAACTCCGAAACTCCAAAACTCCAAAACTCAAAAATTCCGAAACTCCACAACCCTGACTCTCCAAAACTCCGAAACTTCAAAACTCCGAAACTCCAACACTCCAAAACTCCAAAACTCCGAACCTCCAAAACTCCAAAACTCCAAAACTCCACAACCCCGAATCTCCACAACTCCGAAACTCCAAAAATCCATACCTCCAAAAATCAAAAATTCTAAAACTCGAAGACTCCATTAATTCGAAACGCCGAAACTCCGACACTCCAAAACTCCAAAACTACAAAATTCTGGAACAACAAATCCCTGAATATCCAAAAATCCATACCTCCAAAACTCCAAAAATCCAAAACTCCGAAACTCCGAAACTCCAAAACTCCAAAAGTGCAAAAATCCAAAACTCCAAAACTCAGAAGAGACGAGGCTTGGGCATGTTGGTATGACATACTTAAGGGAAATAAATAGCGCACAAGAGAAGACGGGACAAGCGAGGAGACACAGACAAGCGCTAACTTTCAACAGACAGTTTATTGCAAAATCGGGAGCATATATACACATGTCCAGATAGGCAACAAAGAACAGGATCGAAGATAACATCAAAAAGACACACACCCCCTCGACAGCCATCTGGTTATCGTGCCAGATATGCAAGCTCTTTTTTCGACAAATTAACGGAAGGTTCGCTGACACAATCCGGTCCAAAGCGCACGATGTTCGACGCTTCAACAATCTCCCTGGTGAGTTGGTCGCGGTGATGATACAAGATCACAGTATCTTCAAAAATTGGACGGCAAGGAGGGTCGCAGTCACATGTCTTACAATGCAAAGCCAAATGCCCGTCGACACCACCTCTGACTTTCTTCGCGTGCTCTTTTAGGCGTACGTTGAGGCATCTGCCCGTTTGCCCGATGTAGAATCTACCGCAGGACAAGGGGATCTTGTAGACTACCCCCAGCCGACAATGGACGTAGGACTGCCTATGTCTGATATTACAGTCGGGTCTACGCGTTTTGATCGGGCAACTCATTCTGCACAATCTCCCCAGCCTCTCAGGAGCCGTGAACACGACCTTCACATGAGACCGTTGACCCACCTTCTTGAGGTTGTGTGATACCTTATGCATGTAAGGTTGGCGGTGATACCTTACATGCATAAGGTATCACACAACCTCAAGAAGGTGGGTCAACGGTCTCATGTGAAGGTCGTGTTCACGGCTCCTGAGAGGCTGGGGAGATTGTGCAGAATGAGTTGCCCGATCAAAACGCGTAGACCCGACTGTAATATCAGACATAGGCAGTCCTACGTCCATTGTCGGCTGGGGGTAGTCTACAAGATCCCCTTGTCCTGCGGTAGATTCTACATCGGGCAAACGGGCAGATGCCTCAACGTACGCCTAAAAGAGCACGCGAAGAAAGTCAGAGGTGGTGTCGACGGGCATTTGGCTTTGCATTGTAAGACATGTGACTGCGACCCTCCTTGCCGTCCAATTTTTGAAGATACTGTGATCTTGTATCATCACCGCGACCAACTCACCAGGGAGATTGTTGAAGCGTCGAACATCGTGCGCTTTGGACCGGATTGTGTCAGCGAACCTTCCGTTAATTTGTCGAAAAAAGAGCTTGCATATCTGGCACGATAACCAGATGGCTGTCGAGGGGGTGTGTGTCTTTTTGATGTTATCTTCGATCCTGTTCTTTGTTGCCTATCTGGACATGTGTATATATGCTCCCGATTTTGCAATAAACTGTCTGTTGAAAGTTAGCGCTTGTCTGTGTCTCCTCGCTTGTCCCGTCTTCTCTTGTGCGCTATTTATTTCCCTTAAGTATGTCATACCAACATGCCCAAGCCTCGTCTCTTCTGAAATGTATTTCTAGTACACTGGGCCTCTCTTTTCCTCTTTCTGACCCCTGTGCCATTGTGGCACGAGCTGCCTATGCGGAAGTGCAAGCTCGCGCACATTCTTTTTGCATCCGCTCGAAAATCCTCCCGTCGGCGATTTGGGCTCTGCTCGGTGGTTTCCCTCCGTCGGTGGGCCATGGGACAAGACTTTGCAAGATCATCAGGGCTGAATGGCGAAGACAGGCTCGATTCTTCCGTGACTTGCTGCACGCAACCGCCTTCAGTGAAGGAGATTCAAGGGTAGGGCGCCATAGGTGGCGTGAGTATTCAAGCCTTCTTGTCCACTCCACTGAGGCCTACTGGCAACAGGCACTGGTCGCCCTTCGTCACCTGGTTCCCCCGAAGAAGACCAAGGAATCCAGTTACAAGATCCACACAATTGGTAAGGTGGATTTACCGGATGAAGTTAGCCGGACTTTGCGCTTTGGTCCCAAGTACGCTGTCGAGCCAAAGAAAGACGCTGCGGAACTACTGGCCTGTGTTCGTAAGGTGGCTAGGCGAGCGGACGCTGATGAGAAGGACGCTTGTGTGTCGCAAGGTGTCTGTGTGCTAGAGCGCTGTAAACTGGAGCGTCCTAAAGTTCGGTTTCAACGTTTGTCGACCCTCCTCAAAGACAACTCGTTATGTGTGCTCCCCGCCGACAAGGAAGGGGGTTTTGCTGTGCTTGGACACGATTTGTTTCGTGTTAAGGCGTCTGAGGCTGTACAGACTGTGTTCAAGCAGATGAAACGCGTACCGCTAACAAAGGTGAAGGCGCGGGCAAAAAAGCTCTGCGATAAGCTTAGCCTGACGAACGTCGTTAAGGGCATAGATAATAGCGACAAAGATACACTGGAGATGTTTTTCTCGGCTAAGACGCATAAGATAGAATGCCCATTTCGCGTCATTATCTCAGAGTCTGGTTCGTGGCAGAAGTGCGTTGCGGACTATCTGCAATCCAATTTGAAACTCCTCACTGTGATTGATCCTTTCCTAACCAAGGATTCCGCAGCCGTTATTGACTTCCTCAAAGCAAATGACCAGAAGAACATTGCAGCTTTTTCAGTAGACATAAAAGATTTGTTTTACTCGTTGCCCCATGAAGGGCTGCTGTCTTGCGTCGAGGATGCTATCGACAATAGCGGCGCTGTCGACTTTCAAAATGCTTGTGGCGTGAGCACGGATGGTTTTTTAGAGCTTTTATCTGTTTACCTTACTTCTACTTTCGTTACCTTTGACAACAACGTTTTCCTGCAAAAGCAAGGTGTTTGCATCGGATCCTGCATCGCACCGATTTTGAGTGACTTGTTTTTAGCTCGTTGTGACAAGGCTCTTTTTGAGCGTCTAACTGATCTAAAGATTTTAAAGATCTTTCGTTATGTGGATGACTTTTTAATTCTTTTTGACCTGTCTGTTTTTACTGACCCTCTTGTCGGACGTTCTAATCTTCTCGTTAGTAGTCACCCTATTGTCACGCGCATTTTAAATTCTTTTGTTGATTGTTTTTACCCGTTGACATTCACGTCTGAAATGCCTGATCATGACAGCATTAGGTTCTTAGACCTGCGGCTGCGGTTTCGAAAGGACCATGCCTGTTGGATGTACGAGCCCAGAGCTAACAAGCCCCCTTTGCCGTACAGTTCAGCGCATTCTAAACTTGTCAAAAGAAATATCGTTCTTTCGTTCCTGTCCAATGCTCTTGACAAGTCATGCCGGCATACGTTCGAGGAGGGTTTAAACATGCAAGTTGCACGTTTGCAGGGCGCGGGCTATCCGACTCACGTGATAGCTTCGGTAGCTGAATGCTTGCATCGCAAAAGGAAGGAAGCTTCTCGCCTGAGTCATGAACAAAGAGCAGAGGACAGGAAAAAGAAAAAGGATAGAAGTGAGAAAGAAAAGTTGGCGGTGATACCTTACATGCATAAGGTATCACACAACCTCAAGAAGGTGGGTCAACGGTCTCATGTGAAGGTCGTGTTCACGGCTCCTGAGAGGCTGGGGAGATTGTGCAGAATGAGTTGCCCGATCAAAACGCGTAGACCCGACTGTAATATCAGACATAGGCAGTCCTACGTCCATTGTCGGCTGGGGGTAGTCTACAAGATCCCCTTGTCCTGCGGTAGATTCTACATCGGGCAAACGGGCAGATGCCTCAACGTACGCCTAAAAGAGCACGCGAAGAAAGTCAGAGGTGGTGTCGACGGGCATTTGGCTTTGCATTGTAAGACATGTGACTGCGACCCTCCTTGCCGTCCAATTTTTGAAGATACTGTGATCTTGTATCATCACCGCGACCAACTCACCAGGGAGATTGTTGAAGCGTCGAACATCGTGCGCTTTGGACGGATTGTGTCAACGAACCTTCCGTTAATTTGTCGAAAAAAGAGCTTGCATATCTGGCACGATAACCAGATGGCTGTCGAGGGGGTGTGTGTCTTTTTGATGTTATCTTCGATCCTGTTCTTTGTTGCCTATCTGGACATGTGTATATATGCTCCCGATTTTGCAATAAACTGTCTGTTGAAAGTTAGCGCTTGTCTGTGTCTCCTCGCTTGTCCCGTCTTCTCTTGTGCGCTATTTATTTCCCTTAAGTATCCAAAACTCAAAAACTCCAAAACTCCAAAAATCCAAAACTCAAAAATCCAAAACTTAAAAACTCCAAACACCAAAAATACGAAACTCAAAAATTTCAAACTCCAAAACTCTAAAACTCTAAAACTCCAAAACTCCGACACTCCAAAACTCCAAAACTACAAAACTACAAAATTCCGAAACTCCAAGACCCCGAATCTCCAAAACGCCGAAATTCCAAATCTCTGAAACTCCAAAACTCCAAAAATTCGAAACTCTGAAAATTCGATACTCCAAAACACCAAAACTCCGAAACTCCGATAATTTAGAACTCCAAAACTCCAAAACTCTAAAACTCCAAAACCCCAACACTCCGAAACTCCGACACTCCAAAACTCCAAAACTACAAAACTACAAAATTCCGAAACTCCAAGACCCCGAATCTCCAAAACGCCAAAACTCCAAATCTCCGAAACTCCAAAACTCCAAAAATCCGAAACTGAAAATTCGAAACTCTAAAACTCCAAAACTCCAAAACTCCGAAACTCCCAAACTCAAAAATTCCGAAACTCCACAACCCTGAACCTCGAAAACTCTGAAACTCCAAAACTCCGAAACTCCAAAACTCCAAAACTCCGATACTGCAAAACTCCAAAACTCCGAAACTCCGAAACTCCGGAACTCCGAAACTCCAAAACTCCAAAACTCAAAAATTCCGAAACTCCACAACCCTGACTCTCCAAAACTCTGAAACTTCAAAACTACGAAACTCCAAAACTCCAAAACTCCGAACCTCCAAAACTCCAAAACACCACAACCCCGAATCTCCACAACTCCGAAACTACAAAACTCCAAAACTCCAAAACTCCATAACTCCAAAACTGTAAAAGTTCAAAAATCCAAAACTCAAAAACTCAAAAACTCAAAAACTCCAAAACTCCAAAACTCTATAACTCCAAAACTCCAAAACTCCAACACTCCACAACTCCGACACTCCAAAACTACAAAACTACAAAATTCCCAAACTCCAAGACCCCGAATCTTTAAAACGCCGAAACTCCAAATCTCCGAAACTCCAAAACTCCAAAAATCCGAAACTCTGAAAATTCGAAACTCCAAAACTCAAAAATTCCGAAACTCCACAACCCTGAACCTCCAAAACTCCGAAACTTCAAAACTCCGAAACTCCAACACTCCAAAACTCCAAAACTCCGAACCTCCAAAACTCCAAAACTCCACAACCCCGAATCTCCACAACTCCGAAACTCCAAAAATCCATACCTCCAAAAATCAAAAATTCTAAAACTCGAAGACTCCATTAATTCGAAACTCCGAAACTCCGACACTCCAAAACTCCAAAACTACAAAATTCTGGAACAACAAATCCCTGAATATCCAAAAATCCATACCTCCAAAACTCCAAAAATCCAAAACTCCGAAACTCCGAAACTCCTAAACTCCAAAAGTGCAAAAATCCAAAACTCCAAAACTCAAAAACTCCAAAACTCCAAAAATCCAAAACTCAAAAATCCAAAACTTAAAAACTCCAAACACCAAAAATACGAAACTCAAAAATTTCAAACTCCAAAACTCTAAAACTCTAAAACTCCAAAACTCCGACACTCCAAAACTCCAAAACTACAAAACTACAAAATTCCGAAACTCCAAGACCCCGAATCTCCAAAACGCCGAAATTCCAAATCTCTGAAACTCCAAAACTCCAAAAATTCGAAACTCTGAAAATTCGATACTCCAAAACACCAAAACTCCGAAACTCCGATAATTTAGAACTCCAAAACTCCAAAACTCTAAAACTCCAAAACCCCAACACTCCGAAACTCCGACACTCCAAAACTCCAAAACTACAAAACTACAAAATTCCGAAACTCCAAGACCCCGAATCTCCAAAACGCCAAAACTCCAAATCTCCGAAACTCCAAAACTCCAAAAATCCGAAACTGAAAATTCGAAACTCTAAAACTCCAAAACTCCAAAACTCCGAAACTCCCAAACTCAAAAATTCCGAAACTCCACAACCCTGAACCTCGAAAACTCTGAAACTCCAAAACTCCGAAACTCCGAAAATCCAGAACTCCAAAACTCCAAAACTCCAAAGCTCTAAAACTCCAAAACTCCAAAAATCCGAAACTCCGAAAATCCAAAACTCCAAAAATCCAAAACTACACAAATAAAAAAATTGAAAACTCCAAAACTGCAAAAATCCGAAACTCCAAAATTCCGAAACTCCACAACCACGACTCTCCAAAACTGCGAAACTCCAAAACTCACACTCCAAAACTCCAAAACTCCGAAACTCAGAAACTCAGAAACTCCAAAACTCCAAAACTCTGAAATTCCGAAACTCCAAAACCCCGAATTTCCAGAACTCCGAAACTGCAATATTCCGTAACTCTAAATCTCCAAAAATCCGAAACTCTGAAAATTCAAAACTCCAAAAAGTCAAAATTCCGAAACTGCGAAACTCCGAAAATCCGGAACTCCAAAACTCCAAAAATTTGAAACTCCGAAACTCCAAAACTCCGAAACTCCAAAATTCCGAAACTCCACAACCCCAAATCTCCAAAACTCCGAAACTCCAAAACTCCAAAACTCCGAAACTCCGATAATCCAGAACTTCAAAACTCCAAAACTCCAAAGCTCTAAAAATCTAGAACTCCAAAACTCCAAAAATCCGAAATTCCGAAACTCCACAACCCTGAATCTCCAAAACTCCGAAACTCCAAAACTCCGAAACTCCGAAAATCCAGAACTCCAAAACTCCAAAACTCCAAAGCTCTAAAACTCCAAAACTCCAAAAATCCGAAACTCCGAAAATCCAAAACTCCAAAAATCCAAAACTCCACAAATAAAAAAATTGAAAACTCAAAAACTGCAAAAATCCGAAACTCGAAAATTCCGAAACTCCACAACCACGACTCTCCAAAACTGCGAAACTCCAAAACTCAAACACTCCGAAACTCCAAAACTCCGAAACTCAAAAACTCAGAAACTCCAAAACTCCAAAACTCTGAAATTCCGAAACTCCAAAACCCCGAATTTCCAGAACTCCGAAACTGCAATATTCCGTAACTCTAAATCTCCAAAAATCCGAAACTCCGAAAATCCAAAACTCCACAAATCCAAAACTAGAAAACTCCAAACCTGCAAAAATCCGAAACTCCAAAATTCCGAAACTCCACAACCACGAATCTCCAAAACTCAAACACTCCGAAACCCCAAAACTCCCAAACTGAGAAACTCAGAAACTCAGAAATTCCGAACCTCCAAAACTCCAAAACATTGAAATTCCGAACCTCCAAAACTCCAAAACATTGAAATTCCGAAATTCAAAAACCCCGAATCTCCAAATCTCGGAAACTCCGAAACTCCGAAAATCCAGAACTCAAACTTCAAAACTCCTAAACTCTAAAACTCCAAAACTCCAATAATCCGAAACTCCGAAACTCCAAAACTCCAAACGTCGAAACTCCACAACCCTGAATCTCCAAATCTCCGAAACTCCAAAACTCTAAAACTCCAAAACTTCGAAACTCCGAAACTCCAAAACTCCAAAACTCCAAAACTCCGAAACTCCAAAACTTCGAAACTCCGAAACTCCGAAACTCTGGAACTCCAAAACTCCAAAACTCAAAAATTCCGAAACTGCACAACCCTGAATCTCCAAAACTCCGAAACTTCAAAACTCCGAAACTCCGAAAATCCAGAACT
Source organism: Amblyomma mixtum (assembly GCF_055824585.1). Taxonomy (NCBI): domain Eukaryota; kingdom Metazoa; phylum Arthropoda; class Arachnida; order Ixodida; family Ixodidae; genus Amblyomma; species Amblyomma mixtum. The sequence continues at coordinate 122,302,438 of NC_143012.1, read as the reverse complement.
CCAAAACTCCAAAACTCCAAAGCTCTAAAACTCCAAAACTCCAAAAATCCGAAGCTCCGAAAATCCAAAACTCCAAAAATCCAAAACTCCACAAATAAAAAAATTGAAAACTCCAGAACTGCAAAAATCCGAAACTCCAAAATTCCGAAACTCCACAACCACGACTCTCCAAAACTGCGAAACTCCAAAACTCACACTCCAAAACTCCAAAACTCCGAAACTCAGAAACTCAGAAACTCCAAAACTCCAAAACTCTGAAATTCCGAAACTCCAAAACCCCGAATTTCCAGAACTCCGAAACTGCAATATTCCGTAACTCTAAATCTCCAAAAATCCGAAACTCTGAAAATTCAAAACTCCAAAAAGTCAAAATTCCGAAACTGCGAAACTCCGAAAATCCGGAACTCCAAAACTCCAAAAATTTGAAACTCCGAAACTCCAAAACTCCGAAACTCCAAAATTCCGAAACTCCACAACCCCAAATCTCCAAAACTCCGAAACTCCAAAACTCCAAAACTCCGAAACTCCGATAATCCAGAACTTCAAAACTCCAAAACTCCAAAGCTCTAAAAATCTAGAACTCCAAAACTCCAAAAATCCGAAATTCCGAAACTCCACAACCCTGAATCTCCAAAACTCCGAAACTCCAAAACTCCGAAACTCCGAAAATCCAGAACTCCAAAACTCCAAAACTCCAAAGCTCTAAAACTCCAAAACTCCAAAAATCCGAAACTCCGAAAATCCAAAACTCCAAAAATCCAAAACTCCACAAATAAAAAAATTGAAAACTCAAAAACTGCAAAAATCCGAAACTCGAAAATTCCGAAACTCCACAACCACGACTCTCCAAAACTGCGAAACTCCAAAACTCAAACACTCCGAAACTCCAAAACTCCGAAACTCAAAAACTCAGAAACTCCAAAACTCCAAAACTCTGAAATTCCGAAACTCCAAAACCCCGAATTTCCAGAACTCCGAAACTGCAATATTCCGTAACTCTAAATCTCCAAAAATCCGAAACTCCGAAAATCCAAAACTCCACAAATCCAAAACTAGAAAACTCCAAACCTGCAAAAATCCGAAACTCCAAAATTCCGAAACTCCACAACCACGAATCTCCAAAACTCAAACACTCCGAAACCCCAAAACTCCCAAACTGAGAAACTCAGAAACTCAGAAATTCCGAACCTCCAAAACTCCAAAACATTGAAATTCCGAACCTCCAAAACTCCAAAACATTGAAATTCCGAAATTCAAAAACCCCGAATCTCCAAATCTCGGAAACTCCGAAACTCCGAAAATCCAGAACTCAAACTTCAAAACTCCTAAACTCTAAAACTCCAAAACTCCAATAATCCGAAACTCCGAAACTCCAAAACTCCAAACGTCGAAACTCCACAACCCTGAATCTCCAAATCTCCGAAACTCCAAAACTCTAAAACTCCAAAACTTCGAAACTCCGAAACTCCAAAACTCCAAAACTCCAAAACTCCGAAACTCCAAAACTTCGAAACTCCGAAACTCCGAAACTCTGGAACTCCAAAACTCCAAAACTCAAAAATTCCGAAACTGCACAACCCTGAATCTCCAAAACTCCGAAACTTCAAAACTCCGAAACTCCGAAAATCCAGAACTCCAAAACTCCAAAACTCCAAAGCTCTAAAACTCCAAAACTCCAAAAATCCGAAGCTCCGAAAATCCAAAACTCCAAAAATCCAAAACTCCACAAATAAAAAAATTGAAAACTCCAGAACTGCAAAAATCCGAAACTCCAAAATTCCGAAACTCCACAACCACGACTCTCCAAAACTGCGAAACTCCAAAACTCACACTCCAAAACTCCAAAACTCCGAAACTCAGAAACTCAGAAACTCCAAAACTCCAAAACTCTGAAATTCCGAAACTCCAAAACCCCGAATTTCCAGAACTCCGAAACTGCAATATTCCGTAACTCTAAATCTCCAAAAATCCGAAACTCTGAAAATTCAAAACTCCAAAAAGTCAAAATTCCGAAACTGCGAAACTCCGAAAATCCGGAACTCCAAAACTCCAAAAATTTGAAACTCCGAAACTCCAAAACTCCGAAACTCCAAAATTCCGAAACTCCACAACCCCAAATCTCCAAAACTCCGAAACTCCAAAACTCCAAAACTCCGAAACTCCGATAATCCAGAACTTCAAAACTCCAAAACTCCAAAGCTCTAAAAATCTAAAACTCCAAAACTCCAAAAATCCGAAATTCCGAAACTCCACAACCCTGAATCTCCAAAACTCCGAAACTCCAAAACTCCGAAACTCCGAAAATCCAGAACTCCAAAACTCCAAAACTCCAAAGCTCTAAAACTCCAAAACTCCAAAAATCCGAAACTCCGAAAATCCAAAACTCCAAAAATCCAAAACTCCACAAATAAAAAAATTGAAAACTCAAAAACTGCAAAAATCCGAAACTCGAAAATTCCGAAACTCCACAACCACGACTCTCCAAAACTGCGAAACTCCAAAACTCAAACACTCCGAAACTCCAAAACTCCGAAACTCAAAAACTCAGAAACTCCAAAACTCCAAAACTCTGAAATTCCGAAACTCCAAAACCCCGAATTTCCAGAACTCCGAAACTGCAATATTCCGTAACTCTAAATCTCCAAAAATCCGAAACTCCGAAAATCCAAAACTCCACAAATCCAAAACTAGAAAACTCCAAACCTGCAAAAATCCGAAACTCCAAAATTCCGAAACTCCACAACAACGAATCTCCAAAACTCAAACACTCCGAAACCCCAAAACTCCCAAACTGAGAAACTCAGAAACTCAGAAATTCCGAACCTCCAAAACTCCAAAACATTGAAATTCCGAACCTCCAAAACTCCAAAACATTGAAATTCCGAAATTCAAAAACCCCGAATCTCCAAATCTCGGAAACTCCGAAACTCCGAAAATCCAGAACTCAAACTTCAAAACTCCTAAACTCTAAAACTCCAAAACTCCAATAATCCGAAACTCCGAAACTCCAAAACTCCAAACGTCGAAACTCCACAACCCTGAATCTCCAAATCTCCGAAACTCCAAAACTCTAAAACTCCAAAACTTCGAAACTCCGAAACTCCAAAACTCCAAAACTCCAAAACTCCGAAACTCCAAAACTTCGAAACTCCGAAACTCCGAAACTCTGGAACTCCAAAACTCCAAAACTCAAAAATTCCGAAACTGCACAACCCTGAATCTCCAAAACTCCGAAACTCCAAAACTCCGAAACTCCGAAAATCCAGAACTCCAAAACTCCAAAACTCCAAAGCTCTAAAACTCCAAAACTCCAAAAATCCGAAGCTCCGAAAATCCAAAACTCCAAAAATCCAAAACTCCACAAATAAAAAAATTGAAAACTCCAGAACTGCAAAAATCCGAAACTCCAAAATTCCGAAACTCCACAACCACGAATCTCCAAAACTCAAACACTCCGAAACCCCAAAACTCCCAAACTGAGAAACTCAGAAACTCAGAAATTCCGAACCTCCAAAACTCCAAAACATTGAAATTCCGAACCTCCAAAACTCCAAAACATTGAAATTCCGAAATTCAAAAACCCCGAATCTCCAAATCTCGGAAACTCCGAAACTCCGAAAATCCAGAACTCAAACTTCAAAACTCCTAAACTCTAAAACTCCAAAACTCCAATAATCCGAAACTCCGAAACTCCAAAACTCCAAACGTCGAAACTCCACAACCCTGAATCTCCAAATCTCCGAAACTCCAAAACTCTAAAACTCCAAAACTTCGAAACTCCGAAACTCCAAAACTCCAAAACTCCGAAACTCCGAAACTCCAAAACTTCGAAACTCCGAAACTCCGAAACTCTGGAACTCCAAAACTCCAAAACTCAAAAATTCCGAAACTGCACAACCCTGAATTTCCAAAACTCCGAAACTCCAAAACTCCGAAACTCCGAAAATCCAGAACTCCAAAACTCCAAAACTCCAAAGCTCTAAAACTCCAAAACTCCAAAAATCCGAAACTCCGAAAATCCAAAACTCCACAAATAAAAAAATTGAAAACTCCAGAACTGCAAAAATCCGAAACTCCAAAATTCCGAAACTCCACAACCACGACTCTCCAAAACTGCGAAACTCCAAAACTCAAACACTCCGAAACTCCAAAACTCCGAAACTCAGAAACTCAGGAACTCAGAAACTCCGAACTTCCAAAACTCCAAAACTGAAATTCCGAAACTCCAAAACTCCGAATGTCCAAAACTCGGAAACTCCAAAACTCCGAAACTCCGAAAATCCAGAACTCCAAAACTTCAAAACTCCAAAGCTCTAAAACTCCAAAACTCCAATAATCCGAAACTCCAAAAAACCCAAACTCCAAAAATCCAAAACTCCGAAACTCCAAAACTCCAAACACCGAAACTCCACAACCCTGCATCTTCAAAACTCCGAAACTCCAAAACTCTAAAACTCCAAAACTTCGAAACTCCGAAACTCCAAAACTCCAAACCTCCAAAAATCCGAAACTCCAAAACTTCGAAACTCCGAAACTCCGAAACTCCGGAACTCCGAAACTCCAAAACTCAAAAATTCCGAAACTGCACAACCCTGAATCTCCAAAACTCCGAAACTCCAAAACTCCGAAACTCCGAAAATCCGAAACTCCGAAACTCCAAAACTCCGAAACTCTAAAACTCCAAAACTCCAAAAATCCGAAACTCCGAAAATCCAAAACTCCAAAAATCCAAAACTCCACAAATAAAAAAATTGAAAACTCCAAATCTGCAAAAATCCGAAACTCCACAACCCCAAATCTCCAAAACTCCGAAACTCCAAAACTCCGAAACTCCGAAAATCCAGAACTCCAAAACTCCAAAACTCTAAAGCTCTAAAAATCTAAAACTCCAAAACTCCAAAAATCCGAAATTCCGAAACTCCACAACCCCGAATCTCCAAAACTCGGAAACTCCAAAACTCCGAAAATCCGAAAATCCAGAACTCCCAAACTTCAAAACCCCAAAGCTCTAAAACTCGAAAACTCCAATAATCCAAAACTCCGAAAATCTAAAACTCCAAAACTCCAAAACTCCAAACACCGAAACTCCACAACCCTGCATCTTCAAAACTCCGAAACTCCAAAACTCTAAAACTCCAAAACTTCGAAACTCCGAAACTCCAAAACTCCAAAACTCCAAAAATCCGAAACTCCAAAACTTCGAAACTCCGAAACTCCGAATCTCCGGAACTCCAAAACTCCAAAACTCAAAAATTCCGAAACTGCACAACCCTGAATCTCCAAAACTCCGAAACTCCAAAACTCCGAAACTCCGAAAATCCAGAACTCCAAAACTCCAAAACTCCAGAAATAAAAAAATTGAAAACTCCAAAACTGCAAAAATCCGAAACTCTGAAAATTCGAAACTCTAAAACTCCAAAACTCCAAAACTCCGAAACTCCGAAACTCCAAAACTCCAAAACTCCAAAACTCCAAAACTCCGAACCTCCAAAACTCCAAAACTCCACAACCCCGAATCTCCACAACTCCGAAACTCCGAAACTCCAAAACTCCAAAACTCCATAACTCCAAAACTGCAAAAGTTCAAAAATCCAAAACTCAAAAACTCAAAAACTCAAAAACTCTATAACTCCAAAACTCCAACACTCCAAAACTCCGACACTCCAAAACTACAAAACTACAAAATTCCGAAACTCCAAGACCCCGAATCTTTAAAACGCCGAAACTCCAAATCTCCGAAACTCCAAAACTCCAAAAATCCGAAACTCCACAACCCTGAACCTCGAAAACTCTGAAACTCCGAAACTCCAAAATTCCAAAACTCCGATACTGCAAAACTCCAAAACTCCGAAACTCCGAAACTCCGGAACTCCGAAACTCCAAAACTCCAAAACTCAAAAATTCCGAAACTCCACAACCCTGACTCTCCAAAACTCCGAAACTTCAAAACTCAAAAACTCAAAAACTCCAAAACTCTATAACTCCAAAACTCCAACACTCCAAAACTCCGACACTCCAAAACTACAAAACTACAAAATTCCGAAACTCCAAGACCCCGAATCTTTAAAACGCCGAAACTCCAAATCTCCGAAACTCCAAAACTCCAAAAATCCGAAACTCTGAAAATTCGAAACTCCAAAACTCAAAAATTCCGAAACTCCACAACCCTGAACCTCCAAAACTCCGATACTCCGAAACTCCAGAACTCCAAAACTCCCGAGACTGCAAAACTCCAAAACTCCGAAACTCCGGAACTCCGAAACTCCAAAACTCCGATACAGCAAAACTCCAAAACTCCGAAACTCCGAAACTCCGGAACTCCGAAACTCCAAAACTCCAAAACTCAAAAATTCCGAAACTCCACAACCCTGACTCTCCAAAACTACGAAACTTCAAAACTCCGAAACTCCAACACTCCAAAACTCCAAAACTCCGAACCTCCAAAACTCCAAAACTCCACAACCCCGAATCTCCACAACTCCGAAACTCCAAAAATCCATACCTCCAAAAATCAAAAATTCTAAAACTCGAAAACTCCATTAATTCGAACCTCCGAAACTACAAAATTCTGGAACAACAAAACCCTGAATATCCAAAAATCCATACCTCCAAAACTCCAAAAATCCAAAACTCCGAAACTCCGAAATTCCAAAAGTGCAAAAATCCAAAACTCCAAAACTAAAAAACTCCAAAACTCCAAAAATCCAAAACTCAAAAATCCAAAACCCAAAAACTCCAAACTCCAAAAATACGAAACTCAAAAATTTCAAACTCCAAAACTCTAAAACTCTAAAACTCCAAAACTCCAACACTCCAGAACTCCGACACTCCAAAACTCCAAAACTACAAAATTCCGAAACTCCAAGACCCCGAATCTCCAAAACGCCGAAATTCCAAATCTCCGAAACTCCAAAAATCCGAAACTCTGAAAATTCGATACTCCAAAACTCCAAAATTCCGAAACTCCAAAACTCTGAAACTCCGATAATCCAGAACTCTAACACTCCAAAACTCCAAAGCTCTAAAACTCCAAAATTCCAATAATCCGAAACTTCGAAAGTCCAAAACTCCAAAAATCCGAAACTCGAAAACTCCAAAACTCCAAAAATCCAAAACACCAGAACTCCAATGCTCCAAAACTCCAAAAGTGCAAAAATCCAACTCAAAAACTCAAAAACTCCAAAACTCCAAAACTCTAAAACTCCAAAACTCCAACACTCCAAAACTCCGACACTCCAAAACTACAAAACTACAAAATTCCGAAACTCCAAGACCCCGAATCTTTAAAACGCCGAAACTCCAAATCTCCGAAACTCCAAAACTCCAAAAATCCGAAACTGAAAATTCGAAACTCCAAAACTCCAAAACAGCAAAACTCTAAAACTCCGAAACTCCAAAACTCAAAAATTCCGAAACTCCACAACCCTGAACCTCCAAAACTCCGAAACTCCAAACCTCCAAAACTCCCGAGACTGCAAAACTCCAAAAACTCCGAAACTCCGAAACTCCGGAACTCCGAAACTCCAAAACTCCAAAACTCCAAAACTGAAAAATTCGGAAACTCCACAACCCTGACTCTCCAAAACTCCAAAACTCCGAAACTCCGGAACTCCCAAACTCCAAAACTCCAAAACTCAAAAAATCCGAAACTCCACAACCCTGAATCTCCAAAACTCCGAAACTCCAAAAGTGCAAAAATCCAAAACTCCAAAACTCCAAAACTTCAAAACTCCAAAATTCCAAAACTCCACAACCCTGAATCTCTAAAACTCCGAAACTCCAAAACTCCGAAAATCCAAAACTCCACAAATCCAGAACCCCATAAAACCAAACCTCGAAAACTCCAAAACTGCAAAAATCCGAAACTCCATAACTCCGAATCTCCACTAATCAATACCTCCAAAACTACAGAATTCCGAAACTCCAAAACCCCGAATTTCCAGAACTCCGAAACTGCAATATTCCGAAACTCTAAAACTCCAAAAATCCGAAACTCTGAAAATTCAAAACTCCAAAAAGTAAAACCTCCGAAACTCCAAAACTTCGAAACTCCGAAACTCCGAAACTCCGGAACTCCAAAACTCCAAAACTCAAAAATTCCAAAACTGCACAACCCTGAATCTCCAAAACTCCGAAACTCCAAAACTCCGAAACTCCGAAAATCCGAAACTCCGAAACTCCAAAACTCCGAAACTCCAAAATTCCGAAACTCCACAACCCCAAATCTCCAAAACTCCGAAACTCCAAAACTCCAAAACTCCGAAACTCCGAAAATCCAGAACTCCAAAACTTCAAAACTCCAAAGCTCTAAAACTCCAAAACTCCAAAAATCCGAAACTCCGAAAATCCAAAACTCCAAAATCCAAAACTACACAAATAAAAAAATTGAAAACTCCAAAACTGCAAAAATCCGAAACTCCAAAATTCCGAAACTCCACAACCACGACTCTCCAAAACTGCGAAACTCCAAAACTCACACTCCAAAACTCCAAAACTCCGAAACTCAGAAACTCAGAAACTCCAAAACTCCAAAACTCTGAAATTCCGAAACTCCAAAACCCCGAATTTCCAGAACTCCGAAACTGCAATATTCCGTAACTTTAAATCTCCAAAAATCCGAAACTCTGAAAATTCAAAACTCCAAAAATCCGAAACTCCGAAAATCCAAAACTCCAAAAATCCAAAACTCCACAAATAAAAAAATTGAAAACTCAAAAACTGCAAAAATCCGAAACTCGAAAATTCCGAAACTCTCCAAAACTGCGAAACTCCAAAACTCAAACACTCCGAAACTCCAAAACTCCGAAACTCAAAAACTCAGAAACTCCAAAACTCCAAAACTCTGAAATTCCGAAACTCCAAAACCCCGAATTTCCAGAACTCCGAAACTGCAATATTCCGTAACTCTAAATCTCCAAAAATCCGAAACTCCGAAAATCCAAAACTCCACAAATCCAAAACTAGAAAACTCCAAACCTGCAAAAATCCGAAACTCCAAAATTCCGAAACTCCACAACCACGAATCTCCAAAACTCAAACACTCCGAAACCCCAAAACTCCCAAACTGAGAAACTCAGAAACTCAGAAATTCCGAACCTCCAAAACTCCAAAACATTGAAATTCCGAACCTCCAAAACTCCAAAACATTGAAATTCCGAAATTCAAAAACCCCGAATCTCCAAATCTCGGAAACTCCGAAACTCCGAAAATCCAGAACTCAAACTTCAAAACTCCTAAACTCTAAAACTCCAAAACTCCAATAATCCGAAACTCCGAAACTCCAAAACTCCAAACGTCGAAACTCCACAACCCTGAATCTCCAAAACTCCAAAGCTCTAAAACTCCAAAACTCCAAAAATCCGAAACTCCGAAAATCCAAAACTCCAAAAATCCAAAACTCCACAAATAAAAAAATTGAAAACTCCAGAACTGCAAAAATCCGAAACTCCAAAATTCCGAAACTCCACAACCACGACTCTCCAAAACTGCGAAACTCCAAAACTCAAACACTCCGAAACTCCAAAACTCCGAAACTCAGAAACTCAGGAACTCAGAAACACCGAACTTCCAAAACTCCAAAACTGAAATTCCGAAACTCCAAAACTCCGAATGTCCAAAACTCGGAAACTCCAAAACTCCGAAACTCCGAAAATCCAGAACTCCAAAACTTCAAAACTCCAAAGCTCTAAAACTCCAAAACTCCAATAATCCGAAACTCCGAAAAACCCAAACTCCAAAAATCCAAAACTCCGAAACTCCAAAACTCCAAACACCGAAACTCCACAACCCTGCATCTTCAAAACTCCGAAACTCCAAAACTCTAAAACTCCAAAACTTGGAAACTCCGAAACTCCAAAACTCCAAAACTCCAAAAATCCGAAACTCCAAAACTCCGAAACTCCGAAAATCCGAAACTCCGAAACTCCAAAACTCCGAAACTCTAAAACTCCAAAACTCCAAAAATCCGAAACTCCGAAAATCCAAAACTCCAAAAATCCAGAACTCCACAAATAAAAAAATTGAAAACTCCAAAACTGCAAAAATCGGAAACTCCAAAATTCCGAAACTCCACAACCCCAAACCTCCAAAACTCCGAAACTCCAAAACTCCAAAACTCCGAAACTCCGAAAATCCAGAACTCCAAAACTCCAAAACTCTAAAGCTCTAAAAATCTAAAACTCCAAAACTCCAAAAATCCGAAACTCCAAAAATCCAAAACTCCAAAACTCCAAAACTCCAAACACCGAAACTCCACAACCCTGCATCTTCAAAACTCCGAAACTCCAAAACTCTAAAACTCCAAAACTTCGAAACTCCGAAACTCCAAAACTCCAAACTCCAAAAATCCGAAACTCCAAAACTTCGAAACTCCGAAACTCCGAAACTCCGGAACTCCGAAACTCCAAAACTCAAAAATTCCGAAACTGCACAACCCTGAATCTCCAAAACTCCGAAACTCCAAAACTCCGAAACTCCGAAAATCCAGAACTCCAAAACTCCAAAGCTCTAAAACTCCAAAACTCCAAAAATCCGAAACTCCGAAAATCCAAAACTGCAAAAATCCGAAACTCCAAAATTCCGAAACTCCACAACCACGAATCTCCAAAACTGCGAAACTCCAAAACTCAAACACTCCGAAACTCCAAAACTCAGAAACTCAGAAACTCAGGAACTCAGAAACTCCGAACCTCCAAAACTCCAAAACTGAAATTCCGAAACTCCAAAACTCCAAACCTCCAAAATTCCGAAACTCCAAAACTCCGAATCTCCAAAACTCGGAAACTCCAAAACTCCGCAACTCCGAAAATCCAGAACTCGAAAACTTCAAAACTCCAAAGCTCTAAAACTCCAAAACTCCAATATTCCGAAAGTCCGAAAAACCCAAACTCCAAAAATCCAAAACTCGGAAACTCCAAAACTCCAAACTCCGAAACTCCACAACCCTGCATCTCCAAAACTCCGAAACTCCACAACTCTAAAACTCCAAAACTTCGAAACTCTGAAACTCCCAAACTCCAAAACTCCAAAACTCAAAAAATCCGAAACTCCACAACCCTGAATCTCCAAAACTCCGAAACTCCAAAAGTGCAAAAATCCAAAACTCCAAAACTCCAAAACTTCAAAACTCCAAAATTCCAAAACTCCACAACCCTGAATCTCTAAAACTCCGAAACTCCAAAACTCCGAAAATCCAAAACTCCACAAATCCAGAACCCCATAAAACCAAACCTCGAAAACTCCAAAACTGCAAAAATCCGAAACTCCATAACTCCGAATCTCCACTAATCAATACCTCCAAAACTACAGAATTCCGAAACTCCAAAACCCCGAATTTCCAGAACTCCGAAACTGCAATATTCCGAAACTCTAAAACTCCAAAAATCCGAAACTCTGAAAATTCAAAACTCCAAAAAGTAAAACCTCCGAAACTCCAAAACTTCGAAACTCCGAAACTCCGAAACTCCGGAACTCCAAAACTCCAAAACTCAAAAATTCCAAAACTGCACAACCCTGAATCTCCAAAACTCCGAAACTCCAAAACTCCGAAACTCCGAAAATCCGAAACTCCGAAACTCCAAAACTCCGAAACTCCAAAATTCCGAAACTCCACAACCCCAAATCTCCAAAACTCCGAAACTCCAAAACTCCAAAACTCCGAAACTCCGAAAATCCAGAACTCCAAAACTTCAAAACTCCAAAGCTCTAAAACTCCAAAACTCCAAAAATCCGAAACTCCGAAAATCCAAAACTCCAAAATCCAAAACTACACAAATAAAAAAATTGAAAACTCCAAAACTGCAAAAATCCGAAACTCCAAAATTCCGAAACTCCACAACCACGACTCTCCAAAACTGCGAAACTCCAAAACTCACACTCCAAAACTCCAAAACTCCGAAACTCAGAAACTCAGAAACTCCAAAACTCCAAAACTCTGAAATTCCGAAACTCCAAAACCCCGAATTTCCAGAACTCCGAAACTGCAATATTCCGTAACTTTAAATCTCCAAAAATCCGAAACTCTGAAAATTCAAAACTCCAAAAATCCGAAACTCCGAAAATCCAAAACTCCAAAAATCCAAAACTCCACAAATAAAAAAATTGAAAACTCAAAAACTGCAAAAATCCGAAACTCGAAAATTCCGAAACTCTCCAAAACTGCGAAACTCCAAAACTCAAACACTCCGAAACTCCAAAACTCCGAAACTCAAAAACTCAGAAACTCCAAAACTCCAAAACTCTGAAATTCCGAAACTCCAAAACCCCGAATTTCCAGAACTCCGAAACTGCAATATTCCGTAACTCTAAATCTCCAAAAATCCGAAACTCCGAAAATCCAAAACTCCACAAATCCAAAACTAGAAAACTCCAAACCTGCAAAAATCCGAAACTCCAAAATTCCGAAACTCCACAACCACGAATCTCCAAAACTCAAACACTCCGAAACCCCAAAACTCCCAAACTGAGAAACTCAGAAACTCAGAAATTCCGAACCTCCAAAACTCCAAAACATTGAAATTCCGAACCTCCAAAACTCCAAAACATTGAAATTCCGAAATTCAAAAACCCCGAATCTCCAAATCTCGGAAACTCCGAAACTCCGAAAATCCAGAACTCAAACTTCAAAACTCCTAAACTCTAAAACTCCAAAACTCCAATAATCCGAAACTCCGAAACTCCAAAACTCCAAACGTCGAAACTCCACAACCCTGAATCTCCAAAACTCCAAAGCTCTAAAACTCCAAAACTCCAAAAATCCGAAACTCCGAAAATCCAAAACTCCAAAAATCCAAAACTCCACAAATAAAAAAATTGAAAACTCCAGAACTGCAAAAATCCGAAACTCCAAAATTCCGAAACTCCACAACCACGACTCTCCAAAACTGCGAAACTCCAAAACTCAAACACTCCGAAACTCCAAAACTCCGAAACTCAGAAACTCAGGAACTCAGAAACACCGAACTTCCAAAACTCCAAAACTGAAATTCCGAAACTCCAAAACTCCGAATGTCCAAAACTCGGAAACTCCAAAACTCCGAAACTCCGAAAATCCAGAACTCCAAAACTTCAAAACTCCAAAGCTCTAAAACTCCAAAACTCCAATAATCCGAAACTCCGAAAAACCCAAACTCCAAAAATCCAAAACTCCGAAACTCCAAAACTCCAAACACCGAAACTCCACAACCCTGCATCTTCAAAACTCCGAAACTCCAAAACTCTAAAACTCCAAAACTTGGAAACTCCGAAACTCCAAAACTCCAAAACTCCAAAAATCCGAAACTCCAAAACTCCGAAACTCCGAAAATCCGAAACTCCGAAACTCCAAAACTCCGAAACTCTAAAACTCCAAAACTCCAAAAATCCGAAACTCCGAAAATCCAAAACTCCAAAAATCCAGAACTCCACAAATAAAAAAATTGAAAACTCCAAAACTGCAAAAATCGGAAACTCCAAAATTCCGAAACTCCACAACCCCAAACCTCCAAAACTCCGAAACTCCAAAACTCCAAAACTCCGAAACTCCGAAAATCCAGAACTCCAAAACTCCAAAACTCTAAAGCTCTAAAAATCTAAAACTCCAAAACTCCAAAAATCCGAAACTCCAAAAATCCAAAACTCCAAAACTCCAAAACTCCAAACACCGAAACTCCACAACCCTGCATCTTCAAAACTCCGAAACTCCAAAACTCTAAAACTCCAAAACTTCGAAACTCCGAAACTCCAAAACTCCAAACTCCAAAAATCCGAAACTCCAAAACTTCGAAACTCCGAAACTCCGAAACTCCGGAACTCCGAAACTCCAAAACTCAAAAATTCCGAAACTGCACAACCCTGAATCTCCAAAACTCCGAAACTCCAAAACTCCGAAACTCCGAAAATCCAGAACTCCAAAACTCCAAAGCTCTAAAACTCCAAAACTCCAAAAATCCGAAACTCCGAAAATCCAAAACTGCAAAAATCCGAAACTCCAAAATTCCGAAACTCCACAACCACGAATCTCCAAAACTGCGAAACTCCAAAACTCAAACACTCCGAAACTCCAAAACTCAGAAACTCAGAAACTCAGGAACTCAGAAACTCCGAACCTCCAAAACTCCAAAACTGAAATTCCGAAACTCCAAAACTCCAAACCTCCAAAATTCCGAAACTCCAAAACTCCGAATCTCCAAAACTCGGAAACTCCAAAACTCCGCAACTCCGAAAATCCAGAACTCGAAAACTTCAAAACTCCAAAGCTCTAAAACTCCAAAACTCCAATAATCCGAAAGTCCGAAAAACCCAAACTCCAAAAATCCAAAACTCGGAAACTCCAAAACTCCAAACTCCGAAACTCCACAACCCTGCATCTCCAAAACTCCGAAACTCCACAACTCTAAAACTCCAAAACTTCGAAACTCTGAAACTCCCAAACTCCAAAACTCCAAAACTCAAAAAATCCGAAACTCCACAACCCTGAATCTCCAAAACTCCGAAACTCCAAAAGTGCAAAAATCCAAAACTCCAAAACTCCAAAACTTCAAAACTCCAAAATTCCAAAACTCCACAACCCTGAATCTCTAAAACTCCGAAACTCCAAAACTCCGAAAATCCAAAACTCCACAAATCCAGAACCCCATAAAACCAAACCTCGAAAACTCCAAAACTGCAAAAATCCGAAACTCCATAACTCCGAATCTCCACTAATCAATACCTCCAAAACTACAGAATTCCGAAACTCCAAAACCCCGAATTTCCAGAACTCCGAAACTGCAATATTCCGAAACTCTAAAACTCCAAAAATCCGAAACTCTGAAAATTCAAAACTCCAAAAAGTAAAACCTCCGAAACTCCAAAACTTCGAAACTCCGAAACTCCGAAACTCCGCAACTCCAAAACTCCAAAACTCAAAAATTCCGAAACAGCACAACCCTGAATCTCCAAAACTCCGAAACTCCAAAACTCCGAAACTCCGAAAATCCAGAACTCCAAAACTCCAAAACTCCAAAGCTCTAAAACTCCAAAACTCCAAAAATCCGAAACTCCGAAAATCCAAAACTCCAAAAATCCAAAACTACACAAATAAAAAAATTGAAAACTCCAAAACTGCAAAATTCCGAAACTCCAAAATTCCGAAACTCCACAACCACGACTCTCCAAAACTGCGAAACTCCAAAACTCACACTCCAAAACTCCAAAACTCCGAAACTCAGAAACTCAGAAACTCCAAAACTCCAAAACTCTGAAATTCCGAAACTCCAAAACCCCGAATTTCCAGAACTCCGAAACTGCAATATTCCGTAACTCTAAATCTCCAAAAATCCGAAACTCTGAAAATTCAAAACTCCAAAAAGTCAAAATTCCGAAACTGCGAAACTCCGAAAATCCGGAACTCCAAAACTCCAAAAATTTGAAACTCCGAAACTCCAAAACTCCGAAACTCCAAAATTCCGAAACTCCACAACCCCAAATCTCCAAAACTCCGAAACTCCAAAACTCCAAAACTCCGAAACTCCGATAATCCAGAACTTCAAAACTCCAAAACTCCAAAGCTCTAAAAATCTAAAACTCCAAAACTCCAAAAATCCGAAATTCCGAAACTCCACAACCCTGAATCTCCAAAACTCCGAAACTCCAAAACTCCGAAACTCCGAAAATCCAGAACTCCAAAACTCCAAAACTCCAAAGCTCTAAAACTCCAAAACTCCAAAAATCCGAAACTCCGAAAATCCAAAACTCCAAAAATCCAAAACTCCACGAATAAAAAAATTGAAAACTCAAAAACTGCAAAAATCCGAAACTCGAAAATTCCGAAACTCCACAACCACGACTCTCTAAAACTGCGAAACTCCAAAACTCAAACACTCCGAAACTCCAAAACTCCGAAACTCAAAAACTCAGAAACTCCAAAACTCCAAAACTCTGAAATTCCGAAACTCCAAAACCCCGAATTTCCAGAACTCCGAAACTGCAATATTCCGTAACTCTAAATCTCCAAAAATCCGAAACTCCGAAAATCCAAAACTCCACAAATCCAAAACTAGAAAACTCCAAACCTGCAAAAATCCGAAACTCCAAAATTCCGAAACTCCACAACCACGAATCTCCAAAACTCAAACACTCCGAAACCCCAAAACTCCCAAACTGAGAAACTCAGAAACTCAGAAATTCCGAACCTCCAAAACTCCAAAACATTGAAATTCCGAACCTCCAAAACTCCAAAACATTGAAATTCCGAAATTCAAAAACCCCGAATCTCCAAATCTCGGAAACTCCGAAACTCCGAAAATCCAGAACTCAAACTTCAAAACTCCTAAACTCTAAAACTCCAAAACTCCAATAATCCGAAACTCCGAAACTCCAAAACTCCAAACGTCGAAACTCCACAACCCTGAATCTCCAAATCTCCGAAACTCCAAAACTCTAAAACTCCAAAACTTCGAAACTCCGAAACTCCAAAACTCCAAAACTCCAAAACTCCGAAACTCCAAAACTTCGAAACTCCGAAACTCCGAAACTCTGGAACTCCAAAACTCCAAAACTCAAAAATTCCGAAACTCCACAACCCTGACTCTCCAAAACTCCGAAACTCCAAAATTCTGGAACAACAAAACCCTGAATATCCAAAAATCCATACCTCCAAAACTCCAAAAATCCAAAACTCCGAAACTCCAAAACTCCAAAAGTGCAAAAATCCAAAACTCAAAAACTCAAAAACTCCAAAACTCCAAAAATCCAAAAATCCGAAACTCAAAAATTTCAAACTCGAAAACTGTAAAACTCTAAAACTCCAAAACTCCAACACTCCGAAACTCCGACACTCCAAAACTCCGAAACTCCAAAATTCCGAAACTCCACAACCCTGACTCTCCAAAACTCCGAAACTTCAAAACTCCGAAACTCCAAAACTCCAACATTCTGGAACAACAAAACCCTGAATATCCAAAAATCCATACCTCCAAAACTCCAAAAATCTAAAACTCCGAAACTCCAAAACTCCAAAAGTGCAAAAATCCAAAACTCCAAAACTCAAAAACTCCAAAAATCCAAAAATCCGAAACTCAAAAATTTCAAACTCGAAAACTGTAAAACTCTAAAACTCCAAAACTCCAACACTCCGAAACCCCGACACTCCAAAACTCCGAAACTCCGAAACTCCAAAACTCCGATACTGCAAAACTCCAAAACTCCGAAACTCCGAAACTCCAAAACTCCAAAACTCCAAAACTACAAAACTACAAAATTCCGAAACTCCAAGACCCCGAAATTGCAAATCTCCGAAACTCCAAAACTCCAAAAATCCGAAACTCTGAAAATTCGATACTCCAAAACTCCAAAACTCCGAAACTCCGATAATTTAGAACTCCAAAACTCCAAAACTGCAAAACTCTAAACCTCCAAAACTCCAACACTCCGAAACTCCGACACTCCAAAACTCGAAAACTACAAAACTACAAAATTCCGAAACTCCAAGACCCCGAATCTCCAAAACGCCAAAACTCCAAATCTCCGAAACTCCAAAACTCCAAAAATCCGAAACTCTGAAAATTCGAAACTCTAAAACTCCAAAACTCCAAAACTCCAAAACTCCGAAACTCCCAAACTCAAAAATTCCGAAACTCCACAACCCTGAACCTCGAAAACTCTGAAACTCCAAAACTCCGAAACTCCGAAACTCCAAAATTCCAAAACTCCGATACTGCAAAACCCCCAAAACTCCGAAACTCCGAAACTCCGGAACTCCGAAACTCCAAAATTCCAAAACTCAAAAATTCCGAAACTCCACAACCCTGACTCTCCAAAACTCCGAAACTTCAAAACTCCGAACTCCAAAACTCCAAAACTCCAAAATTCTGGAACAACAAAACCCTGAATATCCAAAAATCCATACCTCCAAAACTCCAAAAATCCAAAACTCCGAAACTTCAAAACTCCGAAACTCCAAAGCTCCAAAACTCCAAAACTCCGAACCTCCAAAACTCCAAAACTCCACAACCCCGAATCTCCACAACTCCGAGACTCCAAAAATCCATACCTCCAAAAATCAAAAATTCTAAAACTCGAAAACTCCATAAATTTGAAACTCCGAAACTCCGACACTCCAAAACTCCAAAACTACAAAATTCTGGAACAACAAAACCCTGAATATCCAAAAATCCATACCTCCAAAACTCCAAAAATCCAAAACTCCGAAACTTCGAAACTCCAAAACTCCAAAAGTGCAAAAATCCAAAACTCCAAAACTCAAAAATTCCGAAACTCCACAACCCCGAACCTCCAAAACTCTGAAACTCCAGAACTCCGAAACTCCGAAACTCCGAAACTCCAAAACTCCAAAACTCCAAAACTCCAAAACTCCATAACTCCAAAACTCCAAAAGTGCAAAAATCCAAAACTCAAAAACTCAAAAACTCAAAAACTCCAAAACTCTAAAACTCCAAAACTCCAACACTCCAAAACTCCGACACTCCAAAACTACAAAACTACAAAATTCCGAAACTCCAAGACCCCGAATCTTTAAAACGCCGAAACTCCAAATCTCCGAAACTCCAAAACTCCAAAAATCCGAAACTCTGAAAATTCGAAACTCCAAAACTCCAAAACTGCAAAACTCCAAAACTCCGAAACTCCAAAACTCAAAAATTCCGAAACTCCACAACCCTGAACCTCCAAAACTCCGAAACTCCGAAACTCCAGAACTCCAAAACTCCCGAGACTGCAAAACTCCAAAATTCCGAAACTCCGAAACTCCGGAACTCCGAAACTCCAAAACTCCAAAACTCAAAAATTCCGAAACTCCACAACCCTGACTCTCCAAAACTCCGAAACTCCAAAACTCCGAAACTCCAAAACTCCAAAACTCAAAAATTCTGGAACAAAACCCTGAATATCCAAAAATCCATGCCTCCAAAACTCCAAAAAATCCAAAACTCCTAAACTCCAAAACTCCAAAAGTGCAAAAATCCAAAACTCCAAAACTCAAAAACTCCAAAACTCCAAAAATCCAAAAATCCGACACTCAAAAATTTCAAACTCCAAAACTCTAAAACTCTAAAACTCCAAAATTCCGAAACTCCAAGACTCCGAATCTCCAAAACGCCGAAATTCCAAATCTCCGAAACTCCAAAACTCCAAAAATCCGAAACTCTGAAAATTCGATACTCCAAATCTCCAAAACTCCGAAACTCCGATAATTTAGAACTCCAAAACTCCAAAACTCTAAAACTCCAAAACTCCAACACTCCGAAACTCCGACACTCCAAAACTCCAAAACTGCAAAACTACAAAACTACAAAATTCCGAAACTCCAAGACCCCGAATCTCCAAAACGCCAAAACTCCAAATCTCCGAAACTCCAAAACTCCAAAAATCCGAAACTCTGAAAATTCGAAACTCTAAAACTCCAAAACTCCAAAACTCCCAAACTCAAAAATTCCGAAACTCCACAACCCTGAACCTCGAAAACTCTGAAACTCCAAAACTCCGAAACTCCGAAACTCCAAAATTCCAAAACTCCGATACTGCAAAACCCCCAAAACTCCGAAACTCCGAAACTCCGGAACTCCGAAACTCCAAAATTCCAAAACTCAAAAATTCCGAAACTCCACAACCCTGACTCTCCAAAACTCCGAAACTTCAAAACTCCGAAACTCCAAAACTCCAAAACTCCAAAATTCTGGAACAACAAAACCCTGAATATCCAAAAATCCATACCTCCAAAACTCCAAAATTCAAAACTCCGAAACTCCAAAACTCCAAAACTCAAAAATTCCGAAACTCCACAACCCAGAACCTCCAAAACTCCAAAAATCCAAAACTCCGAAACTTCGAAACTCCAAAACTCCAAAAGTGCAAAAATCCAAAACTCAAAAACTCAAAAATTCCGAAACTCCACAACCCCGAACCTCCAAAACTCTGAAACTCCAGAACTCCGAAACTCCGAAACTCCAAAACTCCAAAACTCCAAAACTCCATAACTCCAAAACTCCAAAAGTGCAAAAATCCAAAACTCAAAAACTCAAAAACTCCAACACTCCAAAACTCCGACACTCCAAAACTACAAAACTACAAAATTCCGAAACTCCAAGACCCCGAATCTTTAAAACGCCGAAACTCCAAATCTCCGAAACTCCAAAACTCCAAAAATCCGAAACTCTGAAAATTCGAAACTCCAAAACTCCAAAACTGCAAAACTCCAAAACTCCGAAACTCCAAAACTCAAAAATTCCGAAACTCCACAACCCTGAACCTCCAAAACTCCGAAACTCCGAAACTCCAGAACTCCAAAACTCCCGAGACTGCAAAACTCCAAAATTCCGAAACTCCGAAACTCCGGAACTCCGAAACTCCAAAACTCCAAAACTCAAAAATTCCGAAACTCCACAACCCTGACTCTCCAAAACTCCGAAACTCCGAAACTCCAAAACTCCAAAACTCCAAAATTCTGGAACAACAAAACCCTGAATATCCAAAAATCCATGCCTCCAAAACTCCAAAAATCCAAAACTCCTAAACTCCAAAACTCCAAAAGTGCAAAAATCCAAAACTCCAAAACTCAAAAACTCCAAAACTCCAAAAATCCAAAAATCCGACACTCAAAAATTTCAAACTCCAAAACTCTAAAACTCTAAAACTCCAAAATTCCGAAACTCCAAGACTCCGAATCTCCAAAACGCCGAAATTCCAAATCTCCGAAACTCCAAAACTCCAAAAATCCGAAACTCTGAAAATTCGATACTCCAAATCTCCAAAACTCCGAAACTCCGATAATTTAGAACTCCAAAACTCCAAAACTCTAAAACTCCAAAACTCCAACACTCCGAAACTCCGACACTCCAAAACTCCAAAACTACAAAACTACAAAATTCCGAAACTCCAAAGACCCCGAATCTCCAAAACGCCAAAACTCCAAATCTCCGAAACTCCAAAACTCCAAAAATCCGAAACTCTGAAAATTCGAAACTCTAAAACTCCAAAACTCCAAAACTCCGAAACTCCCAAACTCAAAAATTCCGAAACTCCACAACCCTGAACCTCGAAAACTCTGAAACTCCAAAACTCCGAAACTCCAAAACTCCAAAACTCCGATACTGCAAAACTCCGACACTCCAAAACTCCAAAACTACAAAACTACAAAATTCCGAAACTCCAAGACCCCGAATCTCCAAAACGCCGAAATTCCAAATCTCCGAAACTCCAAAACTCAAAAATTCCGAAACTCCACAACCCTGAACCTCCAAAACTCTGAAACTCCGAAACTCCGAAACTCCAAAACTCCAAAACTCCAAAAGTGCAAAAATCCAAAACTCAAAAACTCAAAAACTCCAAAACTCCAAAACTCTAAAACACCAAAACTCCAACACTCCGAAACTCCGACACTCCAAAACTACAAAACTACAAAATTCCGAAACTCCACAACCCTGACTCTCCAAAACTCCGAAACTCCAAAATTCTGGAACAACAAAACCCTGAATATCCAAAAATCCATACCTCCAAAACTCCAAAAATCCAAAACTCCGAAACTCCAAAACTCCAAAAGTGCAAAAATCCAAAACTCAAAAACTCAAAAACTCCAAAACTCCAAAAATCCAAAAATCCGAAACTCAAAAATTTCAAACTCGAAAACTGTAAAACTCTAAAACTCCAAAACTCCAACACTCCGAAACTCCGACACTCCAAAACTCCGAAACTCCAAAATTCCGAAACTCCACAACCCTGACTCTCCAAAACTCCGAAACTTCAAAACTCCGAAACTCCAAAACTCCAACATTCTGGAACAACAAAACCCTGAATATCCAAAAATCCATACCTCCAAAACTCCAAAAAACTAAAACTCCGAAACTCCAAAACTCCAAAAGTGCAAAAATCCAAAACTCCAAAACTCAAAAACTCCAAAAATCCAAAAATCCGAAACTCAAAAATTTCAAACTCGAAAACTGTAAAACTCTAAAACTCCAAAACTCCAACACTCCGAAACCCCGACACTCCAAAACTCCGAAACTCCGAAACTCCAAAACTCCGATACTGCAAAACTCCAAAACTCCGAAACTCCGAAACTCCAAAACTCCAAAACTCCAAAACTACAAAACTACAAAATTCCGAAACTCCAAGACCCCGAAATTGCAAATCTCCGAAACTCCAAAACTCCAAAAATCCGAAACTCTGAAAATTCGATACTCCAAAACTCCAAAACTCCGAAACTCCGATAATTTAGAACTCTAAAACTCCAAAACTGCAAAACTCTAAACCTCCAAAACTCCAACACTCCGAAACTCCGACACTCCAAAACTCCAAAACTACAAAACTACAAAATTCCGAAACTCCAAGACCCCGAATCTCCAAAACGCCAAAACTCCAAATCTCCGAAAGTCCAAAACTCCAAAAATCCGAAACTCTGAAAATTCGAAACTCTAAAACTCCAAAACTCCAAAACTCCAAAACTCCGAAACTCCCAAACTCAAAAATTCCGAAACTCCACAACCCTGAACCTCGAAAACTCTGAAACTCCAAAACTCCGAAACTCCGAAACTCCAAAATTCCAAAACTCCGATACTGCAAAACCCCCAAAACTCCGAAACTCCGAAACTCCGGAACTCCGAAACTCCAAAATTCCAAAACTCAAAAATTCCGAAACTCCACAACCCTGACTCTCCAAAACTCCGAAACTTCAAAACTCCGAACTCCAAAACTCCAAAACTCCAAAATTCTGGAACAACAAAACCCTGAATATCCAAAAATCCATACCTCCAAAACTCCAAAATTCAAAACTCCGAAACTCCAAAACTCCAAAACTCAAAAATTCCGAAACTCCACAACCCAGAACCTCCAAAACTCCAAAAATCCAAAACTCCGAAACTTCGAAACTCCAAAACTCCAAAAGTGCAAAAATCCAAAACTCAAAAACTCAAAAATTCCGAAACTCCACAACCCCGAACCTCCAAAACTCTGAAACTCCAGAACTCCGAAACTCCGAAACTCCGAAACTCCAAAACTCCAAAACTCCAAAACTCCATAACTCCAAAACTCCAAAAGTGCAAAAATCCGAAACTCAAAAACTCCAAAACTCCAACACTCCAAAACTCCGATACTCCAAAACTACAAAACTACAAAATTCCGAAACTCCAAGACCCCGAATCTTTAAAACGCCGAAACTCCAAATCTCCGAAACTCCAAAACTCCAAAAATCCGAAACTCTGAAAATTCGAAACTCCAAAACTCCAAAACTGCAAAACTCCAAAACTCCGAAACTCCAAAACTCAAAAATTCCGAAACTCCACAACCCTGAACCTCCAAAACTCCGAAACTCCGAAACTCCAGAACTCCAAAACTCCCGAGACTGCAAAACTCCAAAATTCCGAAACTCCGAAACTCCGGAACTCCGAAACTCCAAAACTCCAAAACTCAAAAATTCCGAAACTCCCCAACCCTGACTCTCCAAAACTCCGAAACTCCAAAACTCCGAAACTCCAAAACTCCAAAACTCCAAAATTCTGGAACAACAAAACCCTGAATATCCAAAAATCCATGCCTCCAAAACTCCAAAAATCCAAAACTCCTAAACTCCAAAACTCCAAAAGTGCAAAAATCCAAAACTCCAAAACTCAAAAACTCCAAAACTCCAAAAATCCAAAAATCCGACACTCAAAAATTTCAAACTCCAAAACTCTAAAACTCTAAAACTCCAAAATTCCGAAACTCCAAGACTCCGAATCTCCAAAACGCCGAAATTCCAAATCTCCGAAACTCCAAAACTCCAAAAATCCGAAACTCTGAAAATTCGATACTCCAAATCTCCAAAACTCCGAAACTCCGATAATTTAGAACTCCAAAACTCCAAAACTCTAAAACTCCAAAACTCCAACACTCCGAAACTCCGACACTCCAAAACTCCAAAACTGCAAAACTACAAAACTACAAAATTCCGAAACTCCAAGACCCCGAATCTCCAAAACGCCAAAACTCCAAATCTCCGAAACTCCAAAACTCCAAAAATCCGAAACTCTGAAAATTCGAAACTCTAAAACTCCAAAACTCCAAAACTCCAAAACTCCGAAACTCCCAAACTCAAAAATTCCGAAACTCCACAACCCTGAACCTCGAAAACTCTGAAACTCCAAAACTCCGAAACTCCGAAACTCCAAAATTCCAAAACTCCGATACTGCAAAACTCCAAAACTCCGAAACTCCGAAACTCCGGAACTCTGAAACTCCAAAACTCCAAAACTCAAAAATTCCGAAACTCCACAACCCTGACTCTCCAAAACTCCAAAACTTCGAAACTCCAAAACTCCAAAACTGCAAAACTCCAAAACTCCGAAACTCCAAAACTCAAAAATTCCGAAACTCCACAACCCTGAACCTCCAAAACTCCGAAACTCCGAAACTCCAAAACTCCCGAGACTGCAAAACTCCAAAATTCCGAAACTCCGAAACTCCGGAACTCCGAAACTCCAAAACTCCAAAACTCAAAAATTCCGAAACTCCATAACCCTGACTCTCCCAAACTCCGAAACTCCAAAACTCCGAAACTCCAAAACTCCAAAACTCCAAAATTCTGGAACTACAAAACCCTGAATATCCAAAAATCCATACCTCCAAAACTCCAAAAATCCAAAACTCCTAAACTCCAAAACTCCAAAAGTGCAAAAATCCAAAACTCCAAAACTCAAAAACTCCAAAAATCCAAAAATCCGACACTCAAAAATTTCAAACTCCAAAACTCTAAAACTCTAAAATTCCAAAACTCCAAAACTCCAACACTCCGAAACTCCGACACTCCAAAACTCCAAAACTACAAAATTCCGAAACTCCAAGACTCCGTATCTCCAAAACGCCGAAATCCCAAATCTCCGAAACTCCAAAACTCCAAAAATCCGAAACTCTGAAAATTCGATACTCCAGAACCCCAAAACTCCGAAACTCCGATAATTTAGAACTCCAAAACTCCAAAACTCTAAAACTCCCAAACTCCAAAACTGCAAAACTACAAAACTACAAAATTCCGAAACTCCAAGACCCCGAATCTCCAAAACGCCAAAACTCCAAATCTCCGAAACTCCAAATCTCCAAAAATCCGAAACTCTGAAAATTCGAAACTCTAAAACTCCAAAACTCCAAAACTCCGAAACTCCCACACTCAAAAATTCCGAAACTCCACAACCCTGAACCTCGAAAACTCTGAAACTCCAAAACTCCGAAACTCCGAAACTCCAAAATTCCAAAACTCCGATACTGCAAAACTCCAAAACTCCGAAACTCCGAAACTCCGGAACTCCGAAACTCCAAAACTCCAAAACTCAAAAATTCCGAAACTCCACAACCCTGACTCTCCAAAACTCCGAAACTTCAAAACTCCCAAACTCCAAAACTCCAAAACTCCAAAACTCCGAACCTCCAAAACTCCAAAACTCCAAAACTCCACAACCCCGAATCTCCACAAATCCGAAACTCCGAAACTCCAAAACTCCAAAACTCCACAACCCCGAATCTCCACAAATCCGAAACTCCGAAACTCCAAAACTCCAAAACTCCATAACTCCAAAACTGCAAAAGTTCAAAAATCCAAAACTCAAAAACTCAAAACCTCAAAAACTCCAAAACTCTATAACTCCAAAACTCCAACACTCCAAAACTCCTACACTCCAAAACTACAAAACTCCGAAACTCCGAAACTCCAGAACTCCAAAACTCCCGAGACTGCAAAACTCCAAAACTCCGAAACTCCGAAACTCCGAAACTCCAAAACTCCAAAACTCCGATACTGCAAAACTCCAAAACTCCGAAACTCCGAAACTCCGGAACTCCGAAACTCCAAAACTCCAAAACTCAAAAATTCCCAAACTCCACAACCCTGACTCTCCAAAACTCCGAAACTTCAAAACTCCGAAACTCCAACACTCCAAAACTCCAAAACTCCGAACCTCCAAAACTCCAAAACTCCACAACCCCGAATCTCCACAACTCCGAAACTCCAAAAATCCAAAAATCCGAAACTCTGAAAATTCGATACTCCAAAACACCAAAACTCCAAAACTCCGATAATTTAGAACTCCAAAACTCCAAAACACCAAAACTCTAAAACTCCAAAACTCCAACACTCCGAAACTCCGACCCTCCAAAACTACAAAACTACAAAACTACAAAATTCCGAAACTCCAAGACCCCGAATCTCCAAAACGCCAAAACTCCAAAACTTCAAAACTCCAACACTCCGAAACTCCGACACTCCAAAACTCCAAAACTCCAAAATTCCGAAACTCCAAGACTCCGAGTCTCCAAAACGCCGAAATTGCAAATCTCCGAAACTCCAAAACTCCAAAAATCCGAAACTCTGAAAATTCGATACTCCAAAACTCCAAAACTCCGAAACTCCGATAATTTAGAACTCCAAAACTCCAAAACTCCAAAACTCTAAACCTCCAAAACTCCAACACTCCGAAACTCCGACACTCCAAAACTCCAAAACTACAAAACTACAAAATTCCGAAACTCCAAGACCCCGAATCTCCAAAACGCCAAAACTCCAAATCTCCGAAACTCCAAAAATCCGAAACTCTGAAAATTCGAAACTCTAAAACTCCAAAACTCCAAAACTCCGAAACTCCAAAACTCCGAAACTCCGAAACTCCAAAATTCCAAAACTCCGATACTGCAAAACCCCCAAAACTCCGAAACTCCGAAACTCCGGAACTCCGAAACTCCAAAATTCCAAAACTCAAAAATTCCGAAACTCCACAACCCTGACTCTCCAAAACACCGAAACTTCAAAACTCCGAAACTCCAAAACCCCAAAACTCCAAAATTCTGGAACAACAAAACCCTGAATAT